>NC_135539.1:22188843-22533843 GCF_045843805.1 Urocitellus parryii | reverse complement strand
ATCTAATGTATGAAATATGATATGTCAAGAGCTTTGTAATGTTGTGAACAACCAATTAATAAAAAAAGGGAAAAAAAAGTGGAAGAAATCCTGAAAAAATCCTCAAAAAATGACACGAATGACAACAGTATCCATTTTCTTTACTCTGCGCACTAAGTTCAAGAGGAAACAAAGAGCTTTCCAGGTACACAGATGATTCCAAAGAACCAGACAAAATTAGCTTAACAGTAAATGCCTCATAAAGAACAGTTCTTAATCTTGCTATGACTATTTTTTGTTCTTTTACCTGAGGACATCACTTCCCAACAATGATCAAGAAGCTGGTTGCTCACACTGGGCATGATGGCACATGCCTATAATCTCAGTAACTCAGGAGGCTGAGGCAGAAGGATCATGAGTTCAAAGCTAGTCTCAGCAACTTAACCAGGCCCTCAGCAACTCAGCAAGGCCTTGTCTCTAAACAAAATATTTTTTAAAAAGGGGTTAGGGATGTGGCTCAGTGGTTAAGTATCCCTAGGTTCAATCCCCGGTACAAAAAAAAGTTGTTTGCTCATAGAGCTGTTAAACTTGCTGTGGGGCTGGGGATGTGGCTCAAGCGGTAGCGCGCTCGCCTGGCATGTGTGCGGCCAGGGTTCGATCCTCAGCACCACATACCAACAAAGATGTTGTGTCTGCTGAAAACTAAAAAATAAATATTGAAAAATTCTCCCCCCCCCTCCTCTCTCACTCTATCTTAAAAAAAAAAAAAAAAAAAAAAAAACTTGCTGTGACTACTTTATGTTCTTTTACCTGAGACACTATTTCCTAACAATGATCAAGAAGTTTGATTTTTTTTGGCAGAGCTGGAGATTAAACCCAGGGCCTCATTCCAGGCAAGTCATGTACCACTGAGCTACTGAGCTATACCCTCAGCCCTGCCTCGTCAAGAAATTTTTAAATTATCATTTAGTCAAATAAATATACATGTTTAGGCCTGGTGCAGTGGTGCTTGACTGTAATCCCAGCAGCTCAGGAAGCGAAGGCAGGAGGATCACAGGTTCAGAGCCAGCCTCAGCAATTTAGCGAGGCACTAAACAACTCAATGAGACCCTGTCTTTAATAAAATATAAAATAGGGCTGGGGTTGTGTGTGGCTCAGTGGTCAAGTGCCCCTGAGTTCAATCCCTGGTACCCAAAATCAAAAATTTAAAAATAAATAAACATACATGTTTAAGAAACTTCTGAAATATGTGTGTGTTATTTACTCAGTGGGTATTTACATCATAACTGAAGAAAAAAGAAAAACCTCAGGAAAGTTTTTCCCCTGTGCCTCCTCACTTCAGGTCCCTGGAGTGCCCTCAGAATCTCAGGATTCTACTGAAGATGCTGTAGACCAAACTGCCAGAGGTCACACTTCATGCTGGAGGCCACACAGAACTAGAAGTGAGGCCTCTTGATCCCTCCACTACAAAACCACTTTATCTACCCCAGCATACTTCACTTTCTATAAGTTGATAGCTGAAAATTTCTTGAATGTTTTCAATAAGCCAATAACTTCTTGGGAGAAACTATCAGGTTGCTATAGGAGTAAAAACCACTGACTTCATCTGTTTCACTCAGGAAAATCAGAAAATCTATATGCCCACCAGTCAGGATGCTAGCCAGTTAATTTATATTTATTAAACTAACACTGTTATATTTCTATATTCAACACACATTTTCTGAATGCCTATTCTGTGGTGGATGCAGTGCTAAGCACTAGGTGAACAGATACCAGTCCCAGCCCTTATGGACTAGGGAAGTAAACAACCATCTATTATTACCGTTACAATTATTTAAGGGAAAAGTGAACCGAGCAGCTATGAGATAAAAAAGAAGACTTATTTTGGACTGAAAAAATAGGGTGGGTAACCTTGAAAAGGGACATTCAACCTGAATAAGGGAAAAGGCAGGAGAAAAAGTATACAGTCAGAAAGAAGAGCAACACGAAGATCTGAGGCAGGAAAGAGCTTGGAAGGGCACAGGAACTACCTATTAAGCAGGAAGTGTGTGTGTGTGTGTGTGTGTGTGTGTGTGTGAGAGAGAGAGAGAGAGAGAGAGAGTGTGTGTGTGTGGTGGAGGAAGGGAGGGTGGCAAGAGATAAGGCTGAATTAAGACAGCAAGGGATGTACATTCCTCTAAGTGCAATGGAAGGCCACTGAAGGGTTTTATGCAGGAGGTGACCTGGTCCAGCTAAAGTTTAAGATCACTTTGGTTGTTGTGTGGAGAATAAAATGGAAAGGGTGGCAAGGGTGAAAGCCAAAAAGGCCAGTGCTAACCCAGACCACGGAAGATAGACTCCAAGGCTGGGTGGAGAAGGTGGAAAGGAATTGCATTTAAAATGTATTCTAAATTCAAATTGCATTCTAAAGTTTAAATAACAAATTGGCTGTTAGGAGTGAGGAAAGAGGAAGATTGATTGATTGATTGATTGATTGATTGATTTTTTATTTATTTATTTATTTATTTATTTATTTATTAAATCTAAGCAATCCAGCAGATGATAAAAGCCAGAAATACACTTTAGGGAACCATTAGCATATGGATGAGTAAAATGACAGAGCAAATGTGAAGAGAGGGGTTCCAGGACTAAGCCCTAAGATATCTCAACATTTAGACACAGAGCAAGGGAAGAGACAGGAAAAGATGCTGAGAAGTAGTCCGATGCACAAGGAAGTCCAGGAGTCATAGAGTTTCTAGTTTGTCTATCAACTGCTGAGTGATCAAGACAGTTGATGCCAGAAAAAAGAATCTTTGGATTTGACAAGATGAAGTGCTCAGATCGTCTTCACAGAAGCCATTTTAGTAGAGAGAACCAAAGTCCAACAGAATGGTGGACAGAATAAGGGGATAAACAATACTTTAAGAAATTTCGTTGTAGGCGAAGAAAAAAAAAAAGGGCTGGGGATGTAGCTCAGTGATAAAGCACCCCTGAGTTAATCTCCAATACCCAAGCAGAAAGCAGATGGGAAGCAGAAACAGAGCTACAGGTAGATATGAATGTGGGGACAAGAGATTTTAAGTTGGACAAATTAGAGCAAATCTGTATGCTGCCAGAAAATGTTCTAGAAGAGGGAGAAATAAATAATGACAACTTCAGACTAGTGTATTATACAGTCAGCCCTCCTGATCTGCAGGTTCTGCATCCTTGGATTTAACCAAGTGCAGACCAAAAATATTAGCAAAAAGTGTCCATACTGACATTGTGCACACTTTTGTCATTATTCCCTATGCAATACAACTACTCCCATAGCATTTACTAGCACTTACTGTGTAAGTAACCCAGAGATGATTTAAAGATTATGGGAGGACGTGCAATTATAATTCCCCAGCAAATTCTGCGCCATTTATATACCATGTTGAGTGTCCCCGGATCTGAGGAATCTGCAGAAAGGAGACTACGGGTGTCTTTCAAGTCCCAGGTTAGACCTCATCAGTGGGTTAAACACTTTTTGGTGGGTCGATACTTTCAGTAAGAGAATAGATGACGTCAAAATATTGCAGCAGGACAAGTGTTGGTTCGGGAAACTTTCTCTTTGAGCTGCACGAACACAGTGTCAAAAGAAAAAAGCAGGGGCTGCAGGCGCGGCTCGGGTCCCCCCATCGGGCCCTGGGACTGACGCCCGCGCCGGGGACGGTCTGAGACGCGCAGTTCACCTGCGCACGCAGCAGGGGGCCCGCGGACCCGAAGGCCGCCGCCGAGGAGCCCCGGGCTTGCTGCCCCGCCCCGCCGCGCTGCCCACTCCGCCAGGGTCCCAGGGCGGCTTACACTTCCATGTTGTTCGGCTTCACCACGGCGGCCACTCGTCGCGCTGCTGCCTCTGCGATGAGGGACCTCGGGCTCCGCGCGCCGCAATGCAGGCCGGGAGGGACGCGGTGCACGGCGGGAGCGCGCGGTGCACGCCGGGAGGGCCGCGCTGCGCCGAGCCGGAGCCTCACGCTGCAGGTCGGGGGCGCGCTCCGCACGCCGTCCCCACTACTGCGCGTCAGAGCCGTCGGGGGCGCGCGCTCCAGCGATTCGGGTGGACTCTGCCTTTCGCCCCGCCAGAGTGCTGCCCGGTCCGTGGCGGGGCCTTGTATGCGCGGTCCAGGTTTCATTAAAGCTATGACAAGCCGGCCCCGTGCGAGCCACAGCAGCCGCGGGACCCTTCCCAGGAAAGAGGCTGGGCTCGTGGCGCAGTGCGGCGTGGGGAAGCCGGGAGCCCTGGGCGGGAGAGTGGGCAGTGCACTGCGCTTTTCTGCTTGTTAGTCGGATTAAATGTTAAAGAAATCTCCTGCAGTCGAGGAAGCAGCGCGATCCAGGGGTAGCTCAGTTACACACGCTGAAACACGGGAGGGCCCAGATCTGTAGCGAATTCCGCTGCAGTTGGTATTCTCCATACTTGAATGTGCCGCATGTGCACAGGGAGGGAAAGAAAATACCATGGCGCGCTGTAATCGCCATATTGCACGTGGAAAATACAATGCCTTAAATAAAACTATGTAAAATTGGCAAGCCGAGCGCGGTGGCACACGCCTGGAGTCCCAGAAGCTCAGGAGGCTGAGGCAGGAGGATCGCGCCAGACCCTGCAGCGGGTGTGGCGCAGTGGTTCAGCTCTGGTTCAAACCTCCCCACCAAAAAACGGGCATAGAAAACAAATGCCTAGGGATAGGGAGAGTTGGGTGGAGGCTAGTGTCCTCATCTCACTACTTTTTGTGTGTTTGGAATATTCCCCTTGGGGAGTGAGGCTGCGCCAGGGGTCTCCAGTCTCCGAAGGATGAGTCCAGGCCGTGGGGGGGCGTGGGGGGGGGCTTTTCATACTTTCCTGTCCGGACCTTTGCCAGTACTTAGTACCCGTTCCTCTGAGGGGACCTTTCGCAGAGCTGGGGTGGAGCCCAAGGCCTCGCCCCTGGCAGCCTACTGTCTGCCTTCTTGTGATCCGCTGGCCTCAGCCCGGGGCTTACCCCCAGGGTGACCCTTACAGGGTGCTGGGCACGCCACAGGTTGCTTACAGGTGCTGATACTGTCGCAGGACGATCATGACACGCTATGAGTAAATCCACAATTATGCATATTTTGTGATTGGAGAAATCGTGGCAGGCTTGGAAAGACTGATTTACCCAACTAAGGTCACTCAGCCGGAATTTGTCTCAGAGAAATCGAACCCCAGGTGATCTGAACAACATAAGTAGTGTCTGATGATAGGATAAACAAAATGTGCCAGATTCATACAGTGGAATACTATTCATCAATAAAAAAGGATGAAGTACTATCAAATGCTACTGCACAGATGACCCTCAAGACATGACCCTAAGAGAAGGAAGCTAGCATGACAGGGCCACATCTGGAATGATTCCATACGTGAAACGTCCAGGAATAGGCAAGTCTACAGACACAGAAAGTAGATGAATGGCGGGTAAAGGTTAGGAGGAGGCTGGAGCCAGAGAAGTGGATTGACAGTGGAAACAGTATCTTTGTGGGGAGATAAGAATGCCCTGAAATGGGGCTGGGGTTGTGGCTCAGTGGTAGAGCACTGCCTAGCATACATGAAGTACTGGGTTCCATCCTCAGATCCACATAAAAATAAAGGTATTGTGTCCACCTACAACTAAAAATATGTATATATTTTAAAATTCCCTAAAACTTTTGGGGGATGATTACACAACCCTATGGAAATACTAAAAAAAAAAAAAAAAAAACAATGAGTTGTACACCTTAAGTGGGTGAACTGTATGGTGTATGAATTATGTATATCAGTAAAACAAAAATTGCACTGGTATTGTGTCCGGGAAATTGATTAGAAGAAAGGATTTTTAACATTTAATTTTGTTTACTCTGTATTTAAGATTTTCAATAAACATGTTATTTGAAGCTTCAAAAACGTTTTAAAATTAATTTACTTTGAATGACTTTTAAAGTCAACCATTGAATAAAATCACCCCCAGCCCAGTGGGGTGGGTTTGCATGGGATCCCGAGCCTCCAGGCCTCCAGAGCAGTGCTGAGGAGGCTCCCTGCATTCTGCTCACCTGTGGTGACAGCTGTCAGATGCAGATGTCACAAGCATGAGTGACACCCTCTGCCCTGGCCGGCTGACGGCCTGGTTGAGGAACCAGCTCTGGACACAGATAACCCCGCACACCAGGTTTGACCCGATGGGCAGGGAAGGCGTGACTAATGGGGCAGGAGGCGTCCCCACGCCAGGAGTGTTGGAGGGGGCGGGGAGGAGCTCCTGTGGAAGAGAGCAGGTGCCTCAGGGCACCCGAGACAGCCAGGGGTGGCTCAGGGTACGGATTAGAGAAGGGTCAAGTTCAAGTGGTGCCCGCCTGGGTACCTGCATACCTAGGCACCTGCATAGCTGGGTACTTGCCTGAGTGGGCACCTACTCAGCTGGGTACCTGCCCACGTGGGCTGCCTACCTAGGCACCTGTCTGCCTGAGCACCTGCCTGCCTAGGCACCTGCCCACCTGTGTCGCCTGGGTACCTGCCTACTTAGGCACCTGCCAACCTGGGTACCTGCCACTCATGCATCTACCTGTCTGGGCACCTGCCCACCTGTGCCCTCCTGGGTACCTGCCTACTTAGGCACCTGCCCACCTGTGCCTGCCTGGATACCTGCCTACTAAGGCACCTGCCCACCTGTGCCTGCCTGGGTACCTGCCTACTTAGGCACCTGCCCACCTGTGCCTGCCTGGGTACCTGCCTACTAAGGCACCTGCCCACCTGGGCACTGCCTGCCTAGGCACCTGCTCATCTGGGTACCTGCCACTCAGGCATCTACCTGCCTGGGCACCTGCCCACCTGTGCCCGCCTGGGTACCTGCCTACTTAGGCACCTGCCTGGATTCCCAAACAGAAGCTGTGTTCTTCGTGGACCCTCCCAGCTTGCTCGCTGTCCCCGTGGACCCTCCTAGCTTGCTCACTATCCACGTGGACTCTTCCAGCTTGCTCAGTGTCCACAGGTGCAAAACACTGCCTTTTCTGTGGGCCGCTGAGTGCCCCTCCCAGCCGCCTGCTGGGTAGACCCAGGTGTCTCTGGTTTTCCCGTGCACTCACACGGTATACACCCCAGCACATGGGGACCTGGGGACCCTCGGTGGCCACCAGGGCCTCTGTGGGATGTCTGCTAGCTCATTAGCAGGGCTGGCTATGGTTGTTCCCAGCCCCGAGGCACAGCCCATTGCCCTGGACACCTGAGGCTTCCTGGGTTTATCCTCCTTCTCTGGCTGCTGGAGTCCCAGGGGCCTGGTGGGAGGCACGAGGTGACAGTCACAGTGTTCCACTCAGGACTGCCCCGTGGCCTTCGACCAAGCAGGACGTGGCTCTGCACTGGGGAGGTGCTTCCTTCCTGGAGCCCACTGGTCCTGCGGGGGCTGCTCCTCCCATCAGCCCTCCCAGGCAGGCTGCCTCCTGGGCCTGCTGCAGGTGCTTCCCAGCAAGAAGTGCCCCGGCAGTGCCTGCCGCTTGCCCTGCGAGGAGTGCACCATGTGGCTTGTCTGCCCTGCGAGGAGTGCTCAGCAAGCCGCGTGTGGCTTGGTCTGCCTGTGAGGAGTGTGCCAGGAAGCCCCGTGTGGCTAGGTCGGCCCTGCAAGGAGTGCCCAGCAAGCCCCGTGTGGCGGGTCTGCCCGCGGTGATATTGGTAGCAGGCTTGGCCTGGAGTCTGGCCCCAGGCGACCCCCTTCGTGGCCTTGGGCAAATCTGCAAGTCTTCTCATTTCCCTATAGAATGGTCGCGATAGCCGGTGCACGGAGAGGGTGAGAGTGACAATAAAAAGCCGGGTTCTGGGTTCTGAGCTACTTCCCGCCCACCTGGAATACGCGCTGGTCTGGGGCGTGGTCTGTGAACTGACTGCAGGAAGTCACTCTGTCCTGGGCCACAAGAGGTGTCGCACCCCAGAGAGCTGCAACCCCGAGGGCCCTGGGCCAGCCTACCCGCCCAGCGTCCTCTAGACCACGGTGCTGGGGGCACAGTCACCCTGGAGACGCCCACCAGCCCCAAACCCAGCAGTCCCAGCCAGAGAGTCTCCAGACCCAGGCACAAGATGGAGTTGGGGAAGCCTGGGAAGGGCCGCGGGCACCCTCACAAGGACAAAACCCTCCGAGGGAGCCGTCCAGCCCCTGGGACTATCAGAGGCAATACGCTGGTCCCCTGCCTGGTTCCTTCTACCATTTCACTTTTCTCACCTGCAGTCAATCACAGCCTGAAAATATAAAATGGAAAATTCTAGCAATGAGCAATTCATAAGAATTTTTTGTTTGTTTTGCTACCAGGGATTTAACCCAGAGGCATTTCACCACTGAGCCACATCCCCAGCCCTTTTATTATTTTTTTTATTTAGAGACAGGGTCTCTCCAAGTTGGTTAGGGCTTCATTAAGTTGCTGAGGCTGACTTTGAACTTGTGATCCTCCTGCCTCAGCCTCCAGAGCTGCTGGGATTACAGACATGTGCCCCTGCACCCAGCATAAGTAAATTTTTAAAATAAATTTTATTACAGTATATTGACATAATCACTATTTTACATTAGCTGTTGTTGACCTGTGTGGCTATTCTGTAGGTGTTTGTCTGGGAAAGATCGGGGGATGGGCAAGGGTGGTGGCACCTGCAGTCTAGGGGTCCGGTGTGTCCCCTGCATGAGGGGACCATGGCAGTGATCAGGACAGCCATTGCACACTCGGTCTGCCCTGACAACAGATGGCAGGGGGTACACACGTGGAACACTTGGCTCCTGAAACGCACCAAATAAATAATAGTCCTAAAAGTTATCCTCCTTACTTCCACCGCCCTGCCTGCCCTGGCCCCAGGGCCTTAACTACCACTAGCAACACCATCCTGTTGGGCACTCAGAGCCAGTCAGACTCAGCACAGGCCACTCCTCCTCATGCCCAGGGCCTGGGGGTCACTATCTACCTTTGACTGAGTGCGGAGGGTTGAGTAGCTCACCCAAGAGTGTGAGCCTCCATCCATGCTGCCTCCCCCATGGGCAGCCTGCTGTGGAGCACGCTGCAGCGTGGTGACCCCGCAGGACTCTTCTGCAACTGTGGGTGGTGAGGCCTGTGCCTGGCGTGTCACCCACTCTCCACCAGGGACAGCAGGACTGGGGCTCCACCGTCCCTGTGGCCTTCCTTCAGGCTGGCTCAGGCATGCCCAAAGCCTAGTCAGCCAACAGAGGGGCGGGCAGTGGGCAGACCCTGCAACTCTTGGGCCTTCACTCCAGGACGGGAAGGCAGGTGCTTGTCCTGCAGGTAACTTCAACAGGCCAGCTCTGCACAGGGCAAGGGCCCTGGCCAGACAGCCTGGCTCGGTTCCAGCTTGCCCTTCCGACCTGACCTCTCCCAGACTCCGTTTCCTCCTGTGCCGAACGGGGACAGTGCAGTGCCGACCCGGGGGTGAACTCAGGGAGCCTGGTGCTGCGCAGGGCCTGGTGATGGCTGCTTGCTCCTGGCTCTCCATGGGAGGACCTCAGCCCCACTCGATTCCTCACTGTCCTCTCATGTTCAGGCAGACTCCATGCTGGGGTTTCGAGTGCCTCTCTATTCCCTCCCGTCTTCCTCTTCTCCTGGAAGCAGGACGGCCACTGTTGGTGACAGCAGTGAGAGCCTGTCTGTGGAGAGCAGCCTGCGTGGGTTCAGGTCTGGTCCTGGGCTCTCCACACTGTGTTGGTTCATCTACCACGCGGCCTGCGCAGTGGTTTCATTAATGAGGTTCTAGGCATAAAGTTAGTTAGACGAGATCGAAATAAAAACACAAGACTCAATTACCTTAATTCTATTGCTAGGTCCGAGACGGCTCCCCTCTCTGGTTCGCTCCTCTAGCCGCCCAGCAGGGCAGCAAGGATTACTCAGGGCTAGCAGGAGAGAGAGAGCGAGCACGCCGGGGAGTAGCCTTTTATTAGGGAACCAGAGATTCAGGGGAGAATTCCATCCAATGAAGGTTGAGGGGGGGCTGCACTCCAAGGTCAGGGTCAGCGATTGGGTCCCCGGGGTCAGTGGTCAGGCACACCCCCACACGGATGGGCTCTCTCATCAGGAGAGGGACGGGAAAAACTTCGACATGTGCCAAAGTGCCTCAGACCCTCAACGGGAGGCACCCGATCACGTGTGAGAATGGCTCCCAACAGGTTCAGACCACCACGAGGGGTCACAAGATGGGGTCTGGCTCCTTCTTGTCCACCCAGCATGGTGGGCTGTGCTCCCTCAGTTCTCGGAGGCTGGGAGAAGTCCAAGAACGGAGCAGACAGGACAGTCAGGAGGAAGCCGACAGGGCCTGTCAGAGGGTGACAGGGACACGGGGGAGGGAACGGGAGCGGCAGAGGGGGGCGCAGGAGACATCGCCCTCCAACGCTCGGTCGCCGTGAGGAGGGGGTGCTCAGCTGTGCAGCAGACCCTGTGATCATTAGCTTCCAAGACCACATTTTGGAAGGTTCGGCCCACTGTGGACTGTCCCCAGTGTTGGGCCTGTGCAAAGGCAGCCACCATGGCAGAAGCGGATGGCAGAGCGAGACTTCTCGTCCTACAGTGGGAGGCAGGGGAGAGGGGCAGGGGGCTGGGATCCCACTGTGCTTCTCAGAGGCAGGGACTTGAGGACCTGTCATCACCCCACCCCATGGCTCAGGTTCCACCACCTCCTGGAGACACTGTGCTGGGGTCCACACTCCCCAACAGGGCCTCCCACAGGACCCCCTAGGTCCGGGGTAGAGCAGCAGGTGAAATGTGGGCAGATGTGAGGAAGGGGGGACGAGCCCCTGGAGACCTGGGCCCCGTGGCAGCAAAGGGCACAGCAGGATGGAAGTGTGCCTGAGGTTAGGAGAACAGAGAGCTGCTGGCCAGAGCAGAGCGGCTCCATGACAGGAGAGTCCTGAGCCGGGAGGGCAAGAGTTGTGTGGGAGACCACAGCAAAGGTCACTGAAAGAATGGGAGCCCCTGGAGAAGTCCCAAAAGTCCACACAGCCTGACTTGACTTTGAAAAGCTCCCCAAGACCAGGAGCCCAGGGGTGGGTGTGGGGCACCAGGGGAGCCGTCCACTGTCCAGGCAGAAGCAGAGGAGGCAGGGACAGGTGCTGGGTGTGAATTCAGGTAGAGCCAACAGGCTGCTGTGACAGAGCAGGACAGACAGGGGAAGAGGAGTCACAGAGACTCTAAGGGGGGGTGTGGCTGAGTGTCAAGGAGTGCGGTGCCATCCTTGTCATGGGAAGGAGAGGATGCTGTAGAGAGCAAGAGCATAGGTATGGGTTGGGATAGCGCTGGGCTCCAGCAAACTCACTGTGGACACCTGTCCGCCAGGTGGGGTTATTTGGACGCAGGGCCGAGGGTCACCAGGGTGGAGCCTCTCTGAGTGGGATTCATGCCCTGGTAAGAGAGACCCCAGGGAGCCCATCCATCCCAGGGACAGTGGGAAGAGGCCATCTGTGACCCAGGAAGCAGCCGTACCACACACCAAACCCCTGGATCCTTGATCCCGGACTCCTGGCCTCCAGAACTGAGTAGAGGACTTGGTGGTTGATGGGCCCCCCCGAGCTGTGTTGCCTTGTTACAGCAGCCAGAGCACACCAAGAAAGACGCGTTCAAGTTCAGCTGTCCTAAACACGCGAGGGAAGGCATCAGATAGAAATGCGGACATAGAAAGTTTTCCCCCAAGTGACAGGTTGAGGTCTAAACCAAGGTAAGTCCATGAATGCCCCACCTTACCCGTTGAACATCTGGCACCAAACGTTTGCCCCTGGCCAGAGTAGGATACCGGGGACCTGTCTTAGTATCACATGTAAAACAAATAAAAAGTCAAAAAGACAAAATGTTGCTGGGCATGGTGACCCACACCTGCAATCCCAGCCACCAGGAGGCTGTGGCAGGAGGACAGAAGTTCAAGGCCAGCAAGATCCTGTCTCAAAGTAAAATACAAAAAAAGAGGGTTGGGGGATAGCTCAGTGGTAGAGCATTACCTAGGATTCATGAGGCCCTGGGGTCAAACCCCTGCACTGGAGGAAAAAACCAAAATACAGAACCGTGGAAGGGGGGCTTTCCGTGAAGGATGAGGGCGGCTGAGGGCGGAAGCAGAGATGAGCTCGGCAGCCATGCAGCCTGCTGTTGAGAGCAGCTCCCAGGGACACCAGGCCAGGAGGAGGACTGAGGCGGGGTCTGCCAACCCCCCAGGTGAGAAGATGAAAGGGGAGCCCGGGGAGGCCAAGACCTGTAGGGTCCCAAGGAAAGGTCTGCACAGCCACGTCTTTCAAAGTCCCTCGACAGAGGACTGAATAAGCAAAATGAAACATACATAAAATAGGAGGACAGGAACCAGAAGGAAATCCTCCCACGCTGGAACGCAGAGGAGCCCTGAGGCCATTGAGTGACATAGCCAGCCACCGAGGACACACTGACCCCCCTCTCATGAGACAATGTGCTGGCCCCACTCACAGACACAGAAGAACAGCAGCTACCAGGAGCTGGCGAGGGACAGAGAAAAGTGACCGTTCAATGCATACAGGACACTTCTGCAAACTGGCGGAGTTGTGGAATCTGTTCCATAATATATAAGAGTATCAATATTGGGGCTGGGGACACAGCTCAGTGGGTAGAGTGTCTGCCTTGCATGCACAAGGCCCTGGGTTCAATCCCCAGCACCTAAAAAAAAAAAAAAAAAAGAATATCAACATTAATGAACAATATACTTAAAAATGGCTGAGATGATATATTTCATTGTAATATGTGTTTTTCATAATAAAAATGTTAATATGCAATAGCATTCCCATATCATAAAAATAGTTATGTATTATAGAAATTATGAAATCATCATTTTGTATTAAAAAAAAAGTTAAATAGAGACAGGGAAGAAATAAATATGACCCTTACCAAGCTAAAAACTACAAGACCTGTGACACTAGGTCAGATTGACAGAAGATTAGACACTGTAGAAGAAAAGATTGGTGTGTTAAAGTCATAGGAAAAGAAAATAATAAAGTCATAGAAAGAGGAATTACCCAGAATGGAACAGAGAAGAAACATGCATTGGGACACGCTAAGTAGCATCGTAATACACAGGTAAGAGGAGTCCCAAAACACGGAAAGAAAAAGGAAAAATGGAAAGAGAAGAAAGGAGAAAGTGGAGATGAAAATATTTGAATATTAAAAATTATAAATCTGGAGCTCCAAGAAATTTGACAGCCTCCAAGCACAGGAAAAAAATGATTGTAACTATAAGGTCTTACTTAGCATCTGGACGGCCATCTTAAGTGGCGGCCGCCATTTTAAGGAAATATCTTTGCTTTCCCGTCCAAGGGCCTTTCTTTTTTTTTTTTTAGAGAATTTTTTAAAAAATATTTATTTTTTTTAGTTATTGGCAGACACAACATCTTTGTTTGTATGTAGTACTGAGGATCGAACCCGGGCCGCACACATGCCAGGCGAGCGCGCTACCGCTTGAGCCACATCCCCAGCCCAAGGGCCTTTCTGAGAAAGGCTCACCACTTGCTCCTACCAACCCCACTCCTAACCTTCCTCGTCAGCGCCCACGGGGCTCTGATTCCTGAGCCTGCCCCATAAAAGTCCCAGAACCCAAGCCTCTCCTATAGAGAGATGGTCTTTATTGGTCAGCTCTGACAAATGAACTGGTCTGTCTTTCACTTCTTGCTTACCCCTCTCTCGTCCCTTGTTTACCCTTCAGTAACGGTGTCCACTTTATGCTGAGGACAGCCCTTGCTGCTCTGCCACTGAGACTTATCTCCGGACTTAACAAGTGACTTACAACTCCAGACAGAGAACACGTGGAATGTGACCTTTGAACCACCTCTTTAAAAGTCCCCTGTGCCTACTGATGGGCAGAATCCCAGCCTCTGGGACAGGAGTCCCCTGTGCTTCTCCTCTTCTAGCTGAAGGGAGAGTGAGGAATGAGAGACAGGTAAGCGAGAAATGAGAGCCGGAGACCAGGCAGAGATGCACACAGAGTTCATTTCTCAGAGCTGACCAATAAAGGCCATCTCTCTATAGGGGGAGAGGGGCAAAACAGGCTTGAGTTCTAGGACTTTTATAGGGCAGGCTCAGGAATCAGAGCCACCCTAACCAGCCACTGAGACTCTAATGCCCCTGGTTAAGGGTGGGTTTGGTATGAGGGGTGGTGAGCCTTTCTCAGAAAGGCCCTTGGGCGGGAAAGCAGAAGTTTTTCCTTAAAGTGGTGGCTGTCACTTAAGATGGCCATCCAGATGCTAAGAAAGGACCTTATATCCACCCCTTTTTGTTTTTTATTGGGCCCCTTAGGGAACAGGGATATAGGTCAATCTTCTATAACTGCTTCCTGCTGAGAAGGGGTGGCATTTGAATCACTGGAGCTATGATGAAGGTTGAGTGGTGGTGGAATGCTGTCCCCATGGCCCAATTTTGGTGAGGGACTGGTTTTCCTTTAGCTGAGGCCGAGCTGTTGTTTTTGATGTTCAAGGTCCTGTTGGAGTTGTTTTGTCATGTCCTTTACTATACCAGATTGATTGACATAGAAATAGCATTCCTCCTGTAGGGACAGACAAAGTCTACCTTTTTGGGGCTGTAAGAAGATCAAAGCCCCTTGGATTCTGCAGAATCACAGCAGCTAAACAATTAGGCTGGGGTTGTGTGTTCAGTAAGGTTTGAGCAAGTTGCTCTAAGTCTCCTAGAAACTGGAATGGTAACTCCTGGTAACGGTCCTCCAGGGAGGTGAGTGCAGAATGAGGGAGGAGGGCCATAATGAAAAAGGAAGGATGGTCCTCACAGTCTGCAGTGCCTCGTGGTCCCCAGAGACTGAAGGAAGAGTGGAGAAAGGCAGCTTGAGGGGGCCTGTGGATGTCACTGTATAAAGGGCAGAGAAAACTGCTTTAAATGGGAGTTATGAACCCAACATGGGATACCCTCAAGGCAAGTCTCCGAGGCAGGGGTAAGAATGACCCAATAGGATCCAGTCCATTTTGCAGAGAATTGAGAGGAGGAGGGGGGCCCGTGGGGGAGGGTGTTAGAAAGTACCAGGTCGCCATGAGACAGACTGGGAGAAGGGGAAGAGGCAGAACTAGGCTTTGCCAGAACAGCATCACTGTATTGCCAAAGAAGGTTCGTAATGTATGCAAGAAGGGGCCAGAAAAGATGAGGAGCAAGGGGTAGTGGGGAATCAGAGGGTGGTGAGCTGGGCAGGGAGATAGTCTGTCCATATAGGAGCTCAAAAGGGGAGATGTTGGGTGGCTTCTTTGGGAGGGCTCATAACCTAAGAAGAGCCAAGAGAAGGAGTTTAGTCCACCCTAAATGTAATTCAAGGGGCAGTAGATGTTGAGGGAGGCTCCCTTTGCCAAAGTGAGGGCTCTGATGAGGACAACCAGTTCCGCCTGCCGGTTGGATATGATACTGGGGAGGGGAGCCACTTCCACCATAGAGGTTAGAGAGACATACCCTGCCTGACTCCCTCCTGAAGGAAGGAGGAGCCATCTGTGAACAATGTGTATGTGGCCTGGAGCAGGGCCTTCCTGTGTGAGGGAGGGATGTGGAAGGAGCTCCTCCAGAGTTTCAGTGCATGAACAGGTAAGAGGAGAAGAGGTGGCAGAGTCCTGAGGAACGGGGAGGAGAGTAGCAGAGTTTAAAGGTGAGCACGTGTGGGAAGTAAGACTGGGGTCTTCCACCAGGGAAACCTGTAGAGACAACAGGCGACAGGGGGTAAGGAATGTAAGCCTTGTAGGTGAGGAGATCCTTTAGGTGATGGGGAGCGGTATGGTGAGTGGGGAGAGGCTGCAGCCAGCCCAGCATTGGTAGGCAAGGGGCCCATCCCCTGTCAGTAGGGTTAAGAGCCTTCAATAGATAAGCCTCAGGGGCAAAGGTTGGCCCTAGCAGGTGTCCAAGGACTCCTATAGCAAATCCCTGCTTTTCAGCCACAGAAAGGTGAAATGGGCGTGGGAGATCAGGGAGATAGAGAGGAAGCTTTGAAGTCATTCTTCTGGTTTGTAGTCAAGGGAAAAGTTAAATTGACTTACTCCAATGAGGCCGGAGTGTGGATGAAGAAGAAGAAGAAGAGCACTGGGTGAATGGAGGAAGGTGTGTGGTCATTGTCCTGGGCCCTCAGGCCACGGTCCCAGGTTCCAACCAGCTCAAATCCCCGAGGGGAGAGCAAAGCTGATAGGAGAACAAGACCCAGTCACTGGCACCAATGAAAGACAAGTGGCGCAGGACGAGTCACACACACGCCTGGGGTAAGAAGCGGCTTGTTGTCAGGAGCTCCATAAGGCTGCTCTGCAGAAGGAGAGGGACAGCAGCAGCAAGGAGGGAGAGCGGGCATTGTGACTGGGCAGAAAAGGGAGGGGGCTTGAGACGGATTGAAGGGGCTCCTGGTGTGAGGCGATAGAGGACTTGAAGCACCCCAGACAGTAGCGTCCACCTCAGAAGTGGGTAATATGGGAGGCACTGGCAGACAGAATAGGGCATGGTCCTAAGGTAAGGGTGAGGATGGGGGAGCAGCAGGAGAGTCTGGATGGAAGCGTGGCCCCCTTGGGCAGTTAAGAGCCCTCCCTCGAGGTGTCTTGATTTGGCCTTAACATCGGGGAAACTCTGGGAGAAAAAGTAGGTCATTAGCAGTTGTCTCCCATCTGGAGTCTCAGGTCCAGGTTAGTATATTGTAATAAAGCCCTGGTCAGGGGGTCTAAACATGCTGAAGGGTTTCATTCTTATCTTGGAGGACTTCCTGGAGCTTTTGATAATTGATAGCCTTATGGGCGGCGTTTCCAAGTCCTGCCATGAGGCAAGTAATGAATTGGTTTCTACTGGTTACTCCTTTAGGCAAATTATAATCCCTACTGGTGTTCCAATCAGGGACCACTTCAGTGCCAATCGGATGGGCAGGGGAGGTAGGATGTACCTCAGCATACTTTCTAGCTTGCTCCCAAACTTGCCCGTGCTTCTCAGGCAGGAAGGTGTTAAACAAGATCATGTGGACATTGTGGAAGGCCAAATCATATGATTGGGTCAGATACTGAAACTCCTTGATTATGTGGTGGGACTTGAAGTTTAGGACCCAAACTGCTCTTCTACCTGTGAAAGTTCTGACAAAGAGAAAGGCACATGAACCCGGATTGTACCGTCTACCCCAGCCACCTGGTGTAGAGGACACTGAGATGCGGGTTGGGCAGCGTCAACCCCTGAGCGTGTAGCAGGAGGAGAGAAGGGTGGAGAGGCTGAGGGGACAGTTGTTGTGTTGACTTCATCAGAAAGAGAATTTGTGGTATGGCGGGGGGCTCATCTGCTGGGTCAAAAGAGGAGGAGTCCTGGGTAGGATCTTCTGTCCTTTGGAAGCTGCCTTAGGGGAGGTGAGAACTGAGAGGACTTGTGAGGGAGAGCAAGAGTTGCAGAGAGAGGGCTTAGAGCGCAGAGAGGAGAAGGCCTGAACTTATGATATCTCTTTCCATTTTCCTGAATGCTCACAATAGTTGAAAAGATCCCTGATAATATTGGGACCCAGAGTGCTGTTAATTTAGAGTCGTTATCCAAAGGATATTGAAGCCAGGTCTGGTTGCACAAAAAGATAAGCTTTTGGGGCTTTAGGTCCAGGGTGAGAGAGAGAGACCCTGGCTTAGCCAGGAGGCAGCCTAGGGGACTATCACAGGGAATGGACGAGGAGCTGCCCATGATGAGACGTAGGACATGAGTCTAGAGGTGAGGCATCCCCCAGTCTCTAGTATATCCCAGTCGAGAGGACAGTTACGCTCAGGGGGTTGTCACCACTGCTGGGTAAGTGTCGGGGCAGGAGCCCATAGAGGTACTCGGGTGCCTGGCCAGGACTAGGTAGTAGGGGCACAAGCTGTAGAGATTAACCCAAGGCCAAGAGGGCTCACCAGGAACAACTCCCGATCATCCTCCGTGGTTTTTTCTCAAAACCCAGGATCCAAATAACAGACCACCTATAGACCCGGTCGACAGTAGGGATTAGCCGTAGCCATGAAAGCTGTGGCTGTGGTGCCCCTGACCACACGGTAACCCTGGGAGTGCCAGATAATCAATGGCCACTTCCCAGGACCCTTAGGTTGTTTAGGTCGACTGGAGACAGGGATCTTACCTAAAAGTCCAGCGGTGGGTGCAGAGAGGGCATTCGGCAGAATGGAGGGCCTGGTCCCATGATGGAATTTGGATTGGGGCCTGGGGACGCTCAATGACCCTTGAAGAGGGGTATGGGCACACAGGGAAACCAATCTTGGGTTTCGGACCAAAATGAAGGAAAAGTGAGGAATGAGAATCAGGTAAGCGAGAAATGAAAGACGGAGAAGACCAGGCAGAGATGCACACGGAGTTTATTGTCAGAGCTGACCAATAAAAGCCATCTCTCTACAGGGGAGAGGGCAAAACAGGCTTGGGTTCCGGGACTTTTATGAGGGAGGCTCAGGAATCAGAGCCGGGTAGGTCCTTATGTGGGTTAGAGGTTGAGTTGATATGAGGGGTGGTGAGCCTTTCTCAGAAAGGCCCTTGGGCCGGAAAGCGAAACTTTTTCCTTAAAATGGCGGCTGTCACTTAAGATGGCCATCCAGATGCTAAGCAAGGACCTTATACTAGCACAGCAATAAACCTTCTTTTTCCTTTTTCTTAAAACTGTGTCCTCATTATTGGGTTGGCATCGGGGACAAGGCCAGAGTTCTCTGCAATATAATGAGAACTACCCTGTGGCACATCATAATCGAATTGCCCCAAACCAGCAATAAAGAGAAAAATCATAAGAGCAGCCCAAGGAGAAAATGATAATTTTCACGAGGAAAAGGAGAGTCTATTTCTTGTCAGAAGCAACACAAGTGGGAAGACAACGGAGCTACATCTTTCAAGAACTGAAAGACAAAAGGGTCAATTTGCAACACTCTGTGTGAACAACATATTTCTCCAAAACCAGAAGAAATAAAAGACAAATTTAGACCTGCAAACACAGACCTATTCATCACCAGCATTTATGATGCCCTGGGTTTGATGCCCAGAACTGAATCAAAACAGAACACGGGTGAGCTATCACTTCACACCCATTAGTGTGGGCACCGTGCAGGGGAAGAAAAGGGAAGAAAACGGCAGGTGTTAGCAGGACAGGGAGAAGCCGTGCCTTGTGCACTCTACAAGGAATGTTAAGGAGTCCTTCAGACAGAAGGGTGATGACAACCTGGAAATCCAGAGCAGGAAAGGAAATGGAGAAATAAAGAACACAGAGATGGAAAACTCACCGGTCACACCTAAGACTGTGCTGACGATTCACGTCTAGTGTGCTTGTACAAGGATGTGATGAGGAACTCCCACTTCTATGTGTGAGTATAATGCACCAAAATAAAAAAAAAATTAAAATCTCTATAAGCAAAACTTACCACTTATGCAAAATGACAATGAATTGGGAATAGAAGGAGCTTCCTCGGTCTGATAAGGGCATCTATGAAGGCTCCAGAGTGGTGGGTTGAACTGTGTCACCTCTACTACTTGTGGACAGGACCTGAGCTGGAAATAGGTCATTGCAGGTGTAATCAAGTTAAAGTGAGGTCACACCAGATTAGGGGAGACCCTAAATCCCATGACTGGTGCCTTCAGCAGAGAAAGGAGGAGGAGACTTGGATACAGAGACACCAAGGAACAGGAAAGAAGCCCGTGGGAAGATGAAGGTGCAGCTCAGAGAAAGGCAGCCACAGGACTAAGAAGGCCAGGAACTGCTGGGTATCACCAGGTGCTAGGAGGAGACAGGAAGGACACCTCCCCAGAGCCTTCAGCAAGCACCCAGCCACGCGGAGACCTCGAGGTCTTCATGGCTAACAATACATTCCTGTTGTTTTAAACCAGATCAATTGAAATTTGTGTTTGTGGAAGTTCTTTAGAGCAGGGCTAGGAAACTAATGCAGACATGAAAGACCCAGAAAACATTGCTCGGAGAAATTAAGGAAGAATTAAAAAAAAAAAAAAAAGAAGATATACACTTCGTTTATGTGTCCGTAGACTCAATGTCCTTAAGAGGTCAATTCTCTCCAAATTGACTGATTAACCAAGGCAAGCCCAGTTGAAATCCCATCTTGTAGAAATTGACAAGCTGGTTCTAACATTCACTGCAAATGCAAAGGATTTAGAATAATCAAAACAACTCTGAAAAAAAAGAAAGATGAAAAGCTAACACTGCCTGCTTTCAAGAATTATGACATGCCATAGTATTCAAAACAGCAGTGTCCACCTGTAATCCCAGCTTCTTTGGAGGCTGAGGCATCAGCAATATAAATTCCGGGCTGGCCTGGGCAATTTGGTGAAAACCATGTCTCAAAATAAAGCTAAAAAGGAAAAAAAATAATAAAAATTAATGAAAGTAAAAAAGGCTGGGAGTGTGACTCAGGTAGAGTGCTGGTTCACTCCCCAGTACCACAAGCAACACAAAACCCCGCATAGGATTGGATAAAAATACACCGATTCTGCAACAAAACAGAATAAAAAATTTAGAAATAAATCCACACATGTGCAGTCACTGATTTGTGCTAAACATGCAAACACAGATGGAGAAAAGACTTTTCCACAAGTGGTATTGGACAGAAAATGCAAACTAAGCTATAGTTACTGAAAACAGATGGGTGCTTTCTTGGGGGTGGGTGGGGAGAGGCAGGAGGAAGGATCTGAAAGAGGAGGCATGGGCACTTTGGATATGAATAGTGCATTTACTCTCCCAATTACGGTGGGTTTCATAGGTGTGTGCAGGTCAGATCTTATGTTCTTTAAACATTTGTATTCTATTATGTATCGATTAAATATCAATAAAGCTGATACATACACATTATAGAGGGTGTGTGTGTGTGTGTATGTGTGTATCAGGTTCATTAGTGTCTTAACAATGAAATTGTGAATATTTTTTAACACTTGGAAATTTTCAAACATACCCCCTCCAGTTGACTCCATTGATATGTTGCCAGCCTCAGCAACTAAGCAAGACCCTCAGCAACTTAGCAATACCCTGTTTCAAAATAAAAAATAAAAAGGACTGGAGATGTGACAGAATGGTAAAGCACCCATGGGTTCAACCTTTAGTAGCACACTCACACCAAAAAAAAAAAAAAGAAGAAGAAAGGAAAAAAAACATCTTCTATACATAGATACCAAGACTATTTCTTTCTTTCTTTTTATACTGAGGATTGAACTAAGGGGCACTCAACCACTAAACCACATCCCCAGCCCTATTTTGAATTTTTTTATTTAGAGACAGGGTCTCACTGAGTTGCTTAGCACCTGGCTGTTGCTGAGTCTGACTTTGAACTCGTGATCCTCCTGCCTCAGCCTCCCAAGCCACTAGGATTACAGACATGCACCATTGTGCCCTGTCCAATCCTCTTCTTCATTCCTTCCTATAGACACACACTTCCTTTCTGATATTGTTTCCTTGGTCTCCAGGCAATGAATTTATAATGAATTTAATCACCAAGTTCTCCCTGAAAAGGCCATGTCCCTGAACAAACACCCAAGGATGGTTTTCCTGTCTCTAGAGGAAGGCGGGACTGTGCCTGTCACTGGCTAGTCAGTTACCAACGCAGGAAAGATGAGCAGGAAGAACAGATCATCTCTAAACATTAGGAGATATCCCTCTCTGACCTCTGGTCCATACATGCCAGAGGGGGCTCTGAAAGGTGACTGTCCCAGCCATGTGTGAGGTAACACTCAGTAAAATCACAGTCTAGCAGCTGCCCCACCAGGCAAGGGGTCTGAGTGGACCTTGCAGTCAGTGTGGGAAGATGCTGGAAGGAAGACGGCTTTGGGTCGCTCTGGAGAGCAACAGCAAGTGCCTCATTATTGCAGACTTCTTTGATCACCATCAGACCCAGATCCCTACAGACTACAGGGCAGGGCTGCTGGCATCTGGGGACTGAGGTTAGTCCACTCTCAGGAATTGCTGGGGTTGTCTTGATCACGTAGCACAGTGGAAATGATGGATGGGATTGAATCAAATTCTCAATCCTTATTAAGTGACAGGTGTCTAACCCTAACCCTAACCCTGTATTTCTTTTTATTTTTAAAGAAAACTTTAATAAAGTCAAAAACATAATTTTAAAAGAGGGCTTTGCATGCAGTTGCAAAGCTCAGAGATCTTGACAAATAACTTACCTCTGCTTTAAGTGAGGGCTTTTTGCACTCTATTGTGTATACCTTTGGGGTGAAATTTGTTTTAAAGGAGCACACCATTGCATTATTGGAGATCCATATGATTTAATATTAAAAATGAGGCTATTGAGCCGGTCAGAGTGGTGCATACCTGTAATCCCAGCAGCTCAGGAGGCTGAGGCAGGAGGATCACAAGTTCAATCAATGCCAGCCTCAGCAACCTAATGAGACCTTGTTTCAAAATAAAATCTTTTTTAGTATTTATTTTTTAGTTATAGGTGTACAGAATATCTTTATTTATTTATTTTTTTAATGTGGTGTTGAGGATTGAATCCAGTGCCTCACGCAAGGCAGGTGAGCACTCTGCCTCTGAGCCACAACCCCAGTCTTCAAAATAAAATATTTTTCAAAAGGGCTGCGGATGTGGCTCAGTGGTAAAGCACCTCTGGGCTCAATCCTGGTACCCCCCCCCCCCAAAGAAGAGACCATTCTCCAACTTGTGACTTACATTTTCATAAAATTTGATTTCCACAATTTAGCTCCGGAGATCTGAACAAAATGAAATTCCAACCAAGCATGTTGTTTGAAACTCTTTGATGTGTTTCTAATGGATTTGCAAGAAAGTCCAACCCCTTTCTCATCTGGATGCTTAACCCTGCTTCCTTCATGAACTACTCTGCAGCCACCCTGGTCTTGCTCTGCCTCACGGTTTCTGGGCTCTCTACTTTCTTTGGGACGGGAGTCATTTCTCAGGTCTACCTTTGGCGCGCAGGAGGTGCTTGCTGAATGAATGAATGAGTGAAAGCATGGCAAACCTGCCACTTCACCTCACACGTGTGGCCTACATGGGCTCCAGCCTGTTGTCACTGTCGACCCCCACCAGAATCGGCAGTGCCTGCGCGTCTGCCAGCGCAGCTCGGACGCTGGTCAGGGCTCCCAGAGCAGGCCCTGCCCACCGCCACCGGGATGGCCACGCCCGTGAACATGATTGGGCTGCTGGGGCGACGCCCACCTCACTAGGCTGCCCCCGGATTGGTGAGACCTCCCCTGGAGGCGGGGACAGGGCGGGGCTTTGCTGACGCCATCCAGGCCAGAAAAGCGCTGCTGGCGGAGGAGAGGGGACTGCGCGGCCAAGAGGGGTGAGCGTGTTGGGCACGCGGGGCGGGCGGCGCGGGCGGCAGGGCGGGACCGGAGATAGGGGACCGGGCGCGAGCGGGGGCGCCGGGCTGCCCGCGTCCGCCTCCCGGTTTTGCGCTCCGCCCAGCGCTGCCGGGCTCTGCGCGGCTCCGCCCCAAGGACCTTGTGGCCGAAGTCGCCAGTCCGGTCTTGTTTTCCAGACCGGAGGACCCACGCGCCTGAAGCACGCGGAACCGCCCAGCATGGCATCAGAGGTGAGTGAGACCTTGGGGGTCCCCGTCTCCGGGCCTGCCAGCCCCAGCCGCCACCTGCGCGCAGGAACCTCTCCTGTCACACCTGCAGTGGGCCACCTTCCAGGAAGCCAGCACCACTAGGCACATTGGCCAAAGCCCGGCAGAGACCTTTGCCAGTGCTCACTAGTGTTCCCATCACTGTCTTCCCACTCCCCACCTTGTGCCTAGATGACCCTAGTGGAAAGCCCTCCGACGACTGGGGGTTGGCTGGCCCTGCCCTGACCTGACAGTGTTGCTACCATCCAGAAAGGTGCCATCCACACATGCAGCTCCCTCACCTCTTCATTCCTTCTTCCCAATGTCATCTTGCCAGTCCCCACCCTACACAGTACCCCTCTCCTGCCACAGAAGCTGTCCCTGTATATAGAAAAGGTAGCAGCCAGAAAGTGTCCTTGCTGTCCACTTCTGGCCTGTGGGAAGAGCCAGTAGGTAGGAGCCTCACTGTGGCCCTCCCTGGTCTCAAGGGGTGCCTGACCTCGGCCTATCTCACAGTGTCTCCTCCTGGCCTCTAAATGGCAGGAGTCCAAAGCACAGGCTCCTGCCTTGGGCTGCAGTGGATTTATCTAGCAAATTAGGATAATAACAGGTGTCTGCCTTCATCTCTAAGGTACTGGATCATGAGGTCATTGCTTTGAACCCTTCAAGCAAACGAGGCTATTAGCTTGAAGCTGATGAAGGGAACTCGAGGCCTGAGAAGCAGCTGTCTGGGTTACAGTCCCTCTGGCCTTCATTAGCGGGCGAGTCACTTCCTCTCTCTCAGTTCATCAGAATAAACAGGTTAAGAATGTCTGCCCTGCTAGTGTCTGGATTGTGGTGGAGGGCCTGGACTTTGGAGCCAAACAGACTCGGTTTCTGTACCAGAGTCACTTGAGCTCTCTAAACATCCTTCCGCACTTGTAAAGCAGGGGTAACAGTGCCCACCTCAAAGCAGGGTGTAACGGCTCTTGGAATCCCTCCTCCAGGGCCACTAAAATAGGTACTCAATTAATGGTGGCTAACAGGACGACATGATGTTCCCTGTGCACTGCAAGTTGGCTGTTGCACATTCAACCCTGCCCTTCTGCCCCCAGAGTTCATTCTGGACCAGCTGTCTCCTGGCTGGGGGCAGTGCCCTCTCCTACCATGATGGGCCTATCCTCTCCTTAGTGACCAGTTGGAAGCACCTCACTCTGACCTCCTCCTACCATCCTTTTAAATGCCTGCCAATGGGATGGGAGCTTAGTCCCAAAGTACAGTGGTCTGCCTTCTGACCAGCCTCCAGGTGGCCTCAGCTTGCCCCAGGCCATCTTGTGGGATGGTGCTAATTGGTTTGGCTGCAGTTCTGCTTGTTACAGTTGTAGTTAGTAATAACAACTCAGGCAATGAGGCCCTGAAGCCTGCCAAGGGAGGCGGTGCTAGTCTGCTGAGCCTCCTCCCCAGCAGGCTCCTGGCTGACTTGGATTCTGACTAGCTGGCTCTGGCCCTGTGTTCCCTGTGGTCAGGCCCACAGCCCCACAGGGTGCTTTGCTGACGATCATCTTAGTGGGGCAGCTGAAGGGTCAGCCCTGCTCACAAGGCTGGTGGGGGTGGAGGCTACCTCTACAGGGCAGAGCCCCGCTGGGCACTGTCAGATCAGCTCACAGCCTGGGGCCAGAGCATTGCCAGCCCCTGAGGTGCACATTGCAGCCCCAGGATCCCTGGCTACTCCCCAGTAATGAGAGCACTGACTGGGCCCTCTCTAGCACCGGTGTTATACTGTGCCAGTGTGTGGCACATATATCCGATTGGGTGTTCACAACAAGACTATCAGGTGCTGTTATTACTCCTGCTTTCAAAGAAGCAGCCCTGAGGGTCAGAGAGGGTGTGTAGTGTTCCCAAGGTCAGTGGTTCACAGAGGCAGGGCACTGCAGGGGGCGGAGGAGGACATTTGTTCACTGGCCCCTTGTAGACACACCTCCCCTTCATGATGCAGGTGAAGTAGCCAGCATGTTCCCTCCTGGTCCTGGGCACTTGGCGCTCAGGCTGCTCCCAGGTGTTCCACAGCCCCTCTGCCCCTCTGCCCCTTGCCCTGGCCTATGCCCTCGTTCAAAACACAGATTTTGTCCTGTCTCTGTCCTCAGCTCATCGGGTCCTCGCCTCCTAGAAAGACAGCAATGGTGAGGGGTCAGTGGTCTCCAAATCCTCAGGCAATGAGGAAGAGAGGTGCAGGAAGCTGAGGCCTCTCGAGTCCCTGCTGTGAAGGTCCAGGACACCACAGCCCAGCAGAGGGATCCTGGTGGAGCATGGGGCTAAGGCGTGGGCTGCAGTCCCGGCCATTGGTGGGAGCCAGCTGCATGGCTCTGTGCCTCTGGCTACCCTCTGTAGAGGACAGTAGTGGTGCCTACCTCAGAGGGTTGCCGTAAGCACATGCCAAGCAGTTAGCATGGTGCCTGGCACACAGAGAGAAAGCAGTGTATGCTCACCAATATTTATATACATGTCATTATCTTTGGTGAAACTCAGGTTCCAACAGGTGACTTCTCACCTTAGTCCATGGTAAGGAAGGACCAGGATTTCTGTTTGTCCTGGGGATGCCACCATGCAGTAGGACACATTCATGTCTTCCATATCCAGCCACGTTCCCACGCTCCTTCTCGAGAGCTCTGGGCAAATCCCTCATCCTTTGAATTTCAGTTTCCCTGTCTGTCCAAGGAGAACAATCCTGCTCACTGCCCCCATCAGCAAGTTCCCTCGGGGCCCTTTTTTGAGAGGCACTATTCAGGTGGGTGGGTGACTGATTGTTCCTGCTGTCCTGGTAGAGCGGGAAGCTATGGGGTGGCCGGTTCGTGGGTGCAGTGGACCCCATCATGGAGAAGTTCAACTCGTCCATCGCCTATGACCAGCATCTATGGGAGGTGGATGTACAGGGCAGCAAGGCCTACAGCCGAGGCCTGGAGAAGGCAGGGCTGCTCACCAAGGCCGAGATGGACCAGATACTGCATGGCCTGGACAAGGTACTCCCATGTCCCAAGCTGCACCAGACCCCTTCCCTGCGACTCTGGGCTCCCACCAATTCCTGAGCACAACTTACAGCATGCTGAGCCTGTGGCTTCCCTGTGGAGTGATTGTCTGGTTAGAGAGCTGCTATGTGGCCATGTGCTATGTCTGCTCCTCATCTTTCAGTGGTCCCCATGTGCCCCATGGCCTATGGCAGAGATGTATAAGTGTGAGGAGCACCCTTAGGGCTAGGACTCCTGTGCTGGGACTTAACTTCTGTGCAAAGACAGGCATCGGGGAGGGCAGAAACCAGGACAGGGGCCCGGGTTGCTGTCACCCACTGCAGGTGGCTGAAGAGTGGGCCCAGGGCACCTTCAAGCTAAACCCGAATGACGAAGACATCCACACAGCCAATGAGCGCCGCCTGAAGGTATGACTCTCCCCGCCTCACGGCCCCCCTCCACCTGGCCCAGCCACTCATGTCATTCTGTTCTTCCTCGTTGGCAGACCTCTGTTGGGGAGGCCTTGGTAGAGATGGCGAAACCGCGGGCACTCCGGGGGCCCTGGGGCAGGGAGGGAGAGCGCAGGTCCTGCAAGGATCCCTGCAGGCCTGGGTTGACCCTGGGGGCTGTGAGCAGGCAGTACCTGACCCTGTGCCTCTCTTCACCCCAGGAGCTCATCGGTGAGACTGCAGGGAAGCTGCACACGGGACGGAGCCGGAACGACCAGGTGCCACCAGCTCCTCCTCCCTGGGAGCCCAAGTGGCAGTCAGCTGGCAGTGCCTTGGTCCCCTCGGGGGGGCAGCAATCTCCTCCCTGAGTACCTCTTCCTCTTCCCCAGGTGGTCACAGACCTCAGGCTGTGGATGCGACAGACCTGCTCGAAGCTCTGTGCCCTCCTCTGGGAGCTCATCAGAACCATGGTGGATCGTGCAGAGGCGTGAGTCCCCCTTCTGCCCCCAGGGACACCCAGATGGCCGAGGGGACTGTCAGGGCAGCCAGCATCTCCCCTCCCTGAGGCAGATGGCCTGAGCACCAGATCCAGGTGGCCATGGTGACCAGTTAGTGAGGCCGTCTTTGGGTGTGGGGAAGTCCTGAAACAAGGTGGAGTGGCCAGGAGGGACATCTGGCTGCCTCCCCCACCCCAGGCCACCCTTGCTCAGCAGACAGGGAAGGCTGGCCCTCGGAGGGTTGGAAGGCAAGTGCCAGACCTCCAAGGCAGCACCTGGCCGAGCCTCGAGAAGTCAGAGTGGCTTGAAGGCCTGCTAGTGCCCGTGTCCCACCCAGCAGGGCCGGCACAGGACAGAGCCCAAGGATGCCTCCCACCAGCCTCATCCCAAGCCTGGATCTCTGACCTGAATCCTTTGGAACCAGCTTTGCCTCTTGCAGACCTGGCCAGGGGCTGCTGGGAAGTCCCAGTGTGGTGGGACTGACCTTGGTCAGACAGGCTGACCCCCCTCTTCCCTAGCTCTCCATGATGCTGTTTCACAGACCTCAGCCACCTGGGCATAGAACTGTGCCCCCCCCCCCCGTCCCCCGACCCCACCCCTGCTGCTGGGAAGAGCAGGGAGTGGGTGCTAATGAGTACAGGAGATTTTATGGAGTGACGAAAATATCCTAAAACCGATTGCAGAGATGGTTATACACAGAACTGCATGACGGGCAGATCCCACGTGGAGTCTGTCTCAGTGTAGCTACTCATTTAAACAAAACAACCAATCAGAATCGTCTCCGAAGCCCCTGTGTCTCTGCCTCACTTCTTCAAAGTGCCCTGTTGTCTCTGGGGTCCTTCAAAGCATCTCTCCTGTTTAAAAACAGGCCTCGCACCTCGAGGTGGTACCCCCCATGGTCTCCTCCCCTGCTCTGGCCCCTGCTCAGAGCTGCCAGGCCAAGGGCCTAATCCACCCTTGGTCCCGGAGTGACCTTGTCCCTGACCATGGCCCTGGCCTAATCCTTGGACCACACAGTCGCACCTCTGCTTTGCCCAGAAGACCTATTTGTGCCCAGGCCTATAGTGTCCTCTGACTTGTCTCTTAGCACCTGCTCCTCCTCCCCCACAGTGAGCGGGACGTCCTCTTCCCAGGGTACACGCACCTGCAGAGGGCTCAGCCTATCCGCTGGAGCCACTGGATCCTGAGGTGAGCAGCTGTGGCACAGGAGCACCGTGAGGGTCGTGTGGGAGGGGAGGCCCTGCTGCCCTGACCCCGCAGCCTGCCTCCCACAGCCACGCCGTGGCGCTGACCCGAGACTCCGAGAGGCTGCTGCAGGTGAAGAAGCGGGTCAATGTCCTGCCCCTAGGGAGGTGAGTGGGGCCCAGCGCCTTGTGGGCCTGGAGGGGTTGTGGGCACTGCTGGCCAGTCAGCATGGCCCTTGGGGATTGAAGAGGAGAAGCAGGAAGCACAGAGCCAGCCAGGAAGCCAGGCGACTGGCCAGGAGGAGAGGATGAGGACTGTACACCAACCCCCAGCTCTTCCAACATGGGGCCGACTCAGCCAGAGAACATGTCCAAGCAGGGCCCAAGCTTTCCAGGGAAGCTCCTGGAGAGCCCAGCTGGCCACCGCAACCTGCCATTTCCCCTGCGTGGAGACGAGTGTTCTGGCACCCAGGGCTGGGCCAGGGAAGGGATGGGCCCTGGCAACTAAGGCTTGGTTCGGTGGGTACATGTAGATGTGCCAGGGCCTGCCTGCCAGGAGCCCTGGTCACTATGAACCCCCTGTCCCCACAGTGGGGCCATTGCAGGCAATCCTCTGGGTTTGGACCGGGAGCTGCTCCGAGCAGGTGAGGAGCCCTGCCTGTCTTCCCTGGGGAGAGTCACTCTCAGCACCTGCCAGGTGACCCCCCCCCACATGATTACCTGCAGGCTTGGAGGTGACCGAGGTGACCAGGTGCTGGGCACACTCAGGGTTGCTGCCTGGGCCTCTGCAGAGATCCCATCCCCTCCTCTGATCCTTGTTCCTGAGGGGAGTCGGGGTCTTGTGGGCATCCTGGTCCAGGGTGAAGAGGACGCTTCCTGCCCTCCAGCCCAGCCCCATTTCCTCCCCACCTCCAGAACTGAACTTCGAGGCCATCACTCTCAATAGCATGGATGCCACCAGTGAGCGAGACTTTGTGGGTGAGTCCTGGGTGCCACCCACTCATCTGCAGGACCAGTCCTTGCATAGCGCCCCATGTTTGTGACCCACCCTGGGTCCTCCCGGGTTCTCCACCCCTGGATCCACCTGGCTCAGCTCTAGGCCGGGTGGGGAACCAGGAGGGCCTGCTGACTGAGCACCCGCTGTCTCCCCCCAAGCTGAGTTCCTGTTCTGGGCTTCGCTATGCACGACCCATCTCAGCAGGATGGCCGAGGACCTCATCCTCTACGGCACCAAGGAATTCGGCTTTGTGCAGCTCTCAGATGCCTACAGGTGAGTCCAGGTGGCCACCCGGCCTGTCCCACTGCCATGGCTTCCTTCCTCCTACCTCCCCGTCGCGACATCTGGACAGCGAGCCGCTGGGCCTGCAGGGCCACCCAGGGCAGGGCAGCCCCATCAGTCCCAGCATCTCTGTCCCCAGCACTGGAAGCAGCCTGATGCCCCAGAAGAAAAACCCAGACAGCCTGGAGCTGATCCGGAGCAAGGCGGGGCGCGTTTTTGGGCGGGTGAGCAGGGCAGGGGGGCAAGATCTCTGGGCCAACCCAGCGGGTCCCGAGGGCACCCGGGTCCCATCAACTGAGCCTCCCTCTCCTGCAGTGTGCTGGGCTCCTGATGACCCTCAAGGGACTTCCAAGCACCTACAACAAGGACTTACAGGTCTGAGGTCGGGGAGGGGCGAGGGCCATCTGCCCCCACACCACACGCCAGGCCTCAGGGCCGGGCACACCCAGGCAGGTCACTGGGTGACTGCTGCTCCTCGTCCTGTACACACAGCCTGTGGCTGCCTTGGGGGCTGTGTTCTTCCTTGGTGTGGGGGTGAGAGGTGCTCAGTGGTCCCAGTGGGAGGAGTGGGACAGAGCTGCAGGGCCCTCACCTGCTGCTACGGACCCCCCAGGAGGACAAGGAAGCTGTGTTTGAAGTGTCAGACACCATGAGCGCCGTCCTCCAGGTGGCCACTGGTGTCATCTCTACACTGCAGGCAAGACTGGCCTCCCCTGCCCATCTGCTGTTCTCCCTCCATCTGGGGTGGGCATGCCTGGGGATGACTGGGAGCAGGCTAGGTGGGCTGCAAGGCTGTGCCCTCTTCTCGGGAATCCCAAAGGGCCAAAAGCTGCTGCAGTGGAGGAGAAACAGGTCCAGGGCCCAGGGCCCTTCTGCTGGCCGGGCGGGTTCTTAAATAATTTATCAGGGAAGATTTCGGTTGCAACAGTTGCAGAACACATCAGAGCAGCTTTGTACCCATGCCCAGCCGCAGTGTAGACCCCGCCATCTTGCTTCAGCTGTCTGTACCTACCCCAGTTATCCTGAAGCAGTCCCACCCCCTCATCACTGCATTTCCAAGTCACTCACGTGTCTTGAGCACCGGTCCTCAGAGCCTCATCCTGGGACTAGCTGCATCCGTGTCAGCTGAGAACCTGACAGAAAGGTGGCCCCAGGCCCCACTCCAGACCACTGACCCCCGCCCTTTAATCAACCTGCAAATCATGCTGTGGCGAAGGCTCTTGCAAACCCAAAGGCAACTCTGGGGGCTCACCTAAAAGTATCAGGAATTATGAGAAGACGGGCAAGGAGAGAGTAGGGCAGATCAAATGGGCAGGAGAGTCTGCCCAAGTAGGGGGCATCAAGGGTTTGGGAGTAGCCCCTGGGTCTGGGCCTGGCAGCACCAGGCTCCAGGGTCCCCAGGGCTCATGACTTGCCTGGTTGATGCCCCCAGATTCACCGTGAGAACATGGCTCAGGCTCTGAGTCCGGACATGCTGGCCACTGACCTGGCCTACTACCTGGTCCGCAAAGGGGTGAGTGTGAGGTAGCTAGGCGGAGGGCATGGGACAGGGCTTTGCCCTGAGCTATGCACGAGGGAGGTCAGGAGGGGACAGGCACACTGGGTAGAGCACAGTGGAGGGAACTCACGCCAGTGCCACCCCTGCCCTGCCCCCCAGATGCCATTTCGCCAGGCACACGAGGCCTCCGGAAAAGCTGTGTTCATGGCTGAGACAAAAGGGGTTGCCCTCAACCAGCTGTCCCTGCAGGAGCTGCAGACCATTAGGTACGGCCTTCCTCTGCTGTCCCCAGGAGGGAGCCTGGTCACCCCACACAGGGCAGCTTGGACTCCCTGACCCTTCTCCTGCCCTCCTCCAGCCCCCTTTTTTCAGGCGACGTGAGCCACGTATGGGACTATGGACACAGCGTGGAGCAGTACACAGCCCTGGGTGGCACTGCACGTGCCAGTGTCGACTGGCAGATTGGCCAGGTGCGGGCGCTGTTGCAGGCACAGCAGGCCTAGACTCCCCACAACGTGCTTCCAAATAAACCGGGCCCCAGAAGGGTGCAGCATGTTCTCGGCCGACCCTGTCTCCCTCAATGGCGCACTTGCCAGGGTCTGTTGAGCAGCTGGTGGGGGCCCCCAAGGAAGTGGAGAGGATGGTGACCTCTCACCTGGGTGTCCTCAGCAGTGCCAAGGTGGCCCCTGGTAGGCATGGCATGTGCCCTCCTTCCCAGTATCCTCTGGACGCCCTGCTTTCCTTCTCTCCTGTTTAATGCACCCTTCCCTGGACATTCAGGCACCATGACAGGTGTCCCTTGGGCAGCAGTCTATGCCAGGGCTGCAGGAGTAACCGTGCCCTCATGAGGGGCATGGCGTACTTGGCAGTGTGTGATGTCAGACATGGGGCCAACTTCACACACAGGTGGAGTTGGTGCCTCCTCCACCCTCAAGAGGATATGCCAGGAAATCTCCCCTGGATGTGAGGCGAGGGCCTCAGAGAGGTGGCATCCCTCCTGCAGACACGTGGGAACAGCCACACCAACCTGCCAGGGCCCTGGCACTTGGGAAGTGTTCCAAAGAGCCCAGACAGGAGATGTCTTCTACACAGACAGCCCCAAACCCTGATAAGAAATGTCTGAAGTTTACATTTTATTAATGACAAAGAAAAGCAAGGAAAACCCAAGGGAGAAAGAATAGTGGTTCTGGGAGAAGTGGAGAGGTTTCTGTATACTAAGGAACCAGAGCTCCAGCAGTGGGGACACGCCCCCAAGCCCAGGACGGAGGGGAAGCTGCAGCCACAGACAGATCTTCCAAGGGAATGGTCTGGAAACTAGCTGGAGACCCAGATTTCAGTCAGACCTAAAAACAGAGACTGAGTCTGTTTCACCAAGTTCTCTGGGGGACTCCAGTGTGTGCTCAGAGCCTGAGAATCACGGTCACTGGAATGGTTACCAGTCTTGCCCTGACTTGGAACCTGCTCTTAACAAACTCCTGGGTACCTCCTGCTGCATGAAAGTCACAGCACCCATCCAGCAGGTGCCTAGAGCCAGTCCAGGGAGGAAGGAGGCCCGTAGATACCCATCAACAGGTAGTGATGCTTTGCCCGCAGCGCAGGAGGCGCTCACTGCACACACGGGGCGCTCACCTGCACCCATGGAGCACTCACTGCACACACGGGGTGCTCACCTACAGCCATGGGGTGCTCACCTGCAATACAAGGCGCTCACCTGCACACACTGAGCGCTCACCTGCACACACAGGGCCCAGCCCTGAAGATGAGAACCAGAACAGAGCAGGTGGGGAGACTGCGGGAGCCTGTCTGCCTCCTTGGGGGGCACCGTGCGGTCTAAGTGGGGGATCTTCTTAGATGACCCTGTTTAAAGTTCCTCCCTGACCAATTAGGATCTGTCTCCCAGGGCCTTGACACAGCAGCCTGGCCTCCTGAGACCTGACATCACCAGAGGGCAGGGGAACGGATGGAGACAGGATGTCACACCCTCCTCCAGGGGCTGCTGTGCCTGACACTCTTCTTCACACCTGTCTATCCTGGTCTGCTACCTGATCTTTTCCACTTCTCTACTTTTTTGTTTTCAACCTCAGCATCTGGGGGATGGGGACATAGCTCAGTTGGTAGGGTGCTTGCCTCGAAATCACAAGGCCCTGGGTTCAATCCCCAGCACCATACACATACCAAAAGAACATAGTCAACCTTGGCATCTAAATACACCCAAACTCAGTGTGACCCTGTATCAGTTTCCTGTTGCTGCTGTAACAAATACCACAAACCTGTGGGCACAAAACAACATGAGTGGAGTCTGAAATGGGTCTCTTTAAGATGAAATCAAGTGTCAACAGGGCCAGACCTCCTTCCCAGGTTTTAGAAGAGAATCCACTCCTTGCCATTGCCAGTCTTTAGAGGCCATGTGTGTCTTGGCTTGTGGCCTCTTCCTCCATCTCCCAGTCTAGCAGATCTCTCTGCTTTCGTTGGCACAGCTCCTTCTGACCCTTCTGCCTCCTTCTTACAAGGACCCTTGTGATCACACTGGATCCAATTAGGTAGTGAACACAATCTCAAGACCCTAGTCATATTTACAAGTTCCTTTTTATCATTTAAGGTACCACATTAACAGGTTCTAGGGATTGTGGTGTGGATTTCTTTGGGGTCCCTGACTGCCAGGGGCACCTGATCTTGCAAGACCAACTATCATTAAGCTTTGCTTTTTGCCATACCTGTCTGTTTCCTGGTCCCTTCTTTAGGCTTTAACAGGTATGTTTCTCACACAAGGTCCCCAGTCTTAGCCCATGGCAGCATCAGTTGAAGTCCAAAATCTCATCTGCATCGAATCATCTAAATGACCTAGCCAGGCGTGGTGGCACACACCTGTAATCCCCATGGCTTGGGAGGCTGAGGCAGGAGGATCTCAAGTTCAAAGCCAGCCTCAGCAACAGTAAGATGCTAAGCAACTCAGTGAGACCTTGTCTCTAAATAAAATACAAAATAGGGCTGGGATGTGGCTCAGTGGTCGAGGGCCCGAGTTCAATTTCTGGTACCCCACCAACACACAAGAATGACCTAAATTAGGGCTGGGGATGTGGCTCAAGTGGTAGCGCGCTCGCCTGGCATGCGTGCGGCCTGGGTTCGATCCTCAGCACCACATACAAACAAAGATGTTGTGTACGCCAAAAACTGAAAAATAAATATTGAAATTCTCTCTCTCTCTCTCTCTCTCTCTCTCTCTCTCTCTAAAAAAAAAAAAAAAAAAAAAAAGAATGACCTAAATTAGGTACAAGTACAGCATCACCCAGGGATGACTGAGTGTAGGCCTTCCTGGGGCCACACTTCGTCTGTCTAATCCTGGGAAACTCACGACTGTGATGAGGTTTAAGTGAGTTCACACACATAGACTCCAGAACCCGTTTGCTCCTAATGCAGTGCCTGGACCAGCACAGGGTAACAGTCACAGACATTCCAGTTTAAAAAGGAAGATGGTGAAGGAAAGAAGGAGTCACTGGTCCCAGGCAATTTTGAATTGCAGCTTGGAAAACTCCCTAGGTCTCAGGGCCTGGGAATGGGCTGACCCTGGGCTCTGCCCCTGGCCTGTACCACCGTCCTCTGAGTCATCCTTACCAGCCGAGTCCTGCTGGTGGGCTGCGGCAGTGGGGTTTGGAGAGAAGCTTGGAAGTCTTCTTTAATTTCCTCTTGATACTGGACATGGGAAATCCTGACTCAGGACACAGAAGAGGAACCAGCTCAGGAGAGCACAAACAGGCCTGAAGGGAGGAGCATTGACTGGACACCAGGCTGCTCTGCCAATAGGGAGATGGAAGCTTGTACGTTGATCTGGGACAGGGCAGAGTCAGGTCATTGGCACTGGCCAGGGGCATGCTCCAAAAGATGTTCCACAGATGTCAGTTGAGCAAGGCTTAGACCACCAGGGACTTGTGCTCAGTTTGTCCTGGGAACCGCCGTTATCCTGTAGCTGGTGCCACCACCCTATGCAAGCCTGGCTTGTGGCTCCCTCGGGGCCTTGTGCTACAGAGGAAGGGCCTAGGATGCTTGGGCCGCGCAGCGGGTGAAAAGGCAGGTGGTGGGATGGAAGAAAGCCCCAGGTCCAGGGGGAGGTCAGCATGTCCACCTGCAGAACCTGGGGGAAGTTCCCCCCAGAGTTAAGGGGACAGATGTATCACGAAGATGGAGATCCCTCTCAGCCACCCATCAGACACCTGCAGGCCCAAGTCCCTGAAAAGTCACCTAGGCAACAGCTGCTGTCATCACCCACACATCAGAGGTGTGACCTCCAGCAGAGCCGGCTGCATGGCCTTTGAGGTTGACTAGGTGAAGCTAGAGGTTTATTTGGTTTCCCCTGGTAACGATGTCATCCGCCTCTGTGGTTCCCTGATGTCTCGAGATGGCTCTGTGGGAAGAGCACAGGGTGGGAGACGCCCTGCCTGCCTCAGAGGATGTGCCCAGAGTCGCCTGCCCTGCCAGCTCCTGTCCCCCCATGCGGCCCCAACACTGTTTCTCTCAGTCTGTGCCGAGGGACTTTTGCTGGCAGAACGTCCTTGAGAGCCCTGTGGGTCTCCTGGACAAGAAGCTCCTCTCCAGAGATTTCCTGGGTGACCCCATTTCTGTTCCTGGCTTCTGCTGAGATACCTGAGGGACTCCATGAGACACATTCCTGATCTCTTCAAGAGCACTGTGTGAAATGCTCTGACCCTTCCTGGTACCGGGGATTGAACCCGGGGTGCTTAACCACTGAGTCACATCCCTGACCCTTTTTATTTTGAGACAGGGTCTCACTGAGTTGCTTAGGGCCTTGCTAAGTCACTGAGGCTGGCTTTGATCCTCCTACCTCTGCCTCCTGAGCTGCTGGGATTACTGGCCTGCACCATTGAGCCTGGCATTCTGGCCATTCTTGATCCTTTCAGGCAATAGCAAACCGTCAAACAACACCCTGGGCTTCCTCTGTAAAGCATGCTTTCCTGACAGTCATCTCCTAGTCTCAGTATCTTAAACTGGATACTTAAGTATCTTGCATGTAGACAGGCTGAGAATTTCCCAAATTATGAAATCCTAGTTTCTTTTTGCTTAACGACTTTTAACTTGTGCTTTTCCTTGCACATTATGCCAGACAGAGAGAGCAGGCAGGTGCCTGACAAAGGGGAATGAGGTGGTTCTATTGGCTGTGGGTTGGGGGCCTGCTGCACCTGAACAGTCAGTCTGTGCACCACACAGACCTGAGCCCTATTTCCAGGGACAGCAGCTTTCCATTCTTCCCTGTTTCTTCTGGTAGTCACCCCCTTATGTCAGATGAATTAAATTATGTGGCTATTTGTTGATTTATTGATGTACTCAATACCTATTAACATTACATAGTCATCACAATTAGTTAAGAGTTTGCCTCTCTATAACCATATTCCACATCCAACACTGTGCTGGGATTGTCATTGGTGTGACTCCACCCTCCATCCCGAATCACAGTCACCACCACCACATGCCCAGTGTCTCACTGATTTAAAATACTCATCTGCAGCGGCTCCAGAGGCCAAGGCTGGAGGCTGCAAATACAAGCCAGCCTCAGCAACTCAGTGAAAGCCTGACTCAAAATAAAAGATAAAAAGACTGGGGTGTGGCTCAGTAGCTAAGTGCCCCTGGGTCCGATCCCCAGTACCAAATATAAATAAATTAAATAAACATGAAAACAGCTCCTTTCTGTCAATATTACTTTTCCAATGGTCAAGTGTATCACAAGACCCACCAGGACAGGCCTGGGAGCCTCTGGTCTTGGACTCAGTTCACGCTGAGCTCTCCAGTACCTCAGCGAAGCTGCAGCCCCATGTCCCTTGGCGGCTTGTCCCTGTCTCAACGTCTGATCTTGGATCCTGCCGCTTCCCCATTTTGTTTTATGTCCATATTTCCTTTAGTAACATCTTCTTAATGTCCTAAGAAAAAGTGGATGGAAATTACAGTTTTAGCACGTTTTGTTCCTAAATCTGTCTTTACTCTCATAATTGGCTGAGTTGAGAATCTAAATGGCAGATCATCTTCCATGGGAATTCTGCTTGGTGCCGCTGTGCTTTAGCTTTCAGTGCAGCTGGAGACATCCCAGGTCACACTTCCTCTGGCTCCAGGTTCCCAGAGCCCCAGCCTCCCAGAGCTTCTACTGTGACTCAGAAGCTGGCTCCTTGCAGCAGCTACTTCCTGCTGGGCTGTGTTCTGAGTTGTTCCCACTGAGATCTGGGAGAAGGGACTTTCGTAGGAAGAGGACCAGGTTGATCTTTCCTAAAAGCAAGATCGGAAGGGGTGGGCCATTCTGACAGCTCCCTCTGTAGGATTAGGACCCTCGAAACACTTCAAATGCCAATTGTGCCCCCCCAGGCCTGCTGTGGCTCCAGCCCTCACCCTGACACCTGCTCCCTCCCAGGTCTGGTATGACATTTAATCTCCTTGGCTCTGAACATCCACCTCTGGGATGTGCTGATGGGGAGACAGCTCTGACCCATTCCCAGCCCTCAAGGGTGGGTTCAGACCCTGGGCAAGCAGGGCCCACAGATCAGAGACCTGGACTGAGAAGTTTAGAACTGCCTCCTTCCGGGTGGTGAGCTTCCTCCTTTTCATCTTTTTTCCTTTGCAGTGAACATAAATAAATAAATAAATAAATAAATGGTCCCTGGGTTTTGTGCCTTCAGGGAAGGGAAGAGAAAAAGTAACTTTCAGATTTGCTGTAATATTCTGCTAATTTTGAAAAAAACAATAAAGTCACAGAGCTAAAAACTTTTTTTTTCCTGATAAATTCTGGTGCAAATAAGAACTATAAACAAAAGCCAATAAATTAAAAAAAACCCAAAGAATGATAAACAAAGGAAAAGCAAACCTCTAAAAAGTAATAAAAACAAAAATTAATAACAGTTATAGAGTAAACATACTTAATTTTAAAACATTAAGAGGCAAACACCACATATCATCATGTATCACAGGTTCCGTTAATATAAAGGTGAAATAATAACAGACAGACTTGGTCTTGAGGTAGGAAACTGGAGCTACAGAAAAGGAAAGGCCGTCTCAGGAGAGTCTTGGGAATGCAGGAAACACCACTCAGGACCAGCAGAGGCAGGTGTCCCAGGTCAGTGCCCTTGGCCCACACCCTTGACTCCACGCCCACACCTGTAGAGAGTAAGGTGGGGGCAGTGAGCCCTGCTGGGAACATGGGTGAATGTGGTTGCTTTGGCTGTCCCTCTAGCCCAGTCCCTGCCATCGGCCAGCCTGAGAACCGATGAATGGGAGACTGAAAGGACAAACAGTACTCAGGACAAACCTGCCCCAGGGCCCAGTGGAGGCCCAACGGCTTCCCAACTGCAGCCTGGGGAAGTTATAGGGGGTGAGAATCACAGGGATTTTGCTGTGAGGCTGTAGCTAGGGGTTGTCAAGGAGGGTCCTTGGGTGGACCAGGTGTTTTCAGGATTTCAGTCCCAGATGACAATTTCCTTCCTTTGCATGACGGTGGAGGTTATCTGGGTTCAGGTCGGGTTAAGTCAGAGTGAGGCGACTCTTGTTCTTGATGGAGGATGTGTTTCAAAATGGCACTGCCTGTGTCAAGTTCTCCCCGACAGTGGGCACCTCACACAATGGGGTTGTTAGGGTTATTGTTTCTCCCTCTCCAGGTGGCCCACATTCTCCTTTGAACATGTATCTGCTTTCCAAAATAAACCACCTGTGTCTGTGATGAGCACGTGCTGAGATGCCCTTCTGGCTGGTGAGGTGGTACAGGCCTGTAATCCTGAGGACTCAGGAGGCTGGGGCTGTGTGGCTCAGTGGCAGGGCACCCCTGGGTTCAGTCCCTAGGCATTGCAACAAATACCCCTAAAAAGAACCATAAAGGGGCTGGGGATGTGGCTCAAGCGGCAGCGCGCTCACCTGGCATGCGTGCGGCCCGGGTTCGATCCTCAGCACCACATACCAACAAAGATGTTGTGTCTGCCAAAAACTAAAAATAAATATTAAAAAAATTCTCTCTCTCTCTCCCTTAAAAAAAAAAAAAAAGAACCATAAAGGAACTTTTCCAGTCCCATATGGCACTCCTGTCTGGAGTAAAGGTCCCCCCTCTCCTGGAACTCCTCCAGGGACAACCTCAGCCTCAGTGTCCTGCACAGAGCCCTTGGGTTTCTAAAGCAGTGGGCATCCACTTATATGCTAATGAATAGCTGGTGTCCCCTGATTGCCGGGGGAACCAACTGTCCTTAGTCCCCAGCAGGGGGTTGGCAGGTCCTGCCTCTCCTCACTTTGAGGAAGAGGAAGGGCTGGAGGTTGATCGGTCACCTCTGGATAATGACTTAATTAATCAATTAATCGTGTCTAGTGATGACACCTCTGTCAAACCCAGCTGACATTCAGAGGGCACCCAGGTGGGTGAAGACCTGGAGGTGCTGGGAGGCCCCTGCCTGGCCCTTCTCCACCCTGCTTTTCCCGGGTTGTACCCCTCATGAGAAACCAGCAATCTAATAAGAAAAACGCTTTGCTGACTTCTGGGGAGACAGGGGTTCAGGATAAAGAGAGATACAGTGAATCTTTTTTTTTTATTGTAGTTGGACACAATATCTTTATTTTATTTATCTTTCTGTGGTGCTGAGGATCAAACCCAGGGCCTCACATGTGCGAGGCAAGCGCTGCACCACTGAGCCCCAGCCCCAGCCCTCTACAGTGAGTCTTAAAGGAAACGCCCACAGCCATGGAGACCGGAAAGCACAGGTTTAAAGCTCCAGTTTGAGTAGCTCACCCTTGGCATGTGTCCTTGACTCGCCCTTGACCTGTGCCTTTGGCCTGTGCCCTTGGCCTACGGGTGCAAGCAAAGGAAACACTGGCGTGAAACTGTGCCCTCCCGGTGCCTCGGCCGCCAGCCCGAGGCACTGTCCTCCCTAAATACTGACCGCCCCTCGGGTCAGTCTCCCTGGACGCTAGGTCCTTGCTTTGCCTGCAGGCGGCACTCTTTTGAGGTTCTTGTCCTCCAACCTGTGTCCACGCCCGGGACTGCAGCTACTAAATCCTTTCCCTCACGCTTGCCAGGAACACCCTTCTCTTGGGGACTCCTCGGACCCTCGCTGTGAGCCATCTCAACAAACCCTGGAACCTGAGGAGCAGGATTATGCAGGCGAAGGGCACAGGTGACAACCCTGCTGGCGACTGGGAGGCAGGGAGCAGCCCAGGACAGCCTGGACCGTGGGCACCTGCTTTCCTTCCCATCTTCCCTCTGTGCTTCAGCCCATCCTCTCTTGCTCACCCACAATCTGCATGGGCTGGAAGGCCACGGAAGCCAGGCCACGGAAGCAGGTCCACTGAGGCCTCCCCACAGAGGCCCGCCCTCGGAGGCCAGTCCATGGAGGCTGGTCCATGGAGGCCTGTCCCTGAAATCTCTCCTAGCTCCTGCCAGCTGTCCCTGAAGGACTGGACACCCGTGGAAGCCTCTTTATAAATCAACTGCATACTGGTCAGGAGTGCGCAAAACCCTCCCAGGGCAGGGACCACGTGGGGGACGAAGGCAGGTGCCCTGGCTCAGGTCTCCTCGACCATCAGGACAAGGGCACGTGGCTTCCCTGGCGCTCTCCTTTCCCCAGCAATCCCGGCCCCTGACGAGGGCACTGAGATGGACCAGGCTGGGCAGAGAGCAGGCGGGCTAGCCACTGACAGCCCTTCCCACAGGCCAACCCGCCATGAGATGTCCTGATCCTGGGAAGGGCCCAAGGGTCCATCTCACCAAGAGCCACTGCGAGACCCGCTGTGGCCACTGTGCAGCCAGGGACAGTAGAAATGGGAAAACGACCGGGAGGCCTTGCTGCAGGCCTCGGCACTCCTGTCCCCCTGCACTTTCCTCAAGGGCTTGCAGCGGTCCTTCTGCAGGTCCTTCTGCAACTCGGTGGCACAAGCGCGGATCCCGACTCCTGCTGGCAATAGGAGGAGACCGCTGGAAAGACAAACAGCCCCCTGGGCCTCGACCCGCTGCAGACTAAGGGCTGGGGTGATCTCTCCACACACCCGAGCTGCCTGGGACCTCCAGCAGCCCCACCTCTCTGTCCCAGGGTCCAGATGCCCTCGCAGAAGGGCAGTGCCGAGTTCTGGTTCCCGGGGTAAACCCACCGTCCTTCCTCAAGGCCCAGGTGCTTGAAGGAGGAAGAGTCTTAAAACCATGCCCCTGATGCCCGGAGCAGTGGTGCACGTCTGTGATCCCAGTGGCTCGGGAGACTGAGGCAGGAGGATCTGAAGTACAAGGCCAACCTCAGCAACTTAGCCAAACCCACAGCAATTTAGCGAGGACCTGTCTCTAATTAAAAAAAATAGAAAGGGTTGGGGATGTGGCTCCAGGAGTTAAGCTCTCCTGGGTTCAATGGCCAGTGCCAAAAACCAAATCCAAAACCAAAATCCATACCCCAGGCCGATGAAAACTCACCAGATTCAGCCCACCCCAGAAATCAATAAAGGCATACTTCCCCTGTTCAGGGGGCAACCTGGCCCCCTGGAACAGTGCAGACCCCTTGGCTGAAGCCCTGTCAGAGCAAGGCCTGTGTCACTTGACCAAGTCAGTGTCCTTCAGTGTCAGAGGATGCTTGTCCAAAACACTGACCGACAAAACACAGCTAAGCCACTTTGGTCAGCACAGAAACAGCCATTTATATCTTCTTCAGGTCCCTGGGCTGCAGCTCGGGGGGCCTTAAGAGAACCAGAGGAGGCGCTCAGGCTTCTGTGGAAAGGGCTGCTATCAGAAACACCCACAGCCCAGGGGCTGCCCATCTGGCACCCACACACCTTCCCTGGCAAAGCCTGAAGAGATCCTCCGTAGGAAGAAGGGTAAGATGGTCCTGGGAAGGCAAGAGCCAACCATGTCCAGCAAGCAGGCTTGTTGATGAAGTGTTTTCTCTCATCCTGCCTCAATCCTTTGCCTCCATGGTGGCAGGGAACTGAACCTTATAGGGTCACAGCACCATGCAGCAAAGCCCCTCCCCAGACTCTGGCTCCTCACCCAGGCCTCCCGGACTCCAGGTCTGCAAGATATAAACATCTGCTCTTTATAAAATTAAAAAAAAAATATTGAAGGAGAGCATGGCACACGATTCTTGCCTGTAATCCCAGCTACTCAGGAGACTGAGGCAGGAGGATTGCAGGTTGGAGGCCAGCCTGGGCAACTTAGTGAGTGCCTGTCTCAATTTTTATTTATTTCTTTAAAGAAAGGGCTGTGGGGGGCTGGGGATGTGGCTCAAGCGGTAGCGCGCTCGCCTGGCATGCGTGCGGCCCAGGTTCGATCCTCAGCACCACATACAAACAAAGATGTTGTGTCCGCCGAGAACTAAAAAATAAATATTAAAAAATTCAAAAAAAAAAAAAAAAGAAAAAAGAAAGGGCTGTGGATGTAGTTCAATCCCCCAAACTGCAAAAATTAAAGAATACAATAAAACTGTAGGTTACCCAGTTTGTATCCGCAGATTGGTCAGAGTGTTCCGTGTTGAGTGTGAGCACAGAGAAAAGCAAATCGCTGTTCCTGCGAAGGGAAGCATCTAGAACAGCCAGATCTACGGACACCACGGGTAGGCGAGAGCCTGCTTAGGGCGCAGAGCGGGACCAGCACCCTGGGAAAGCGTCCTGGACCCCCGCAGTGCGGGCCGCCCATCCGCACACTTGAGCTGGGTGCCTTTTATGGTTGTGTGCATTACAAAGTTGCTCAAAAGCAAACGTGCAGAGCGCTTCCTTTGCCAAACTGGGCAGGAATGAAGAAATTCTCAGCAACCGGTTCCTTGGCATTCCAGGGTCCTCACCCCCTAGGGGACACGGGTTGTCGCCAAGGGCCAGAGCGCGAGCCTTCCGGAAGGAGCAGGACGCGCGCGGGGGTAAGCGGAGGGGAGGTGGGGCAAGGGGTCCAGAGCCCCTGCTGGTGGGCTAGGCCGCGGTCTGCGCGGTGGGCTCTGCGGAAATCCAGAATGACCTGGACGAAAAGCGTGACCTGTCGGACGAGGAGGAAGCGGGCGCCGCTCGCCCGACGAGGCGCTGACTTCACTAGAGTCTTCGCTTTGGTGCAGGAAGACGGAACCGCAGGGAGAGACCCGCAGGCCGGTGAAGAAGGCGCGCTGTCCAGCTGCAGAGAGACGACGACCTGCTGGCCACGTTCTGAAAACGCAACACCACGTCCCTCCGGGGCCGCCCCGGGGGTACGAATCACAGTTGATTACTGTCGCTCCTTGTTAACCACATTTAATAACAACACGTTATTTCAAAGCTACAAAATAGAAGATTTAAAATGTGTTCACTGCCAAAAAGATGCAAGGTGATGGTCATGTTAATTAGCTTAATATAATTATTCCACCATGTGCACAAATCCCAACATCACATTGGTGCCCATAAAATATATGACTCTTACATTCAATTAAAAATTTAAATTTACATGATCTCTTAGAAAAAAAAAAATCCCCCAAAGCATCAGTGTGAAGTCCCTGCCCTGGCCAGCTGAGAGTGCTGGGTCATTTCAAGGCGGTGCCCTAAAGGCCCCTGCGGGGGCATTTTCTGCTGGGCGCCCCTCACCACCAGGGGGCGTGTTTTGTCATTTTCAGTTCCCCTGATCCGAAGGTGCTTTGGATGTAGGTAATTCCAGGACCCTTTCATGGGGCAAAGAGAAGGGCCATATTTTAGTGTCTCCTGCAGACCCCTTAGCAGAGTCTGCTCATGGGGGCTGCTGTCCCTATTGTCACCTGGCAGCTGGATGGCCTTTATGGCTCTGTGCTCCTGCCATTGTGGTTCCAGAACCAGTAAGAATATTGACTGCCAGAGACTCACAGCCCAGCGCCACACAGCCAGGACCCCAGGTCCAGCTCAGGCTCCCAGTGCAAGCGGCTGCCCAAAGGGAGGCTCCCTCTATGGGGGGGGGGGCAGAAGAGCTGGCCTCTGAGCCTGACTAGGAAGGATGACCAGGAGAGAGGGAAAGAATTCAGGGCTTCAGAGACTACCTGGGCAGTTATTTCTGGGACCAAGGAGAAGTATGACCAGTGGCCAGAGAGGTAAGGTGGGTGCACAGAAAAGCCGTTTAAGACAGACTCAAGGTCAAAAAGGGCCTTCCACAGTGGCCACGCCTGTAATCCCAGAGGCTTGGGAGGCTGAGGCAGGAGGATCGCAAGTTCAAAGTCAGTCTCAGCAACTTAGCAAGACCCTGTTCAGAAATAGAATATAAAAAGGGCTGGGGAATGTGGTTCAGTGGTTAAGCGCCCCTGGTTTCAATCTCTGGTACCAAAAATAAATAAATAAATAAAAATCAATAAGTATGGTGAGTCTATGTTTCAAATATATAATAATGACAAATAAAACTCAAAAGAAAACGACCAAGAGGGTCTAGCCATGATAAGTAAGCGAAATCTCTGTGGCGCAGAAGCCAGCAGCAGTGGTGAGAGGAGTTGCTGGGGCCTGCGCTGTGCCCAGGGAGCACCAGGGAGACGTGTCCTCTCTGTAGGGTGGTTGGAAGTGAAGGGCCCCCTGCACAAGGCCCCACAGAGAGCGCCATGGCTTGCATCTGGAGCCTCAGAAGCTGCCGTGATGGCGGGGCAGCCGTGCTTGGTGAAGGGGAGGCTGGACATCCTCAGTGGATCAGCCCATCTGACGCATTCCTAATCTGAATGGGTGGACCATTGGTGGCACTAGGTGGATGGGTGTGTCACAGGGATGTGGCCTTGGGAATCCTGTCAGACCTAGGTCCTTCCTATCTCTCTCTCTCTCTGCTGCCTGGCCTTCCTGAGCAAGCAGCCTGCCCCACCATGTCCTCTGCCATGTTCTGCAGTGGAGTCCACCAACCATGGACTGAACCTCTGAAACCGTGAGCCAAAATAAATCTTTCCTCCTCTAAGTCGTTCTTGCCAAACATTTTGGTCACAGCAATGAAAGGCTAACTGAGAGCGCTCTTAGCAACGGTAGTGAAGGGGCATGCACCCCTGGGACCCTAGCTCCATTCCAAGGACATCGCTGGAGAAATCTCACTCATGTACAGGAATGTATATCTCAGCTTTGATCACACAAGTGCCAACTGCAGACAACCTAAATGGTCAGCAGGGAAAGGGTGAAATAAATTGTGCTACACTCACACAATGGAACATTCTCCGTGGTGAACAGGGTGATCTATACCCCCGTGAAGCCGCGTGCATAGATCTGGATAAAGCCTGACATGGTCATGCCTGGTTTCTGTGACAGGAAGCGGGTGTGGGGGACTGGATATTAGCAGGCTCTCGGAAACATGCTGGGACAGGTCAACTCGAAGGCGCTGTGCATCAGGAAGGTGACTGAGCAGTTGCTAAGTCACACACCCCGAGTAAGGTAAGAGCCTTATCCCCGCACTCTCCTCCTTAAAATTCCCTTTGTCTTTCTCCTACCCAGGGGCTAGGTCTGGAGCTCCTCAGCCCTGTGTTCAGTTGTCTAGCTGCTAGCAAAAATCAGACAGTGAGTATTACCGGAGTCCTAGGCCAGAGGCCTGGCCTGGGGGACCCAACAAATCAGGTCTGACCATCACCCCCCAAAACAAACAGAGGGTCCTGGTGAAGCCTAAAGGAACTTCAGTCAGTGCCGCTGCCCTGACTGAAGACCAGGGGGCTTGGGGGGACACTGAGGTTTTAGAAAGGAGATGGGGCAAGGGTGGGGTTTGCTCAGCTGGAGGACTCTCATTGCTGCCCACCACAGATCTAATCCCATCTGAGCACCCAGGCAGGGCCTGTCCAGGACCAGAAGCTGCTGCTGCTGCCCAGGTTGGGGGGCTCTCTGGAATCCAAGGGGACCCAGAGCCCAAGAGCCAGGTGCAAAATGGAGGCAGAGCCGCCAGGACTCTAGTCCTGCTCTTAGCTCCCTGCGGACAGCTGCAGGGCAGGCCGACAGGAGGAGTCCAGTCTTGTCGCAGTTGCTTCAGGGCAGGAATTTCAGGAAGACAGAAAGGACACATCTTTCCAGTGGCTGCCAAGGGGAGCAGTATGATGGGCTCAAAATCTCATCAGAGCAAAGTGCGGACTTTCGCAAGAATGCTCCACCCCTGAGCCACTGGCCAGTACCACAGTGGACCTGAGAGCCTCAGGCCTAGACTGGCAAAGACCAATGTACCCACCCTGCAGGGCCAGGGATCCCCGCATGGGCTGCAGCTGGTGCTCCTCCCTGCTGCTGTCTGAGGAGCAGTTCAGCCCGCTGCAGGCTCATGGCCCTGGGTCTCAGGCTGCCAGGGGCCCGACCTCCCCAGACTGGCCCAGGGTTCTCCCTTCTGTATTCTGCAAGTCTTTTTACTTATCTTTAAATTTTGCAACAGGGCCCTGCTAGGTTGCTGAGGCTGGCCTTGAACTTTCCAGCCTCCTGCCTCAGCCTCCCCAGGCAGGCTAAGTTGTGGAATTGAAGCATTCATGAATGTCCTGTCCAGAATGAAGTCTCCTTCTGGGATCTGTGGTTAAAAGCTATCCGTGGAAATAGGAGACTGACACATACCATTTTGCAGTGGATCTAAAATGTGTGCTGCATGAAAGAGCTAGACACCCAGGATTTACCATGTAAGGCTCCAGAAGAGCGGACTCAACCGTGATAAGAAGGAGCCAGCGGTTGCCCAGGTCAAGAGTGGGAGGCAAATGGACCGGGAAGTGCCAGGAGAGAACTGGACTGTGAGCCTGGACTGGACAGTAGGTACGCAGGTGTGCTCAGGTGTGCACATTTACCAAGTCCCCTTGGTACCTTAGGATGAGTGCATTTTACATATGTAAACTAGACCTCCATCAAATTTATCTTAAACAATAAAAAGCCCTTGGGAGTATTTCTACAAAGAGGAGAAGATCTTTTAAGACAGACTTTAGAAGTTATTCTTAGATCTTGTAAAATAACCTTTAATATCTAAAGTTTCTATTATTCTAATTGCTTGTTGTACTCGATAATTATTGTCCAGGTACCAATGTTAAAATACCAATTGACATCATCCTACACCAGCCTACGGCAAACTCAGTAATTTGGGAAGCTGAAGCAGGAGGATCTCAAATTTGAGAAAAGCTGCCCCAATTTGGTGAGACCCTGTTTAAAAAAAAAAAATTTTAAAGGGTTGAGGGTGTAACACAGCATAGAGCTTCCCTATGTTCAATCCCTTGTATGAAAATAATAATAATAAATAATAATAAGTAAAACAAATAAACAAAAAACCACTGTCCACCCAGAGGATGAAAATTGGCAGTTCCTTTCCCCTATGCACGTACGACTGTGAGTTAAAGCCCACAACTCTGTTGGTTCTCTTTCCAAACACGGGTCTGAGAGTGTTGGAGGGGCACCGTGGATTTCGAGGGGTAACACAATACTTGGAATCTGATCGGGTTGACATTCCACCTGTGCTCCTCACCAGCTCTGTGGTGTCAGCCAATTTACAGGCCACTTGGGTCTGGGTTAGCATGCTTGGAGAGTGGGAGTAACAACAGTAACCTCCTGGTCAGGCTGCAGCAGGGGGCTGGTATGCTGGATTACAACTCCCTCCTCTCCACTGCGGGTTCAGTGCTGGCTGGAAGGGACCCCAGGGAGGCTGGGTTTCAACAGGTGCTTCCAGGATCACCAGACAGGAGAAAGGGATGCCAGAGCCAGGGCTCCTCTCAGGACTTTCTGCTATTTACATATCATTCATCAAAATGGTCACACGGCCACCCCGATATCAAAGAGCGAAAGCATGCAATACTACCTTGGGCCTAAATGGGAAGAAAGTAAATACCTGGTGAACAGCACTAGCATGGTTAGCAATTATAATTCAATTTTAAAAGTGGGTAGAGGAACCAATAAAAAAAAAAATTCAGGCTGTGGCTGTGGCTCTGCAGTAGCACACTTGCCTGGCATGTGTGAGGCACTGGGTTTGATTCTCAGCACCACATAAAAATAAATAAATAAAACAAAGGTCTATCAACAACTAAAAAAATTCAAAAAATAAAAACGAAAAATGGAGAAAGAAAGAATGGATTTGAATTTTTTAAAAATGTTTATTTTGTAGTTGTACACAATAGTTTTATTTTGTTTATTCATTTTTATGTGGTGCTGAGGATCGAACCCAGGGCGTTGCATGTGCCAGGTGAGTGCTCTACCACTGAGCCACAACCCCATTCATGGATTTGAATTTTAAGAATCACAGAATTGCAAAATAGGCTCACTGATCTGGGGAAATTTCATAGAGGGCATGGGAAGGCCACTGGAGGGACGAGTGGAATGGCGTTGTTATGTCTGGGTGTCCACTTGGGGTCCAGGTTCTTGGGGATGTGAAAAAAGAATTGAGCAAGACACAGAAGGAATAAGCCAAGTGCACTTCATGGAGGGGAAGGAGGAAGTAGCACTCCATAAGGCAGGTGCAGTGGCCCACAGGGGCTCACCGCCCGAAACCCTGGTCTTTTATGCTCTCTTCCCTGTGGGGACAGAATTGAGGACCTTACCCCATCTGCTCCCACTGGTTACCTTGTGACGCCTGATTACAAGTGACCGGTTTCTGAATACCCAACCTGAGGCAGGAAGTATCACAGCGATAGGACTTGTAAACAGGGACATGACCCACCTCCAGCTTGTACCCTGCCTCTGCCATCTTGGAGTCCTGCTTCAGTATCTGGGATTTATCTTTACTGAGCCAGATGGAGGGTCTGGGGTCAGTGGTCGGTATCTGGGAAAGGATTTGTCTAGGGAAGGATCAATGCTTTGGCCTCTTCCCAGAGAGTGTCATTTCAGACTCGATGGATATCTCCTCCTGGGGACCTGTCTTGTCACTGGGGAAGATTGTACTAGGAAAGGATCAATGTATTGCCTTCTGCCTCATTCCCTGTCCCTGGGCCATACTGTTTGGAGTTTGTCATTTTCCATATCCAACACATAAATAAAAGCACATTCTGAAAACAAATTTAGTAAGTAAGTACCTATTAAGTGGACTGACAGCACTCTGTAAGAACTCAGGCCTGGAAAAAGATCTGGAGGTGAAGGTTGGGGAGTTCACGGGTTTTTGGATTTAAAGCCTCAGTCCCTTTTTCCTTCCCTTTAGGTTCTTTCTACCTGTCCTGTTTCTTCTACCCTATTTGGGCTTAGTGGTTGAACACTTGCTTGGCATGTCTGACGCCCTGGGTTTATACCCAGAAAACTGTATTTATTTTGCCTCATATTCTGCTTATTTCACATTGCAAGCATTCGGAGGACTGTTCATCCTTTGTTGGCTTCTACATTTTCACTCTTCTGGGAACTGCACTTTCAGCATCAAAGTCCAGCTCAGAAGGCTGCTGTGGTGACCTGAAGTCAGAACAAACACACGGAAACCTTGTGCGATTGGGCCGGCTGGGTCCAGGCCCCAGGGCGGGCAATGATCTCCCGCCTGCTGGGTTCAGCCCCAGGTTGGGCGAGGACCCCGCGTTGGGTCCCGCCCAGGAGTTGGGCAGTGACCTTGCCTAGGGTCCCTGCTCCGAGGAGGGCAGTGACCTCGCAGACACCAGGCCTGGGATTGGGCAGCGTCCTTGCAGGCACCCGGCCTTCCGCAGGGGGCGCCGGGGAGCTGCCTCGGCTCCGGGCGCGCGCCCCGGACCCGCACGCGCGGGCGGTCTCTCGGGGCCACGTGATGCCCTGGTCCGGCAGACGGCGGGCGCCGCGGAGCCATGGGCTGGAGGCTGGCGCGCGGCTGGGCGCTGGGCCCGCTGCTCTGGGGCTGCGCGCTAGCGCTGCAGGGCGGGATGCTGTACCCGCGCGAGAGCCCGTCGCGCGAGCGCAAGGACCTGGACGGGCTCTGGAGCTTCCGCGCCGACCTCTCCGACGGCCGGCGCCTGGGCTTTGAGCAGCAGTGGTACCGGCGGCCGCTGCGCGAGGTGCGCGCTGCACGGCGGGGCTGCGGTCCGTCGCGGGGTCTGCGAGCCGGGGGCCGCGGCGGCGCAGGGCGGGCGGGCTCGCCCCAGCGGCGGGCGTTGCCGAGCGGTGTCCGCGGCTCAGAGCGCAGCGGGGCGCCGCAGGGGCCAGCCTGGTCTTCTGGGGCCACCTTGGCCCAGACAAGAGGGACCGTGGCTTCCAGCGCTCAGGGAGAGTACGGGTGCTGGCCCCCCCAACACCAGGACCCCTGCCCAGCTCCCCGGCCGCGTGCGGATGCGCAGACGGGGCCAGCAGGGCGCCCGCGCCTTCCTCTCCCTTTCCCACTTCGCTCAGCAGAGGAGGAAGTGAGGAGCCGGCCTGCCGCCAGCATTACCGACCAGTCCAGGGGCCCGGCCCTGCCGGCCTTCCTCTCTTGTCTGCCGGTCATCTGCCTCTGAGTCAGGGGGTGGCCCTTCCTGCCCCTGGCCGAGCTGACCCCTGGCTCACCCTGATCCATGGAGATCTTGGCCCTGGTGCTCTCTGCCCTGAGGAAGCTCTTCTGACCACCACGGTCTCCCCACAAACCATACTGGCATTGCTGAGGCCAGCAAGTGATCCAATTGTTCATAGTCCCTTTTGTGTGTCAGAGCTGTGCCAGGTGTTGGGGAGTGTGGCAGTGCAGGACGGTGGGCCTAGGGCCTAGGGCCTAGGGGACTGGACCTGACCTGACTCTTCTCTCCCAGTCGGGGCCCACCCTGGACATGCCAGTCCCCTCCAGCTTCAACGACGTGGGCCAAGATGCACAGCTTCGGAGCTTTGTTGGCTGGGTGTGGTACGAACGGGAGGCAGTCCTGCCTCAGCGGTGGACCCAAGACCTGAGCACAAGAGTGGTGCTGAGGATTGGCAGCGCCCACTACTATGCCATTGTGGTCAGTGCAGGGGGCAGCAGGCAGGGGGTGGGCAGTCATGCTGCTGAGCATGCCTGGGGTTGCCTGGCTCCCAACTGTCACCTGATAGCCCACCGTCTGGATGGAACAGTAGGGGGACATTCATGCCCCAGTGTGGGGTCTGAGCTGCAGGTGGGACACATTGCCTAATCTCCTTTGGCTCTCCCCTCCTCTCACCAGGCTGGTGTGGCAGGGGGCTTCTGGCAGGCCCCTTGGCCCCTACATGTGGGTCCTTATGTGAGGGAGAACCTGAGACTGCAGGGCCCCCTCTTTAAGCTCTGGCCTGGTGGCCCTCCTTGTGTCTGCAGTGGGTGAACGGGGTCCATGTGGCAGAGCATGAGGGGGGCCACCTCCCCTTCGAGGCTGACATCAGCAAGCTGGTGCAGAGTGGGCCCCTGTCCTCTTGCCGCATTACCATCGCCATCAACAACACACTCACCCCCCACACCCTGCCGCCAGGGACCATCCTCTACAAGACCGATACCTCCAAGTGAGCAGCAGCCTGTCCCCTGGTCCCCCTCCCACCTGCCCAGAGGTCTTCCTGCTGGGAACAGGGTGGCTTTTGCAGAATTAAGGCTTTAGATCTGGGGAGGCCAGGGAGATGTGAGTTGAGGTCAGAGGATCCAGAGCAAGGACACATGATCACTGTCCCCCACCTAGGTATCCTAAGGGCTACTTTGTCCAGGACATAAACTTTGACTTCTTCAACTATGCGGGACTGCATCGGTCTGTGATTCTCTACACGACGCCTACCACCTACATCGACGACATCACGGTCACCACTGGAGTGGACCAAGACACTGGTGAGGGCTCCTGGAAGCCCCTGCCCTCAGCTGGGCCTAGAGAGGCTTTATTTGCTGTTTGGAAAGATCCTAGGAAAAGGGCTCTCGACCCCCACAAGCTCCCATCTACTTAGAATCTGAAATGGGAACCATCAAGGCCTTGAGAAATCACCTGGTTGACCTCACTTTGAGGACAGGAGGCTCAGGGAGAGGTGGGGTCCTGCCTAAAATGGCATAGCTCGTGATGAGGGTCCTGTGCCCCCCTCTCCTCTCACAGACACTGAGCTCCATTGAGAATCTCTGCCCCCCCTCCCCCATTAGCCTACCCTCCCTGGCCTGATCTCTTGTTCCCTGCAGGGCTGGTGAATTACCAGATCTTCACCCAGGGCAGTGAACATGTGCAGCTGGATGTGCGTCTTCTGGATGCAGATGGCAGAGTGGTAGCTGATGGTGCTGGGGGCCGGGGCCAGCTGCAGGTGCCTGCAGCCCATCTCTGGTGGCCATACCTGATGCATGAGCACCCGGCCTACCTGTACTCACTGGAGGTAAGGGTGGTTTAGGATTGGCGTTGAAGGGGGCCTTTTGCTCCCATCTGGTGGCCCTGGCTTCAGCAGGCCTAGGACAGGTGGGCGGGCTGGCTGGTCCCTTGGGCTTTCTTTTTTTATCCCTTGGTGGGGAGGCCCAGCTTTGAAGAGCAGGCCCCAGGGGCAGGGCTGGGGTTATTCTCCCTTGCAAAAAGCAGAACCTCTCACTTTTAGGAGATGTTTCTGCTTGCAGGCCCAAAGGTGGGGCTTGTGGTGTACCAGGGACCTTCCCAGTTGGATGCAGTGGCTCAGACCTGCAGTCCCACTATTCAGGAGGCTGAGGCAGAAGTTTGAGGCCAACCTCAGCAATTTGGCGAGATCCTGTCTCAAATAGTAAAAGGGACTGGGGATGTAGCTCAGTGGCAGAGTGCCTGCTCTCAGCCCCCAGCACCACAAAAAAGGAGGCCTTCCTGTCGAGCCGGTGGGCTCGGTCTGTGGCCCACCCTGCGCTCTGGCTACTTGGCTCCCACAGGTGCGCATGACCGGGCAGACCCAGGACGGGCCAGTGGCCGATTTCTACACCCTCCCCGTTGGGATTCGCACAGTGGCAGTCACAGAGAGCCAGTTCCTCATTAATGGGAAACCATTCTATTTCCACGGGGTCAACAAACACGAGGATTCAGACGTGAGTTGCGGCCCTGTGCCCTGGGGGGCTGTTTCTGTCACCATCCCCTCCTCCCACCTGCCCCAGTGGCCTGAGGTCCTGGAGGGCAGCTCACCTGTGTACGGCTGGAGTCCGGTCGCAGTTCTGACTGTGGCGGGCCAGCCCTGGCCGCGGGTGTCACTCTGCTCTGTGGGGGCGCCCAGGTCCGGGGGAAGGGCTTCGACTGGGCCCTGCTGATGAAGGACTTCAACCTGCTGCGCTGGCTGGGCGCCAACGCCTTCCGTACCAGCCACTACCCCTACGCCGAGGAGGTGATGCAGCTCTGCGACCGCTACGGGATCGTGGTCATCGACGAGTGTCCGGGCGTGGGCATCGTGCTGCCGTGAGTGTGGCCCTCCAGCCCTGCATGCCCGGCCCCGCATGCCTGGCCCCACGGCTGGCCTTGCCGACGCCCTCTTCCGCTCCGCAGCCAGAGCTATGGCAACGCGTCCCTGCAGCACCACCTGCAGGTAATGGAGGAGCTGGTGCGCAGGGATAAGAACCACCCGGCCGTGGTGATGTGGTCTGTGGCCAACGAGCCCACCTCCTCCCTGAAGCCCGCGGGCTACTACTTGAAGTAAGTACCACCTCTGCCTCAGCGGAGCCTGGCTGGGCTAGGTCAGCTCAGGGTTCCACACACCAGTCGAGGTTTTCAACCTGGTGAGACCCTGTATCTCCCATTCACCCCTGAAGTGTTGTTGGTATCCGTAACTTTAAATTAAAGACATGGCTGGTGACAAAATGAGAGTCACCTATAAAATAGTACTTGAAAGCTGAGTGGTACTGCTCCTGCAATCCCAGCGGCTTGGGAGACTGAGGCAGGAAGATGGTGAGTTAGAGGCCAGTTTTGGCTACTTAGGGAGGCCCTGCCTTAAAATAAAAAATTAGGAAAAAAAAAGACTGGGGGTGTACCTCGGAGGTAGAGCACCCCTAGGTTCAATTGCCCAAACTAAAAAACAAGCAAAAAGCCCACACCAAAAACTCCCCCAAACCAACCAACCCCAGGCATAAAAACACTCTCTGCTGCTCTGGTTTCAACTGTAAAGTGGAGTTGGACGTAATAGAGCCAATTAATCTAGGCACACAATGTTTTGATTGTCTTGTTTTTGGTACTGGGGATTGAATCTTGGGGTGTTCAACCACTGAGCCACATCCCCAGTCTGATTTTACATTTTATTTTAAGACAGAGTCTCACTAAGTTGCTTAAGGCCTCAACAATTTGCTGAGGTTGGCTTTGCACTTTCAATCCTTCGGCCTCAGCCTCCTGCAGAGCTGGGATTACAGGTGTGCGCCACTGTGCCCAACTGTAGGCACACAATGAAACAGGTTTTTCAATGATGTGCGTATGTAACAGGCTAAAGTTACAGGTCCAGGTCATCTAAATTCATGCTCCCTTTCACCAGATGTCCGTAGCTCCCGCCCCGATCCCCAAGTCACTGCGGAGGACTGTGGCACCTTTGGAGCAGTTTCCTTGAAGTAGAGGACTTGCTGTGGCTGCTGCCTGGGGGCATTCCTCCTTTCTTAGTCCCAGGGCTGTCACTTGTGGCAGGCTACTCCTTGCTGTAGAGGTGCCAGGCCACAGAAACTCCCCGAGGCGAATGCACCCAGCCCAGGAGTGCTTTGAGCCCTCCCAGGGAGGAGGGGAGGCTGGCTCCTGGACACAGGGACGGAGGCCCAGCCGAGCTTGCAGACTGTTCCCACATGTGGGTCTAAGGTGTCCCTGTGGAAACCACAGCTTTCAGAGGGGAAGGGGGTGTAAAGGAAGAGGATGTAAGGAAGGAGGAAAGCAGGCATGGCCAGGGACAGGGCAGCCTGCTCAGCTCCCTCTACCAGGAGCCTCTTCTCCATTCTGCCTGGTCAGCCTGATGCCACACTGTGCCATTTCTTCAGGGAGGCTGCCCTTGATTCTCTAGACCAGACGAGGTCCCCCATGTGCCGCCCTTTCGTGACCCTTGGTGTCACTTGCCCTTTTAGTTTGTCCTTTTGCCTGTGCCCGACTCTGCTCCTGGGACCTCTGCACTTAGCCTGTGAGCCTTGCTGAGCACAGGCACAGGGCAGCGCCCTGACTGTTGTATGGACAAATATCCCATCCTGACACTGCCCTTCCTACAACCAAGAGCTTCTCAGGTTCACAACGCTACCCAGCCCAGGGGCAGTGCTGGGCCTGCTGATGCCTTTGGAGGCCGGGCAGGAGTGGCAGCCTTGGGGTACCTGGGCAGGTGGGGCGGAGGGAGATGTGACTGAGGGCCCTTCCCAGGCTCACAGCCTGTCCTCTGTCCTCCTTGCTCAGAACAGTGATTGCCCACACCAAAGCCTTGGATCCCACCCGGCCTGTGACCTTCGTGACCAACTCCAACTTCGAAGGGGATCTGGGGGTGAGCTGCACACCTTCCTCGCCCATGTCCTCTGTCCTGGTGTTTGCCAACACCTGCTGCTGCGAGGCTCCGTTAGCATCCCGCCATTTCCACAGATAGTCAAACAGCACTTCCTGGCCAGCCAGCGTGGCTTCTAAATCCAAAGAGGCTGGACAAAGGGCCATGTGCTGTGTTCAGTCTGGACTCCACGTCCTCTGCACCCCAGTTAACAAGCTCGAGAAGTCGAGTCAAAGGTCTAGGGTGCTGAGTCCTCCTGGCTGAGCACCTGTCACTGTGGGAAGCTTTTCAGAAGTCCAGATGGGATCCTGAGGTTCCCAGGTACCTCAGGGTGAGAACCTGAGTTCTTAAGAAGCTGCGCAGGCCTGAAGTGACCAAGTGGCTCCCTTCAGATGGGACCTGTGTGATGGGCACTCAGAGCTGCTGGGCCCACTGTTCTGGGCTTGAGTTTGTGTGGGAGCTGTAAACATGGCACAAGGGAAGGTTCTTCACCAGGAACCAGGGGGAGTATGGAAGCAGGTGCGATAGTAAGAGCAGTAGGAAGGGCCCCCTGGGCGGGGATGGAGAGCCCCTGAGCCCCCAGGCCCTTGCCGCCTCTCCAGAACACCACCTCCACAGCAGTACAGGCTGCGTCCTCGAGCCTGGGCAGCAGCGCTTCCTTTATGGTCTGCCATGTGGCGGGGAAGGCTTTGCTGGGAGCCCTGTGCTTAGCCTCTAGGGAGAGTGCCAGACTCCTCTGGTGGAGTCTGGGTCAGAGGAAGGTGGTGCCTGCACCAGCCTCCCCAGCTTCTGCCTGCCGCAGTCTAGGAAGGAAGGGGCTGTGGCCCGCGGGAAGGGCTGCTTCTTCTACTAGACAGGTGTGTCCCCTTGAGGTTAGGTGCGCTAGCTGGGTGCAGAAGTCTTCGCTGTGCAGTGGCCCCCTCTTCCTATCACCAGTTCCCCAGGGAGCCCAGGAGCCACCTTGGGACGCCATGGTGAGCTGGGAGGGAGCTCTGCAGTGTGCCCTCAGTGCATGCACAGCCCTAGGTCCTCTGGAAGAGCTGCATCCAGTGGGCCTCCAGGGCAAGATGTGGGAGCACCACCTCAGCAGCAGAATCCAGCTGGGTTAGGGCCCTGGACCCCGCTGAGGGTTGGGCCTCTGAGGCCAGCTCAGAGCACCTGCCCAGCATGTTACTGGCCCCACCTGGTCACTCGTAGTCGCCTTTCCTACCTGTGGGGCATCTCCTGCAGCCCCTGGGTGACTTCTCTGATACAACCTGGCTAGTAAACAGACTTTGTCACTCTGTCCCAGGCTCCCTATGTGGACGTAATCTGTGTGAACAGCTACTACTCCTGGTATCATGATTATGGGCACTTGGAGGTGATACAGCTGCAGCTGCGCACCCAGTTTGAGGGCTGGTACAGGACCTACCACAAACCCATCATTCAGAGCGAGTATGGTGCAGAGACCATTGCGGGGTTCCACGAGGTGAGCAGAACCGTGCAGTCCTTCGCTCACCTCTACGAGGTGGGCAGAGCCCTTGCAGTCTTTCACTCACCTCCACGAGGTGGACAGAGTTCTTCACTTACCTCTCCCAGCCTCCCTGCCCTTTGTTTGGACGGGGGTCCTCCCAACTCTCCAGCACCTGCCCTGCTGCCAGTGGTCAGGCCTCTACCTTGCTTGGCCTGAGAGGCAGCCTACTTTCTGGACAGCCACCCTCCAAATGCCTGTCATCTTGCTGGCTGACCCACCGTGGGTGTCCTGGCGCTGGCTTGTGGGTTGGAGCACTGATTGCCCTTTGCTGTACCCCAGGCTCCCCTGTTCCTGCCTAGGCTGCCTACAGCAGTGCCAGTCATCCGAGTTCCAGGGTCAGCTTGGCTGGACCCCGTCAGGGGGTCCATCTTGCCTGCCCAGGCAGGGTTAGCTGTTGGTACCCGTCCCAGCTGTAGGCAGCACACTAGTGCTGAGTGCCCATAGGAGTGGGTGAGGTCTTGGGAGAAGACTCACTTCCTCAAAAATTAGCCACTTTGCCTTGTGTGGGGGGCGTTTCTTATGTGATTCTTTTAAAAAACCTCTTTTCCAGCTGGGGTTTGAACCCAGCAGCACTTTTCCCACAGGTTCTGAGTTGCTTATAGCCTTGTTCATCTGCCCCGGCTGGCCTGAGCCTTGTGATCCGCCTGCCTCAGCCTCCCAAGTAGCTGGGGTTACAGGCGTGGCCACCTGCCTGGCCCTGTGTGGACTCTTAAGTCACAGCCAGTCCATGATCCGCACCCGTCCTCTGCTGTCACTGTTGAGCTCTGGTTCACTCAGTGGACTCTGCTATCCTGCTCGCAGAGAAGGTCACTCCCACTGACTAGCAGCGCAGGGGAGAAGAGTGCATGGCGTGCAGCTCCTGTCTGAATAGGTTGAGGGGTCCAGGATGGTGTGACAGACCCTTTGTGACAACAGAGATGTCTCCATCTGTGCTGCCCCAACAGTAGCTTCCAGGTACACATGAGCTGTGACCGGCAAGGCTGCCTTCACTTGGGGTTAGGTAGCTGTGTGACCATGCCGCTGCTTTAGACAGTGCAGCTCCACCTCCATGAGCAGGCGCCCGGCACCCTGCCTGCCCTCCCCTCCCCTCAGACTCAGCATTTTTTTCTCCTCCACTTTCATACTAGGGATTGAACCCAGAGGCACTTAACCACTGAGCCACAGCCCAGCCATTTATTTATTTTTAAATTTTGAGACAAGGTCTCACAGTTGCTTAGGGCCTGAGTTGCTGAAGCCTGTTTAGACCTTGTGAAGACTCGGCTTTGAAATGGACATAGCTTGGCTCCTCTTTCAGCTCCTCTCACTGGAGCAGAGTCAAACCCAGCAGGGCCTTCTCTTCTGAATGACTGCTGCACCCTGGAGCACCTGAGAGACCCCATCTCCCAGGAGGCTCCTGAGGTGGACACTTGGACTGTGTGCCCCAAGAACATCCTTCCATCACGAGGTCCTGCACCTTGACACATAGGAGCACCTACTAGAGCATTCAGTGAGAGCCTGGAAAGGGCCTCTGGCCCTGTCTGCCAGGCGTGCTGCATACTGCCCAGCCCTGCTCTGCATACCCCTTCCCTGTGCCGACTTGGAGCTTGGTCCCCTTGCAGCGTGCTTGCCTTTCCTGTTTATCGCTGTCACCAGTGCCAGTCACACAGGTGGACACTAGGTTAACCGCTGAATGAACGACTGCTTCAGCAGCTGCTGCCCAGGCCAGCTCCAGGTGGAGCTGCAGTGTGTAGAACTGGGGGCACGCTAATTCTCAGACGAGGCTGCTTAAACTCAAGACTTCACTGCAGGGCCATTTGGCTTTCAGATTCGGAAAAACGACAATGCAAAGCTCAAGTTATGCTTATAAATACAGTAACTACTACTTATGGGTTCTACTCTGGGTTACAGCACACCATAGCTGAGTCCTGCAGTCACCATGGCCCACTGCAGGGACAGTTATTTTGGTCACTGTCAAGTGGATCTTTATTTTTATCTAACATTTTTGGTTCTGCCAGTTCTGACTCTTCTCTCTGCCTGAATCCCAGGATCCGCCTCTTATGTTCACTGAGGAGTACCAGAAAAGTCTATTAGAGCAGTATCATTTGGTTCTGGACCAAAAACGCAAAGAATATGTGGTTGGAGAGCTCATCTGGAACTTTGCTGATTTCATGACTAACCAGTGTAAGTGGCCCTGTGACTTGTGCAATGTACCACTTCTCATTTCTTCAGGTTAGCTTTTCAGTTCTGGGCATCTGGTTCTAAGAAGGCTGGAACAAAGGAGTGGGCTTAGTTCAGGGCTGCTACACGATGAACTTGCTAGGAAAATAAGGCTGTGCTTATCAACAGCAACGCAATCAGCACCTGCTCACAAGTCATCTTAAGAGAGAGTTCTCTCCTATCTTGAGGCAAAAAGGGCCAGCTTGCCCTGCCTGGGTTCAGGGGACTGGATTTTAATTTTGGATACACCTATTATTTCAGAGAAGGGTACAAAGTCCAAGAAACCCAATTCAGTCTGTTTTATGTTATCAACTTGCAAAAAGGAGGCTCACCAAACACAGGTAAGTCCCAATGTACTGAATATGGGTGTCCATCTGCACCTTCTTGAGTCAGGCTGGATGAGCAGCTTCAGTGAGGTTCCAGGCTAGCACTTCCTGTTTCTTCCATGCCTTCAGATTTCTAGTTTCCTCACTTACTCTACCTTCACATGGCAATGGGGAAAGTCAGGCCTCTGGTAGGTCCAAGTGTGACTAGAAACCCGAAAGGAAGGGGGACAGACAAGCACACAGGATGAGGTGAGGAATCAGAAAAAGGACCGAGCTGCTTAAGATCCATGGCCCTGGATACAGGGATGGCCCTTCTGTGGTGGGACACTGTGACCTTGGGCAAGTTCTGTCACCTTTTCATGGGCCTACAAGGCGAGGTAGTGACCCTCACCTTATAGATTCCATTTGACATGTCAGCGGTGCCGGGTATTTGCTTATCATGGGATAATTAATTTTTTAATTGTACATGGACATAAAATCTTTTATTTATTTTTATGTGGTGCCAGGGATTGAACCCAGTGCCTCAGGCATGCTAGGCAAGTGCTCCACCACTGAGCCACAACCCCAGCCCCAGAAATGGTCTTTTTTGAGACGGGATCTCACTATGCTACCCAGCCTGGTCTTTGGCTCCTGAGCTCAGAGCCCTCTTCCCTCAGCCTTCCCAGTAGCTGGTCACCAGGTGCACACCTGGAGCACTCCACTGGTGGAGCCACATTGCAGGTCCTGTTGCTCTACATCCCAGTCCCCTGGGAGAGCTGCCTCTGCAGGAGGCCCAGGCCTTGCCGGGCACCCATATTTAAATCCCCCCAACAGACCTGTGGTATGGGAGGGCAGTGGTGTTTAAATGCTCTGGTCTAGAAGGTGTTGCTCCATACTCTTCAGAACAAGAAACCGCCACTCCGGACACTCCATTTTTGTGGCTGGCTTGATTGCAGTTTGGTTCCCAGGTTGTCCCGTCAGTTACCTCAAGTGCTTTCTGCCTTGTTTTTTAGCACCGCAGAGACCAGTGGGGAATAGAAAGGGCATCTTCACCCGGCAGCGACAGCCCAAGAGTGCAGCCTTCCTTTTGCGGGAGAGATACTGGAAACTCGCCAATGAAACCAGGTACCACCCTTCGGTGGCGAAGTCACAGTGCTTGGGAAACAGCCCGTTCACTTTGTAAAGCCAGAGAGCTACCTCCAGGACCCCCACCACCCTGCACCTGAGGAAGGGCAACTTCCACACCCACAGAACAAGTGCCTCTTGCCATGTTGATGGCACCAGATTCTGGTCTGGACTCTGGTGACTCCTGCTAGAAGGGGATGATGTCAGAGACAAAATAAAGCTTTTCTAGAGTGGGAAGAGTCTGCATCAGTGGCCCCTCACACAAGGGTCTGTCCTGCATGTCAATTCTTCCTTGGCCTTCGCTGCACAGGACAGGTAGAAAACCATGGCTTCAACACCCACATCACAGACGGAGTCCCCATCACAGGGCTGCCTGTGCTCGTGGGCCCAACAGCCCAGGGGAGTAGACCCCCACGAGAGGAGGCCCACGGGCACTGGCAGGTGTACAGAGGTGCTGCGCTGGGATCGACTCACCCACATGCCACTTCCAGTCGCCTGGCAAATAAGCATCAGAGAGGCTTACGTGTGGACACGTGTTGCTAGTGCTTGTTCCAGCCTTGGCCAGCCCAGTCCAACAGACAGGCTTCCTCACAGCCAGTGCCTCTGTCTGCAGTGACACCTCTGGGCCAGCTGTGTCTGTGAATGGCACTCCAGGCCTTGGTACCTCCAGGCAGACTCCTCCACCTGCCTTCTGCAGAACAGAGGCCTTCCTCAGGGAATTTCCCATCCCTCCCTTACAAGGGTCCAGTGAGGCAAATAAAGTGCGTTATGCCTGAGATTTGAGTTTCCATCAGTCCTGGTTTAAAAAATGATTCCTTTTGGTGTCACTCAAATGGCAGACAGTGAAGCCACACAGTTCTGGATGCAGAGCTGGACTCGCTTCTCGCAGTTGCCTTTTCAGCCTGTTTTCCAAGCTCCGTGGAAGAGATAGCAAAATGAATTCAGCCTGACTGTACCAGGTATCTTCAGACTACTTTCTAAAAACAGCTTAAGTACCAAGTCAGAAATTCACGTCACCACTGAACGTAAGATCTTTAAAGGAATCAAGTTTTGTGTTCCAGTTTAATGCCAAAGAATATATAAAGTTCCTTTAGTTGGCAAACATTAAAGGAAATTAAACGTAACAGGCACATAAATGTTTTACAAATTAGGGACAGGGTCCAATTCTTGAGCCCTTATGGTCTAGCACATGATAGGTCTGTTCTTTCAGTGAAGCATGGCCAAGCTCTACTTCAAATGGATTCATTATCTTGTAGGTGTTCCCTCTTCAGAGGACCGTCAGATGGAGCATCTGGGTGAGCTCCAGGAAAACCATGTACAACATCTGCTTAAACATCCTACATCAGTAGAACTCTAAGCAGCCAGCACCTTTGGTCATTAATTCTTGAGAGCCACATACAGCACAAACCCACAGGAATCCTAAGACCTAGAGTCCATGGGAAATTGATAGCAGATCAGTGTACCTGTAGAGATGAGATCACATGCAGCATCACTTCAAGCACACTTTAAAGGTTCCTACTGAATCTAAAAAAAGATTTCATTCAGGGGCTGGGGTTGTGGCTCAGTAGAGCGCTTGCCTTGCACATGTGAGACACTGGGTTTGATCCTCAGCACTGCATAAAAATAAATAAATAAAATAAAGTTATTGTGTCCATCTACAACTTAAAAAAAAAAAAAGACTTCATTCAGCTTCTCTTAAAAAAAATTTAATCCTGTAGTGTAAGAACGAGGGCAGCCGGTTTCCACAGATAACTTCTACATTTATTTTATACCAAAAAGTTATGTGCAACAAATAAACATTCTTACATATTTACATTTGTTTTTATTTACCAGTTAGCAAAATGGTGTCCTCAATCTTTGATAAAGAATGTTTCTATCTATATTAAAGGGGAAATTCTGCCCAGTGAACTCCATTTAAAATGAATGTTTACTCAGGAGCATAAAGCACTAGTAATAAATATTTTTGATGGAACATACTATACAGATCAGACACCTAATCCTTAGGCCATGCTTAATACAGATTTATAACAAAACATTTCACCTTTTTTGGGCTAATTTGTCAAAAAAAAAAAAAAAAAGGAAAGAAATGAAAAAAAAAATGATGTTTAATCGAGTAGCCTGGACTTCCACCCCTGCCCCTTTAGTTTTACGAAGGGCTGTTCTCACAAATTAGGATTCATAAGTGCTGCCTAAAATGTCTAAATGGAGATGTTTCGCCAAGGCCTGTGTGTTGGATGAAACCCAGAAGACCAGGGCTGCTGAGCAGGTGTATCACCCCAAGTAAATTCCAGGAAGAACTGGGCTTCTTCACTGGCATCTGTCTAATGCTGATCTAAGACAAGACTGCCTATCATTCATTGGCATCAAGCGCTGGTGCCTGCCAAAGTCATGAAGTAACTGCTAAAGATTTCTTTGCACTTCCAAAATATACAGTCTCTTGAAAATAAAGCAAGCAAACAAAAGCCAGCAAATACTTTTAATTTTACGGTGGTCTTGGTCCTAAATCCTACCTAAGAGGTCTAAAGATCCTTTGTACCAAATGAAGAATCTTTGTTTCTTGGTATGAAAATAGTCAATACTTTTGACATTCTTCTGAAGTCAGGACCTGGAGGAGAGGCTGTGCTGTATTTATCAAGAAAAAATAATTTCTGGCACACAACTAGTTAAACCTGAGTTTTCCAGAAGTTCACCCTGACTGACAGCAACCAGCTGCTGTGAAAACCCAGATGAAATCCTCCAAAACACCCTAGAATTCATCCTTTAACCATACTAATTTCCTCAAGTATTTGTGACTATTAAGTAAACAAGAGGCTTTGTTTGTTACAAACCACTTTAAACACAAAGCATGGAATTATTACTAAAACCAATTTTTTTTCCCCAGTCTGTCCTTCAGCATTGATGGTTTATGATGCTGCATTGTTTAAATATTCAATCTAAACACTGCAGATCCTAACAATCTTCAAATTTTATAATATGGTATCCCTCTTCTTGGTGGAGTAGAAGGTGTGTAGGGAGCCTGAATTCCTCTAGAGAAAAAAAAAAAAAAAAAAAAAGCCAAGTAACATGCAACAGGGTTTTCTGCTGCTTGCTGAGACACTGACAGTGCAACAGGGTTTCTGCTGCTTATTGGAGACACTGACACTTCAGCAATGCTGTTACTTCAGGCAGCACCTTTTCATCTCAGTGAGAAAAAGGGCCTAATTCTACTGGGGCATAGGAATGTGGCAACAGTTTTTATATAGCTGAAACAGTGCTTCCCCAAAGTGCAGGAAAGCAAGGGAAACATGAAGGGCCAGGCTGCACATCTGCAGCTTTCTCACGAAGGGTTGCAGACCTTCCCCAGAATGCAGCATCAAGATAAGCTTTAACTCTACTTTGCTGACGGACACAGAATGTGATCAGAGATGGCTTAAAATTGGGCACAACGGACTTGTTGGCACAGCTGCCTGGTGCCACAAGTCTTAGCCGCTAACCATTTCCACTAAAAGAGAGCCAGTGACTGCTCCAGTGACCTCACTGTACGGCTCTCAAACACAGGACCTGCTTCTCTGAAAGCGCCGGGCACTCACTCAGTGCTGTCTGAAGTTCTGTAACTGCTTACGAACACAACTACAATACACACGAGACAGGCATTGAAATGTTCACATTCGTGGGAAATCATAAGCCTCCATGAAATCTGAATACCTTTTAAGAAAATGGGTTAAAAACCCACTAAGAGTTCATTAACTGTTCAGATTTTGCCCCTGCCTTGGGCCAGATCATCTATGGTGTGCCAGTTATGGCAGTTAGTGGTAAACTAACGACCAACTGCTGACTCTACACACCTTAGTTTAGAGCAGAGCCTGTCCCCACAGTCAAAAAGAAGGCAAATAAAGCACTCAGGTTACTCTTCTAATTAACTATTTTTAACATAATGATTAATCAAATTGGAAGCAAAGACATCACTGCTGCTTCTCAATCTAAGGAGTAAAATGACCACACAGAACCTTTCTGCAGAGTGCAAGTTTTCTACATCACAGTTAGGAAGGAAGGACACTTCTGCCCAGGTTCCACAAACAAAATATTTGGTTTGAGATTTAAGACAGAAGGCACTTTTAACATTCTGATATAGGATGTTAGCCACAGAGGCGTACTGTCACAATTTCATATGGGCTTATTAAAATCACCTTGAAAGATTCTTACTGCATTGTGTCGTTATGAGAAAGAGCAGTGATGACATGACTGCATTCCCCCTTTAAAATTTCCACCTGTAATGCTTCTCCCAGTTCAGCAAACTGACCCTTTACAGACCCAGGCTCTCACAACAGTGACCAGCAGTCATCAGTGTAGAAGGAAACAGGGAACATGCAGCTACAGAAGCAATCCTGCCAGGGCAGTGGGGCTCACACTGGAGACTCCAAAGTCACAATACTGCTTGGCTGACTGGCACCAATATTAAGGGAAACATCTGCACTGAAAATGCAACTCTTCTAGGGCTTTACCTAAAAACACCACATTGGTACTTCCAGTTTTTCTCCCATTAGTGTTCTGAAGGCCTTGACATGAAGGTCTGGTCACATGACACATTCTGTAAGGTTACACTGATCCAGTTTTATACTAGACACAAATATGACCTGAACATTCCAATTTAGTTTCTTCCTCTCAGAGCAGGGAGATGAAAGGGAACCAACCACCCTATTATTTTTGCCGCCAATGCTGCACCCACGGCTGTCAGTACTTCCACAAGATGCTCTGCACGGCTTACTATTTCCACTATTTCACCAGCCAACATTGAGCTCACAAATCTTCATTGCTATTCTTCAACTAAACTGTACAGTAAGTTCTGCAGGGATGGATCCAATATTTCTACTTTTATTTACAAATATCACATAAATGGATTCTAGTTGAATCTACATGTTTAAATCCATCGGCTAAAAACATATTACATATTGTAAACATGGCAATATTTAATACAGTATCTATTCTAAAATATTTTCATGTCATGATCACATTTGTTATACCTGAAATTGAATTCATACACATTAAAGAATTACTAGCAATGGTTGCTCACTTTACAGTTGAGGAAAGGGGGCTAGGGCTATGTTTTATTATCTCAGAAACATCTTCAAAGTAAAGTTAAAGCTTGTCTTTGATTGGCTCCGTGTGTCCTTTTTTTTGTATCCATATTTAAAATGAAGATTGACACAGAAAATAGCTAGGGCCCCTTCTAATTTACAGTATTTTAAAAAATCAGTTTAAGATTCTTAGGGAGAGTCTGTTGTGAAGAATTTTAAAAAAACAAAACAAAAACAAAAACCTGCTGCAAAATAAACTTAATGGGAACGGGACATTAGACTGTCAGTAAAAGCTGGCCAGGGCGTCAGTCCTGCTTGGGCTGCAGCTGCCGTTTCCAGGCCTCATTCAAGTAAACTAGTCGTTTGTAGTTGATGATGAGAAGGATGAAGTTCAGCACATATGTGGTGACGCAGATGATGCAGAACTCCTTCAGCACAAAGTACAGGATGTAGGCCAGGTACACGGACCCCACCACAGACACGATGGAGGACGTCATGAGGATCAGAGCCGCGACTGCGCTCGCTGTTAGGCCTGCAAGAGAGAGACATGGCTGAGCCCACTGCCAGGCCAGGGGTTGCCTGAGGTCCACTGCAGTGCATGAATACTGATCAGACGGGGTGCGAGTTTCACAGCATTTCACATGAAACACTGCTTGCTTCATAAGCTAGTCTTAGCTGAGGATATGCACACAGAGAAGATATGCAATCTCACCATTACATGAAGCAAGGAAGCCGATCTGCAAGATCAACAGCCCTGGCTCTCCTAATGCTTATAGGGATAGGACAGCAACTTTTTCTTCCAAGCTGTACACATTTGGTGGCCCCCAACCCCCATAGCACTTTCACTGCAGGCTCCCCATCTGTGGAAATTAAAATTTGCTTTTCATCTTTAGATCAAATTTTATCAAAAATCCACATTGGAGATGACTATGCCAACATACTGCTAAAGAAGGGGGAAAGGTCTTGATAAACATTTCAGAATGGGCTGACTGGTGGATAAGGGAAGCCACAGTTGGCCAGGTGGCCACATGTGGTCAAAGGCAGCCGTGTGTTACACCAGGGCTCTCAAGACAGACATGTGCCTGAGTTCTTGACTCACCTTCCCCTGTTATTTTGTAACAACATAAAAGTGGATGCACTTATTTTCAAGGACAGAGAAGGCATGGCATATTAAACCACCCTCTTACCCAATGGCTAACAAATAGTAACAAGAAAAGAAGAGGAGGTGATGGCAGACTGGAGGAAGTCAGTGAGGACTCAAACCTTGGGGACTACTGGTAGCAAGAAAGGTGACGAGAAGGTGCCCGTGGGCTAAAGCTCCACCATAGGGATTTAGCTTGGTCAGAACTGGATGATGATGCTTTACTAAGGCTCTTCAAAACTAAAATGCTGTTCAATTACTTGTGCCAGAAACTGGCAAATCTGGCCAGCCACCTGCTTTTGTTAATAAAGCTTTATTGAACCCAGCCATTCTCATTTATATGAGTATAGGTGCTTTCGCGCTAGAGATGGGTAGCTGCAGAGGCCAGGAAAGCCTAAACTGGCTCCTTACTGAAAAAGTTTGCTCATCTGACCTCTGCTAAACTTGTAAGATTTCAAAGAAAAAAAAACCAATTTTGTCTCCTTAATTTTACCTACAGAAGTCAGTTTTAAAAATGACAGGGGCAGGCTGGGCTGTAGTGTTAGTGGTCAACAGCTTGCCGTGCATGCTCAAGGCCCTGGGGTTGATACCCAGCACCATGAAACACAGATAAATAAAACAACATTAGAACAACATGAACACTTTCTTACTTTCTCCATGTTTCTCTCTTCTGAAGCCTACCAACAAGACTTGTGAGAACAAAGGGAGCTAGGATCAAGCTGATTAAATGACCACAAAAAGAATGCAATGTCAATGCTGCTAGTAGCTACAAAGTTGTTATAATGTAACCAGGTACTTGTGGCTTGGGGGGAAATTACCAGTAGAATTTAAAATGTGCTATAACTCTAAATAAATGATGGGGCAGCGATGTAATATTTCCCAGCTGTAAAAAAAATAAAAAATAAAATAAAGACACAATGTACTGTTATTTCTTACAAAGATTATCAAGATAGATCAGTCAAGCAAAAGAAGTGGGGGTGGAGGGCAAGCTGTAGAACAGTATGTATAGCATCTGCCTTTTATATTTAGAATGGGAGGAAAATTAAGATCATATATTTATATTTTCCTGTGCATGCATAAAGAAACTCTAGAACAACAATGAGCTGTCAGTCATGATGCAGGGCCATGGAAACTGGGCCAAGTGGAACTTCTGAAGCATGTGAATGTGTATCCACGAAGAAATTAAATCTCAAATGCGGCATCTCACATGGCTTGGTGGGGGTGAAGATGGTGTGCTCTGGAGTAGCAAGATAACTTCAAATGTGCCTCCAGTGATAGACACTGACATTACAAACACATAAGAGTCTAAAGACCTTAGAAAGCATAAATGGAAGTAATACACATGATACATATGACCTGAATCATGCATAAAAAAAACTAACCAATTAACATTACATATAGAATTTTTATTATTTCACCTTTATTTCCAAAAATTGATACAAAGACTTTTCTTAGGCTCTTTCCTATTAAGGGAAAACAAACCATTCCCTTGCATTTGGGCTTATATTTTATATTCTTCTTCAGAAATTCAACAAAATATATGGAATTAAAAAGTGAAATTTCTCCCCTCCACCACATCCTTTCCTATGCTTTTAAATGCACATATATAAACATGTATTTTACCCTATACTTATTAAGTCACAATTTACTTTTTTCACTGAGTAACCTTAAGCTTTCCAGGATTTACAAACAGACCTACTGTTCCTTGAATGAATACATACAATTTTCTGATAGGAATGTGCCCTAATTTATTCAACCATTACCTATCACCTAGGCATCTTCCAATTTTTGCTATTTTAAACTGTACTGCTATGAATATCTTTGTGCAATGTCTTTGTACTTTTGCAGGATAAATATACAGATAAAGAACTGGGCAAACTTGATGAAAGGATCATTCAGAAAAATTCACAATTTGCAATTTGCCTCATAACATCTACTTCAAATGGAAGAGTTAAATGTATTTTTAATGAATCAAATCACAGAAGACCTGGCAGACCACGGAATGAAACATTAACAATTAAAATGCAGGCAAAAAAGGATGCATCTAAATCTACAGCTATAAAATTTTATACAATAAAAATTCACAAAACATAAAAAGTATAAAGGAGTAAAATGTTCACAACAAATATGAACACAGACTATTATCAGGATCTCCATAATTAAATAGGCAATAAAAGGAAATTTAAATACAATAAAATTAAAATAATAGCTAACAATATTTAACTATTAGAAATTTTTAAAAATATTAAAAAATGAAAACTGATGAAGCTTCAGGGAAACCAGACAACTAGGGGAAAAGTAAACTGGTAGTATCTATTAAAATCCAAACACTATTCTATGCTTTTGACCCATTAACCCCATGCCTAGAAATTTATATTATGGAAAAGAGTCCAAGAGGAAGGGAGGGCTGTAAAAAAAAAAGTTGAGTACTGCAGCAGTATTTACGATATAAAAAGCATGAAACCCAGATGTCACCAGTAGCAAAACACCGAAGGGGACAGGCAGCACTGCATTGGAAATCAAGAGTCACCTGAGGAAGCAGGAGACAGGGCTGGGGTACTCTGCAGCAGAGCGCTGGCCTGGCACATGCACGGCTGGCTGCAGCCCCCCACCATACACGCACACAGCAGAAGACAGTGCAAACAGCAGGTATATGAAGGCAATGGAGGTGTGGGTGCAGCTTACTGTTAATGCTTTCTTGATACAGGATATTTAAAACAGCTACTGGGTCAATAATAAAATAAGAAAAAACGTTAACAGGGAAGAATGTTGGATCACAACTGCCTTAAATGGAGCTGGTTTGGGACACCATGAGATGCTGCCTCTCCATGATTAAACAAACACCAAGTGACACTGAGTTCAACGTAAGCACTGTAGAAATTCTGGTGAATCACATTTCACAACACAAAAATATGGAGCGAGCTAGTGGTTCTATCATTAACATATGCTTTTATTTACTATAAAACACTTAGGGCAAGGGCACAAAGTACTGAGTGAACATAACAAACTTATTTTTGTATTGCTGTATAAATACTTACCAAGTAATAACTGTAGTATATAAAATATAAGTCCAAAGACACTGTTTGGCTGGTTTAATACACCATCCTTTCCAAAAATGGAACCCAAAAGACCAAATCCTCGACCCCATCTGTAAAATAAGGAAAACCAGTAACCCTATATTTGAGATTCCCTATTTTTAAAAATGTAAAATTATTTGAGAATGTTATCCAATTCTTAATCAACTAAGTTGCCAAATTCTTAAATATCTTTTGTTCAGAGTGATTTACCCAAAGAGGGAGCCAGTCCTAATTTTCAGTATTGCATCTGATTAAAAACAAGGATTGCATAGAAATAGAAACATATCTAAAACTGCCAATATACCCATCTGAATCTCTTAAGTGGCTCATTTCTATCTATTCCTTTTTTGATGTCGTCGTCATTTTCAGGAGGGAGCCTCTCTCAATTTGAGCCAGGGTCAGCAGCACCACTGACCTTTGGGCTAGGGATTCCTTCTGGTAGGGGCTGTTTTGGAAGGAGTGTTCAACAGCATCCTTGAACTGCTAGGTGCTGGAGCACTCCCCAACCCCCAATGAGACTACCCAAGATGCCTGAAGCCATTGTCAAACCTGGGGTGGGGATGGAGAGCTAATGGCTGAACCATTTTAGGTCTTCCATGGAAGATGGAAGAGCTGTTTCCTGGCAAAATTTATCAGGTTATGTATGAAAAAAGACATCTTAGGAACACACTTTTAAATGCAGGACAGTATCAGCAACTATAGGTCTTCCCTAGAACCATATCTCAAAGGTAAAACTGATACATTATATGCCCCATCATTTTTTAAAGTTAAATTTCAAATTTTCCATTTAACAGTTTTTTTTTCAGAATGCTATGTTCTTAGTTTAAAAAGGATTAATTCTGGTTTAATAAAACCTGTTACAAATGTCAAATTAATATTTACTTTAGATAAAAACCTTTGAAGGTTATTTTAACTCTGAATGAACGTGCTTTTTAAATACCAAAAAGAAAACAGTTATTGATGTTGTCAGTTGAGAGGCACTCTAATAAAACCTAAACTTTAGTTCTGAAGATAGACTGCCTGAAAAATAAAGATTAATGGTTTAAAAGTACTCATGTTCAAAAAAGCTGAGTGAAACCCCTTCAGAATAACCATGTTGAGAGAAGGAATAACCCCAGTTCTACAACCAAGAGCTGTAAACACTTTTACTGTATAGTTATGTTAAAAAACACAAAGTAATTGCCATTATGTTCATTTATTCTTTCATCCATCAAATGCTCACTGAATGTGTACCAGGCGGACACTGAAGTGCTGGGGAACTAGGAGTGGATGCACTGGACAAGGTGCTGCCCTTGGGGAACTTACAATCTAGTGGGGGAAGTAATAGTCAGGTAAACAAAAGACCAAATGACCCTGAGGAACCAAGAAGCCTACTAGTGTTTGTAGCCAGGCAAACTAGTGTGTGGGTGTACTCACCATCAGGACCTCTGGAAGATCAAGTGTAGTCACCCAGGGAGGCCTTGTTAACATGAATATTTTGCTTCAGTGGGTCTATGGGGGCTTAGACTCTGCATTTCTCCCAAATACAAACAAGACCCCCTCTAAGTGATGTTCAAGCTTCTATCTGAAGACTATACTATGAGGTCACTGCTCTGGACAGAGGATGGGTGAAGGAAACCACTCTAGCTAGGCAGCTAAAGAAAGCCTCTCTCAGGAATTCAGTTTGAGCTAAATCAGATCCTGAATGATAAGAAGAAGCCAGTCTCACGAGGAACAGCAGATATAAAGGCCTTGAATGAGCTACAGGTGTACAAAGAAAGCCATCAAGGCTGACAGTGATAAGGGGGAGAGGGGCAGGAGAACCTAGCACAAGTCCAACCATTTAAATTACTTAGGGCCTGGTTTGTAGGCTTGATTAACAATCTGAATTTTATTCTAATTGCAATAAAGGACACTTATGATAGAAGCTTATTTATAATCACTCTTGGCCATGGTGTAAAGACCCAAACTGCAGGGGGGCAGGAGCACAGACAGGGAGAAATCACATGCCGTCAAACTTCTTAGCCTCACTCATCTGAAATACAAATTCAAATTTAAACACTGCCTTTGGCCAATGGAAATAATGGGCATACTGCCAAAATTATCAGGGATAAACAATGTCTTAATCATTCATGTAAGATCACATGGATATTTTCCTTGAAAACAATGTGGTAATCCACAAAATGAATACAGTATCTTATCAAAGAAATACACCTTAAGATTTCAAAACAAAACAATACCAAAGCCTTATAGAACAAAACAGACTTCCCTATTCCAGCACTCCCCACACGCACGTTCTGATCCCCAAAGACAAACATTCTGATGTTTTTAAAACTGTTTTTCATTCCTATTCACCTGAACATTTATAAATAGTGTTTATTTTGTCATTTCTTGATTTACAAATTCTAAATATTATCTTTCGAATATGGCAGGATGGAACACTGCTTTAAAAAAAAAAATCTTAGGGGCTGGGGCTGTAGCTCAGTGGTAGAGCGCCTGTCTTACATGTGTGAAGCACTGGGTTCGATCCTCAGCACCACATAAAAATGGATAAATAAAGACATTGTGGGGCTGGGAATGTGGCTCAAGCGGTAACACACTTGCCTGCCTAGAACGGGGCGCTGGGTTTGATCATCAGCACCACATAAAAAGAAAACTGAAAAATAAATATTAAAAAAATTCTCTATCTTAAAAAAAAGGTATTGTGTCCATCTACAACTAAAAAAATATTTTAAAAAATAAATTTTAAAAATCTTATTACAGAAACTTCAAACGCATGTGTTCAAAGCGAACAGAACAGTGTAATAAACCACCCACCACCCAACTGCAATAATTGTGCCTTTCTTGTTTCATCACCATCTCTACCTACTTACCACTCTGGTTATTTTTAGTTATTTTCTTTAAGGTAAAATTTACATACCCATATAATTTTGACAAATGGACACACCTGGGTAGTCCACAACCCATCACTATATAGAATGCTTTCATCTCTCCAGTTAAGTTCTGTTCAGTCCTCGCCCATCCATCCATGATTCCCTGCCCATGTGCAAAGGCATGGTGGACAGTGAGGCTCGTAGGAACACAGCCTCTGAACCAGAGTGACATCACTGTCTTGTGGACCTCAGTGTTGTACTTTTGCCCTCACGTCACACACACACTATATATATGTTTACTTGTTTATTTATTTATTTGAGCTATAGTTGGACACAACACCTTCATTTCATTTATTTATTTTTATGTGGTGCTGAGGATCGAACCCAGCGCCCCACACGTGCTAGGTAAGGCTCTACTGCTGAGCCCAACCCCAGCTCCAAATTCTAGCATTTTAAACCAAACAGAATAGCCACTAGTTTTCTTAATAGTTAAAATAGTGAATTTGATGAAGTTGCATGTAATAACTGTAACAAGTCAACTCACAAGCAAAGCAGGCCACATTACATGGGCATTTTCCTTGGATGTCTTTTTGTGACACGTATTTCACTTGGGGTGATGCCCTTGTGGTGCATCCATCCATGTCGTAGCATATGTTGGGACTTCTTGTGCAAGGCACTGAAGATACACACCACACTGTGTTTACCCACTCATCTATCTGCATGGCCTTGGTGGCTTCCACCCTTGGCATGTAAAACTATACGTATGTATTTAGCCTCTTGATCCAAACAATCACAAATGCTCCTATAATTTTTCACCCATCCCTTTGAAAGGAGCAAGCCCATTTCAGGTACAGTCAATGTCCAGGCCATCAAATGAGAAGAGGTCCTTAACAAGAAGAAACTGGAATATCCCTCCTACCATTTTGTTGTTAATGGTTAACAGAGTGGTTTATGGGGAAGAGGTGGCTCTGGACAAAAACAGAAAAATAATCCGTATTTCCTTCATTTTAAATTTATGGATTATGGTACATCATCAATTTAGTGACAACTTTCCAGAAAGAAAAATGACTATATGTTGATCCAGATGGTAAAATCAACTACAGATATTAAAGATATTGACGTTAATTGTTTGGGTTTATAAAATATTTGTCAAAGTTTCTTTGGTGGAAATGAACTTGTACCTAAAAATGGCCTCTTTCTTGGGTTAATTTTTCAATTTATCTCAGTAATTCACAAGGGACATAACCACTAGAGAGAATAGCTCCTGGGAAGGGTAATGAGGTGGGGTGCTGCAGGTGGCCACCAGGTTTGCGTGGCAACACACACATCCAATGCTTAGTTAGAGAGGACTGTTGGGAGGTTTTTTGAGTAACTCAGTGGAAGACTATTTATTTGGTAGGCTTTTTGTTTTTCTTATTTTCAACTTTACTTTACATATATAGTTTTAAAAAAGCAGGGCTGGGGGCTAGGGTTGTGGCTCAGTGGTAGAGCATTTGCCTAACACACACGAGGCCCTAGGTTCGATCCTCAGCACCAAATAAAAATAAATTAATAAAGATATTGTGTCCAACTAAAAAATAAATATATATAAAAAAAAATCAGGGCTGGGGTTGTGGCTCAGTGGTATAGTGCTAGCATACCATGTGTGAGGCATTGGGTTTGATCCCCAGAACCACATTAAAAAAAACTAAGTAAACAAAATAAATGTATCCATCTACAACTAAAAATATATTTTTTAAAAAATCAGATGGTGCTAAAACACTTAGGATAAAAAACAGTGGTCCTCTGAACCTGAGTTACCTCAGAAGCAAGTGCTTACAATTCACTTCAGTGGTTTCTCTACATATTTACCTACAAATTTCTTTTCTTCCTCCCACCCTGTCGCTAGGGAGGGAACCCAGGGCCTCACACCTGCTAGGAGAGCATTCTACTTTGTAGAGCCAACCCAGCCTCTACAAATTTCGTTGTATAAAACTGCTGATCATTTCTAGACAATCAATATGGTACTAGACTATGACTTATGACTTAGTGCATTTTCACGCTGCCCTCGACATTGAGCTGAATTGAGGCAGGTGCTGAGTGGACAGGACATCAACACAACACAGAGCTGCCGGTCTGTGCCTACTTCCCCAGCAGGTTAAAGTTTTGCACACTAAATGAAAGTTCACAAATAAACCAGGAAGCAGAGGCCACATGGCCACCAGGCCTCTTCATCTCTTGGAACTGGTAGTGGGCTCCATGAGTCAGTCCTTCCTCACGTTCCCATCATTCAAGCTGCTTTCGAATTTTCCCTCTGCCACTCCAAGGTGAAGTCCTATATATCTAAACATAGCCACAATGATGTTCAAAAAGTAGTTTGTCTATGATGTCATAGTCCCAGCACTCAGGAGGCTGAGGCAGGAGGATTATTTAAGACCAGGAGCTCGAGGTCAGCCTGGGCAATACAGCAAGACCCATTCTCTTAAACAAAAAAATAAGGAAAAAAAAAAAAAAGGAAAGAAAAAGACGAGGAGAGGGAGGAGGAGGAAGAGGGGGAAGAAGAAAAAAAGAAGAGATGAGGAAGCTAAAAATGAAAAAGGACGATTGTGCTGACTTCATAGTCGTTCCCACATTAAAAGTAGTCTGAATATACCAATTAAAAAACATTGTCATTGGGCTGGGGTTGTGGCTCAGTGGTAAAGCACTGAGTGGCAAGGCCCCGGGTTCAATCCTCAGCACCACATAAAAATAAATTAATTAATTAAAGATATTATATCCCCCTACAACTAAAAAATATTGTTTTAAAAAAACATTGTTATTGTCAAACTTCATAAGCTGAGTTTAAGAAATTAATTATAATATAACATAGGTTGAAACTAAAAAGATGAAAAAAAGATATACCATAAGATACTAATAAAAGAAAACTAGAGCCCGGTATGGTGGCACTTGCTTATAATCCCAGCTATTTGGGATGCTCAAGCAAGAAGATTACAAGTCTGGGCCTAGCCTCAGCAACTTGATGTGACTCTGCTGCAAAATTTAAAAGGCTGGGGATGTAGCTCAGCAGCAAAGTTCTCCTGAGTCCAAGCACTATAAAAAATATAAAACTAGATTATAGTTAAAATGCTAAATTTTATGTTATGCATACTTTACTGACAAGAAAAAAAAATATAGTAGCTGTATTAACACTAGAAAATGCAGTTTCCAGAACAAGGGAATTTACTAGGGAAGGGAAAGAGACATACAATGAGAAAAGGTCAAGTGACCAATAAGACAATCCTAAATGTGAACGCATCTAACAGGAAAACTCCAAAATAAATGAAACAGATTAAACTGAAAGGAGAAATGAATCTACAATTATGTATAAAGACTTCAATATACCTCTCTCAGTAACTGACAGGACAGAAAGTCAGAAAGGAAACAGAAGGCCTGACCAGAATTATTACTCATCCAACCTCACAGTTATAAGCACTCCACCCAACAACAGCAGAACACACGTTCTTTTCATAGACACAGAACACTCACCAAAATAGACTATTACAATAAATAAAACACAAACATATTGTAAACAAAATTTAACAACAAAAAAATTGGACATAGGGTGCTGAAGACTGAATTCTGGGATTTGTGCATTAAGCACACACCTTACCACCAAGCTACATCTCCAGCCTAAGCACGTGCCCTACCATTGAGTTACATCTCCAGCCTAACAAGCAAATTTAAATCATAAAAGCTGTCTTCTGACCATAATAAAATTAAACTAGAAATCAGTAGCAGAAAGATATCTGGAAAGTGTACTACTATTAAGAAATTAAATAACATTTTGAAATTTAAAAATTCACATGAGGTGATAGATATGTCTACCCTGGCACCCCACTAATGTGTGAAATTTTTATATTTTTCATGTATCAATTAAAAAATAAATTTTAATTTTAAAAAATTCATGAATCAGCTGGTTGCAGTGGCACATGCCTGTAATCCCTGAGATTTGGGAGGCTGAGGCAGGAGGATTCCAGTAACTTAGTGAGGGCCCAGCAACTCAGCAAACCCCTGTTTCTAAATAAAACATTAAAAAATGGCTGTGAATATGACTCAGTAGTTAAGTGCCCCTGGGTTCAATCCCTGGTATCCCCCCGCCAAGAAAAAATCATGAATCAAATAAGTTATACATAAATAAGAAAATATTCTGAACTAAATAAAACAACATAAAAGAATTGGTGGCATGCAGCTAAAGCAGTGCTCAATGGAAATTAATAGCGTTATTAAAGTGTTTATATTAGAAAAGAAGAAATCAGCCAGGCATGGTGGTGCACACCTGTAATCCCAGTGGCTCAGGAGGCTGAGGCAGGAGAATTGTGAATTCAAAGCTAGTCTCAGCAAAAGAGAGGCAACTAAGCAAACTCAGTGAGACCCTGTCTCTAAATAAAATACAAAATGGGGCTGGGAATGTGGCTCAGTGGCCAAGTGCCCCTGAGTTCAATCCCCGGTACCACCACCCCAAAAAAGAAAAGAAGAAATCATTACTTTTTGTTTCCACTTTAAAAAACTATTAAAAAAAGAAAAAAACAAACTAGACCTAAAGAAAGTAAAAGAAAGGGAAACAAAACACTAGAATTAAAGTAAAAAACAAAGGAATTTAAAACAGGAAAAACAATCCAGAAAATAAAAAGCTAGTTCTTTGAAATGATCAGTATTATGCTTTAGATAATGAGCTGTCTCCCAAGAGTTCTTATGTTAATGTCGGAATGTGAAATGCTAGGATTGTGAGAGCTACAACCTAATCCTTGTAGGAAGAGACTGTGGGCAGGGGGCATGGCTGGATGGGGTAGGTCACTGAGGGTGTGTCCTTCAAGGGTGCATCTTATTCCCTATGGTCCCTTCCTCCTTCCTGGCTGCAATAGGCGGAGCACTTTTTGCCTACCACACCCTTCCAGCACAATGTGCTGCCTCACCTAGGGCTCAGAGCAATGTAGTCGGTAGTTTATGGGCTAATTCTCTGACATCATGAGCCAAAACAAACTTTTTCTCCTTTGAGTTGTTCTTGCAGGTATTTTGGTAATCATGATGAGAAACTGATCAACACAACAATGAAATCAATAAATCTCTAGTTAACCTTTATTCACAAACCTCTGGACAAAAGAGAAAGACAGAGGTGGGGAGAGGGAGAGGAGACATACATATACACAAAGTATTAGCTAGGCACACCTGTAATCCCAGCAGAGGCTAAGGCAGGAGGATTGCACATTTGTGTAACTCTCAAGATTCTGCCTCAAAATAAAAAAATAAAACAGGCTGGGGAAGTAACTCAGTGGTAGAGTACCCTGAGTTCAGTCCCCAGTACCTTAAAAAAAAAAAAAAAGATCAATATCAGAAATGAAAGAGAGGGTATCACAACAAACACATTAAGAAAAGGAAATACTACATATAATCTGTGCCCACAAATTTGAAAAGTTGCATGAAAAAACAATATTCTGAAATTCACAAATACCAAAATCCACTCAAGAAGTTAGCAGAGAACCCAAATAGTACTATTAATAGTTTAAAATTTTCCAAGAAAACCAAACTCCTGGTCTACATTGTTCGTTTTCCTGCAAAAATTCTACCAAATATATAATACCAATTCTGCACAACTTCTTCCAGAAAACAGAGGAGGGAATACTTCCCAACTCACGTTGTAAGGCTATCCTGACATCAAAACCAGGCTAAAGCATTAGAAGAAAAACAAGACAAATGGAAAGAAAATTCACTGCAGATCAATATTAATCATGAAAACAAGACATAAAAAATCTTTAAAAAAAATAAATAAAACCCTACAACACTGTCAATCAAATTCAGCGACAGACAGGATAATACATTGTAACCAATTGGGATTACTTCTGGGAATTCAAGGCTGGTTCAACCTTCAAAAGTCTATTAGTGTAATTAATCATATATCAATGTCCATAACAAAAAATGCTTTGCAAAGGAGGAAGAGAAAGGATTTTCCTTGATCTTATATACTCACCCAAAGGAAAAAAAAATCCTAGAATTAAACATCACAATAAATGAAGAAAGACTAAATTCTTTCCCCCTAAAATAGGAATAAAATGACAATGTTCGCTTGTTCCATTCCTATTCAATACTAGCCAGTGGAATAAAGAGGGGGGTGCGGAGCATTCAGGCTAGAAAGGAAGATGAATTGTTCGGAAAATTCCAAATGGGAGAATGAATACATAAATGAACAAGGGCCAAATCCCACATAAATACAAATTCTACACTACAATTACATGAAGGGAATAAGAAATATAAAAATCAACAGGGGCAAAGAGATTAGGTGAGGAGACAGGGCCAAAGATGACAACTCATTCTTAGAAGATGAAAAATAAATGAATAAATGATAACTGGCAGAACAAAGAAAGCTGATAGTAGGTGACTGCAGAAGATGTCATCGTAGGATGATTTGGGTAGCAAAGCCCCGGGAAGGCTCAGGAAGAAATGGTACCAAGAATCTCAGAAGCAAGAAGTAGAGGTGAAAACAGGAGAACTGGTACAAGCCCTATCCACGTACACTTCTAACAGTCATTTTACTGAATCTTAATATGAACAGATAGCCAAAGACATTTGGAAGAAAGACCTAACATGAAAGAGGTAAAAACAAAGTAAATAAACTGTAATACTTGTAGGAAGTAGACATAATGCTGTTAACAGAAGAAAACTGTATTGAATAGTACAACAGAAGAAAACTGTATTGAATAGCACTTTCTGTCTCCTGCTCCTTTCACCCTGATCTCCATAGCTAGTTAGATCCCACATTCCTGGGGACATAGTCATGTGTATATTATAATCTTTTTTTTTTTTTTGCTCTGTGAAAAACAAATAAATATAAAATTCTGAACCACCATCCCTAATCAATAACTGACTGCTTCAATTTTTTTGCGTTGGCTTTTCTGCTCTGCTTCCAATTTAGGAATAAGAAGTGAAAGAACAGTATCCTCCCATAACCAATCACACAGGGTACCTCCCCTCTGTTTAGTCCTCTTCCTAGCTTCTCTATACAACAACTTCCAACCAGGGAATAAATACCTCAGGTCTCCCCCTGTTCCTCCTCCCAAAGTATTTATATTCCCCCTTTGAGTCTGTGTCAAATGCAAATAATAGTAGCTGATGCCCTTGCTATATATATCAAGCTGAGTAACAGCCTCTTGTTCTCATGTGGGCCAATTTCCACATAAGAGGTAAAAAGCTTCTAGAATTAAGAAGTGAATGAATTTATAGGTCACAAGGTCAATATACAAAACTCAAAATTATTTCTATATATTAGGAACTTGTTGGAAATTTTAAAAGTGTCATACACAACAGCACATAGAGAACGAACATATATAGGTACAAATCTAACAAAATATGTGTAGTTAACTATATGCTCAAAGTTATGAATGAATGAAATAAATCAAAGAAGGCCTACACACATAAGAGAGTATGTTCATATGCTGGACGACTCAATATTGTCCAGTTTATTAATTCTCCTCAGACTGCTCTATAGAGTCAATGCAATTTTAATCAATAAGACTTTTTTTTTGTAGACAATGACAATAATTTATATAAAAAGGTAAAGGAACTAGAAAAGCCACAGCAGTTTTTAAAAAGAATAAAGTTGGAAAATAATAACTTCAAGACATTCCAAAACCTCAGTGATTAAGACAGTGTGGCAGTGGTAAAGGACAGACACAATGACCAAGGGAAGACTAAGAGGCCAGAAACACATAATGTGGGGGCCACACCAGCAATCCCAGCAACTTGGGAGGCCAAGGCAAGAGAGTCACAGGTTCAAGATCAGCCCGAGCAACTTAGCGAGACCCTGTCTCAAAAATTAAAAAAAAAAAAAAAAAAAAAATTAGAAACAGACATAAGTGATGTTTTTAGCATAAGTTCAAAGATAATTCAATGGAAAAAAGAATAGTCTTTTCAACAAATACTGCTAGAACAATTAGACATCCACATGCAACCTCACCCCCAAAACTGAAAATGACGAGAAAATACCCGTAAGAAACTCAACCTGTATTTCATCCCTTAAACACCACTTACCATTAGAGAAGATGGCAGACTGGACTTCATCAAAAGTCCAAACCTTTGATTTAGGAAAGACACTCTTTTTTGGGAGGTGGGTGGATGGGGGGCGAGTACTGGAAATTGAACCCAAGGGCACTTAACTGCTGAGCCACATCTCCAGCCCTTAAAAAAATTTTTTTTTTGGGGGGGATAGTTATATATGGATAGAATGCCTTTATTTTATTTGTTGATTTATTTTTTTCCACAATACCTCTATTCTACTTATTTATTTTTATGTGGTGCTGAGGATCGAACCCAGTGCCTCATGCATGATAGGCGAGTGTTTTGCCACTGAGCTACAGCACCAGCCCCCTAGCCTTTTTAAAAAATATTTTATTTAAAGACAGAGTCTTGCTAAGTTGCATAGGTTTTTGCTAAATTATTGAAGCTAGCTTTGAACTCACAATTCTCCTGCCTCAGCCTCCTGAGCTGTTGGAATAGGAAAGACACTCTAAAATGCCTATAATATAAGGATTTTTGGTTTTAGTATCAAGGATTTAACCTATGGGCACTTTACTACTGAGCCACATCCTCAGCCCTTTTTATTTTGAGGCAGGGTCTTGCTATGTTGCTGAGGCTGGCTTTGAACTTGTGATCTTCTTGCCTCAGCCTCCCAGGCTTCTGAGCTTACTAATGTATGCCACTGCACCCAGCAGAAGAAAGGATTTTGAAAATTTTCATCACATAGAAATGATACATTTTTGGGAAAACATATGCTTACCCTTAGTTGAATATTATACAATCTGTACATGCATCAAAATGTCACATTGTACCCTAATACATATAAATGTACAATTGTCTCAATTTAAAGAAAATAGACACACCATTACACTCTTACCAGAATGGCAAATGAACATAATGTAACAAAACAAAACAAAACACAACACTCAAGTGCAGGTGAGGATGTAAAGCAACTAGAACTCTCATTTTTTTTTCATATTTAAAAAAACATAGTACTTGAATTACAGAAATTTATGGGGTATGGTGTGATGATTTGATACATGTAGCATGTAATGATCTAACCACTGTAATTAACCTTACCATCTCCTTAAGCATCTAAGTAAATTTTTTAATTGACATGCAGTTCTTGTGCATATACACCAGGCACAGTGCAATGTTTCAACTTATGCACACAGTAAGTACTGATTGGTTCTGGGGGACTACGTTTCTAACCGCGTGCCATTGCCTTTGTTTGGGGCCTGAGAGCGCCTTTCTTCTAGCCTGCCATAAAACTTATGACAGGCTACTGGGCCACTACTGTGCCACAAGATGCCAGGACTTCCTCCTTCTCATTATTCTGGCACCCATTGTCCAGCCTCCCTCTGCCCCATCCTTAGAACTTGATACATTTTTGGTAAGTGATACAGAATGCCATGGAAAACAAATCAGCACTTTCCTTTCTTTCTCACTTTCTTCCATTCTTCTAAAAAATGTGGTCTTGCTACATTGCTCAGGATGGCCTTGGAATCCTGGGCTCCAGGAACCCTCTAGCCTCCACCTCCTGGACAGTGGGGGCTGTGTATGTGCCACTGTGCCAGGCTCATTGGTAGTTTCTTATGAAGTCATCATATGACCTAGAAATCCTCCCTCATCTACTCAAGAGAAACAAAAACATGCTCACACAAAAATCTGTTTACAAATAGTAACAGTGGCTTTATTTGTTATTGTCCCAAACTGGAAACAACTCAGTTGTCCTTCAACAGGTAAATGAACAAACTGGTACTCATCATGGAATGTCGCTTGGCAATTAAAAGGAAAGTGGGCACAGTGGAACATACCTGTAATCCCAGTGGTTTGGGAGGCTGAGGCAGGAGGATCTTAAATTCAAGGTCAGTCTTAGCAACTAGTGAGACCCTGCCTCAAAATAAAAAGGGATGGATGTGGTTCAGTGGTTTAGCACCCCAGGGTTCAATCCACAGTACAAAAGAAAGGAAAAGGAAAGACTACATGAAACAAGATGGATGAATCTCAAATACATTATAAGTGAACAAAGCCAGCTACACTCTACAAAATTCTATTCAAATGATATTTGAATTGGAAAAGGCAAAACTTTTGGGATAAAGACGAGAGATCATGTTGTTAAGGGCTGACTATAAAGGGAACCATTTTAATGTTGATGGTAGCAGTAGCCATGTGACTTACAGGTTTGTCTAAACTCAACATACTCTGAACCAAATGGTGATCATCAATATATTTAAACTTAAAATTAATTTTAATATTCATTAAAATTTAAAAGCATAACAAAATGTTATTAGGTAAGGCTCTGTCAACATTAGATGCTACCATAAATGGGTAATTATATAGAAGCTAATCCTACTATTAAGGATTTCCAAATGTCAATCTCTGTACATATTTTTTCTCTGAGGGGAAAAAAGTTTCCCCAGAAACAAAACAAAACAGAAATTCCACAAGTTTCCTACTACTAGGGTAAGAATGGGGATGAAGATGCCTGGCTGCTAGTGCTTAGAGCCTTGTCTATTTTCTCATTCTTTTAGTCCTCATGGCTGTATACAATTTCTTTTATTCCTTTATTTCCTTGGGGTTTCCTGAAGTTGTAGACATAAATACATGCATTAATTTCATTGTTTAATGGGAGGGGAGGGGAGGGGGGATAGTAGGGGATAGGAAAGGTAGCAGAATATAACAATTACTAATTGGGCATTATGTAAAATTGTGGATGTGTAACCGACGTGATTCTGCAATCTGCATTTGGGGTAAAATTGGGAGTTCATAACCCACTTCAATCTAATGTATGAAATATGATATGTCAAGAGCTTTGTAATGTTGTGAACAACCAATAAAAAAAAATTTCATTGTTTACTAGCAACTGAAAATTCATAGATTCCAGTGTTATCCAATATTTATGAAAGAAGCAACAGGGATGTGAAGTGGTGGGAGATATGAAGCTGGGTGTCTAAGTCAACACTCTAGAAGCTTAGTCTTAAAACAGAAGGTCACATTCAGATTTGTAATATAGTAAGTACTGTTAAGTACCTACATAGCAAGTGAAAAGGGCTTAACTGCCTGCGCAGAATGAGTCACTGGCCTTGGTGGTCAGCATCGTCAGCAGGGGGTCAGAACTGCAAAGATTGAGACCAACAGTGAGTGCTGAGACAGTGCTGGGCAGCTACAAGGCCTTCACTGGGATGAAGCGACATTTAGAAGGAACACTGACAGAGTTCCACAAATGCTTGAACTGTGGAAGAACCATAGTGACTCCCAGGCTCCCCAGATCGCTGAGTAGACTGTGAGGCCATTAATGAGATAGAGCACTGGAGCACTGGAGGAGGCTCGAGAGCAGACCAAGCTTAATCTCGACATGTTGAGTCTCCAATACCTCTGAGTCACAGGGATAACTATGTTCTACAAGCAATTAAACAATAAATCTGATATGTAAAATCTCTATATGTACAACCGTCTAAAATGCAGATTTGGAAGTTCTAAAAACTACAGCCATAAACACAACAGCACAGGAAGAACACTCTAAAAAATTAAAATAATAAGAAGGTATTATTTTAAATCCTAGGGACACCAAAAATTAAGGATCCACAGAGGGACTAAAAAAAGGGTGAGAGTGGTAAGAGAACCAGGAGAGAACACAATACCTGGAGGCCCTGGGAGGGAGCATTTAGGGAAGAATGTAACCTTCAATATCAAGTTCTAAGGGTGGTTTAGTCAAACAAAAAGTGAAAAGTACTTCCTGGATTTGGCAATTAAGCCATTGATTAAATACAACATAAAATAATGTGTATATATAGCTATCAATCACTACTAAATCCATATAAATAGAACAATCTGACCATTTATCTGTTACATTTGCAAAAAAATGCCAATGGAATGCAGCCACTCACATTCATACTGTTTCTGGCTGCTTTCCAACTGTAACAGAACAATAAATTAGCTGGACAAAGATATGGCCCACAAAGCCTAAAATATTTGCTATCTGGCCTTTACAGAAAAAGTTGGCCACATCTCTTGTATTTGACCAATATGACACCCCTATTGGTAAAAACTAGTCAGCTACAGTACATAAAGACAGAATCCCCCAATTAACAGAAGACTGATTTGCTGCTAAGTGGCCAACTGGCCACCAGAGGTCCCACAGCTAGTATTTCACTTGGTAGAGGGTAGGTCTAGGGCCTACTTTGGGGTTTCAAAATCTGAAAACTCTGAAAAACCTTGAGAAGGTACTGTGTCCAGCCTCAGTAAGCCATCTGTAAAGACAATGGATGGTACTGACCCCCCCTGGGAAGCCTACACTATGCCATAGGCTCACGAGGCCTCAGAGAAGGGCTATTCTATACACACACCCATCTGCAGGGAAGCCAGGCAATCTGACAGGACTGATCTCATTGTGCTTCACATCATCCCTTTACTTGTCAAGGCCAAGAAGGTAAGCTTTGTAAGGCACCCATCTTCATGCATCTCTCACACTGCTCTGTACTATCCATTAAAATCTAATTTGTGCTGAGCATGGCGGTGCATGCCTTTAAGGTGAAGCAAGAGGATCAAAAGTTCAAGGCTGATTCAAGCCCAGCCTCATCAACTTAGTGAGACACTGTCTCAAAATAAAACTTTAAAAATGGGGTAGGGGGGCCGGGTTGTGGCTCAGTGGTAGAGCACTTGCTGAGCATGCGTTGAGGTACTGGGTTCGATCCTGGAACCACATAAACAAAATAAAGGTATTGTGCCCATCTACAACTAATAATAATAATAATAATAATAACAATAAATGAAAAAAATAAAAAAGGGGGGTGGGGATGTGATTCAATGGTTAAGCACCCCTAGGTTCCATCCTTAGTACCAAAAACCAAAACAATCTAATTTTTCATTTCTCTCCCTTCACAAACTTCTCAGCTTTGTCCTCTGAAGTTTCAGCTTCCTTGATCAATAAGCCCTTAACTTAAAAGGAGAAAACCTTTTCTACCTTCTTTAGCACTTCTCTAACAATGTGATTTCCCCTGCAGCCCATCCAACCTGAGACACTTTTTGCATCATACTCATCTGTCAGGTCTGGGAAGGGAAAATATCCTTCCTTTCTACTGTTATTTTTTGTGGTGCTGGGGGTCAACCCAGGGCCTTGCACGTGTTGGGCAAGCACTCTATCACTGGGCTGCATCCCCAGCCTCCTTTTATTTTTTCTTTCATCTTTGCTCCTGTCTCCCTCTTGCGAAACTTCCTTCCCCTTGGAGGTACTTGCATCACCAGACATGTCCAGCCACTACTCTCACAACTGCCACCTACCTCCTGAAGTCACAGCCTTCCATTCAAAAGGCCTTTAGATCAGGCTCACAGCTGCTGCTCTTTATCTGTTCAAGAAACCTCAACATTAGATATGAACCACCACTCAATTACCTCCTTAATAACTTTAACTCTGGTACTCTCCCAAGAATTACTGTCTCACTTTGTCATTACCAACCAGTATTTGAAAAGACAAATAATAATTAAACCTTTCAAAAATTGAAGACACCAAGCCACTGGATTTAAGAAGTTCTGGGGCTGGGGATGTGGCTCAAGCGGTAGGGCGCTTGCCTGGCATGCGTGCGGCCCGGGTTCAATCCTCAGCACCACATACCAACAAAGATATTGTGTCCACCGAGAACTAAAAAAAAAAAAAAAAATAAAATATTAAAAATTCTCTCCTCTCTCACTCTCTCTAAAAAAAAAAAAAAGAAGTTCTGGACCCCAAAACACATAAAGAAAACCTCATGCAGGTACATATTAAAACCTCAGAAAACCAGACATTAGACATCTTTAAAAGTAGCCACAGAGGAGGAAAAGGACATCTTACTCTCAATGCAACAACAGGAAGACTAAGAGCTAAACCAACAGACAGAAAGGAAGCCAAAAGGACAAGTGAACTGAGAGCTGACAATTCTACATACACGTTGAAGTATCACTTGGAAGTGAAGGTTTTCTTTCCCAGATGAATAAAAACTGAATTAGTTTGCCAGCACACCAGCACTGAAACAAGTTCATCAGGCTAAGGAAGTATGATCCCAGACAAAAGCACTGCAAGACAGAGTGAATGAAGACGGAAAGGAGAAATACAAAGACTAAATGAACATTAGTTCTGGAAAATAGTACCCATGTTTTATGGAATTAACAAATATGTGATTAAAAATTAAAACAGGGCAGGGGGCATAGCTCATCAGCAGAGTGCCGGGGGTTAGAGCCTCAGCACTGCAAACACACACACACACACACACACACACACACACACACGCGGCAACAATGGGGCTGGGGATGTGGCTCAGTGGTAGAGCACTCGCCTAGCATGTGCAAGATGCTGGGTTTGATCCTCAGCACCACATAAAAATAAATAAAATAAAGGTACTGTGGGCTGGGGTTGTGGCTCAGTGGCAGAGCGCTTGCCTAGCATGTATGAGGCACTGGGCATATCAGCACCACATATCAATAAAATAAAAAAAAGTCCACTGACAACTAAAAAATATTTTTTAAAAAGTTATTGTGTCCAATTACAACTAAAAAAAATTTTAAAAAGGCAACAATAATGATACAAAAAGGAAAGGAGTGATAAATGATACAAAATTATTCCAAGGTCCATGTTCTCACAGAGAAGTGATAAAATCATCACTATTGGGTTTTTACAGGCTAAGAAAGAAGGCACAATCTATAGGGTAATGAGTAAAAGAAAATGAATATATCTGAATAAGTAAACAAGTAAGACAAAGTCTGGGGAAATGGAAAAATGAAGTGCTGGGGTACTACAAGACAAGAAAGTAATGAACAGTGTTTGCAGAAACAGAAGTTGGCTGGGGATGGTGACAGACGCCTGTAACTCAAACTCCTCAGGAGGCTGAGGCAAGAGGATCAAAAGTTCAAGGCCAGTCTGGGCAACTTAGTGAGACCTTGTATCAAAATAAGAAAAAAGGGGCTAAAATATAGCTTGCATAGCATGTGTGAGACCTTGGGTTCAACCCCCCATATGGTAGGAGGAAAAAAAAAAGATGTTAATTTTAAAATCTACATTTATCAATAATTAAATTGACCATGTCACAGAGATAGTAGTAAAAACGTGACTACTGGCATTTTTTGGGACATAGCTTATGCTGTATTTAGGGGAAATTTGTAACAATAAATGTATGCATTAGTGCTCCAAATATCAATCTCAAAAGTTGCAAGTTAAATTCCCCCAAAGGAGAAGAAGCTAGTTAATGTAAGAGCAACAATCAAAGAAATATGAAATAAAATCATAAGAGCACAAATCAAAGATTAGTGACCTCTGCCTAGACTCATCAATTTCAAGGAATGGGAAGAGCCTGACATGACAGTCTCCTTCACTTCCATCTTCCAGATCCTGGCTCTGACACCTGGCCAAGACCCCCGACACACATACCTCTCCTGGAAACTCCCTGTTTCCTATGTTCACATGACCAAGCTGCTTTTCTTGAGCACTCCTCTCAGACAATGTGCCTAAACCAGTATGCTCATCAGCTGCAGTGCCTCCTGCAGCAGTCTGTGCTCCAAATGAGGGCTCCTTCCCCACCGCCTGCCCAGTGCCCCACAGTAGCTCGCCTGCAGTGGTCCCAATCACAAACACTTCCTGTGTGTCCACCACTTGCCTAGCGCTGCACTGGGTGCCCTCAAAGAGTTCACATTCTCATAAGGAAGAGACAGGATGCAAGGTCACAAACACATAAAGCAGGAAAAGGTGAATTCAGTGTTGGAAGAACTGCATTTAACTTACGTCTAACATTCAGTCAGGTGCCAGGAAAGGCCTCGCTGAGGTGAGAAAGCAAACTCAGAAGGCTGGTCTGAGGACAGCTGGAAAGACAGTATGGAAGGAAGAGTGAGAAAATCAGAGGGGAGACTGACAGGTGATAAAGTAAAAAAACACTGTGGCTAGGGTAACAGCAGACCATTTGGGTCTTTAGGCCTTTATTATGACTTAAATTATGACTCTGAATGAAATGGGAAGTCAGAGTGGGGTGTGGTGGGGTGAGTGGGATAAGAAGTCCAGTTGTGTGACACTATAGAAATAATGTATACAGGTTATGGGACTTAGATTAAGAGGGTAACAGCAGAGGTGCTAAGAATGCTGAACCAAGGAAAATTCTAAGGAACTTACTCACAGACTATTGGTGCAGAGATAGAAAAATAAAATAGTGCAACACAATAGAGGTTTCTGAGTTCATCAACTGGGAAGAAAAACTGCTGTTTCCTGAAATTAGGGAAAAGAAGGCTTGAGGAGATGATGTGGGACTCAGTTTTATGGACACAAGTTTGAATGCCACTGATATAGCCAAATGGAGATATCAGACAAGCAACCAGCTACACGAATGTCTCAAATGTGCAGAATGTCTCAAATGTGCAGCGTAAGCCAGAGATAACACTGGGGGAGTGGTCAAACACTGGGGGAGTGGTCAACACTTGGAAGGCATTTACAGTTATGATACTGAATGACACCAGCAAGCAGCCACTGATAAATGAACAGGTCTATTAACCAGTGAGTAGTAACAAGCATTTGACTATCAGCCTTGAGGGTTGTCAAGGACTAACAAGTGGTTTATAACTTTAGTGACCTAAGTTTCTGTTGGATAATTGCAACAATGCTATTGTTTTTTTGTTTTTTAAATCCGCCTTTGCTCTTGGACAGTACCATATGCCACCTTTGAGAAACTGTATAGCCAACATTAACACAATGTCAATTTCTTCAGGTTCCTCTTATTTGTTCTTCAAATTGGTGACTTTTCCCTTCGCTAACACTCAGTTCCCAGCATTCTGCATGCATCCTGAAATGCGATACTGTCATGTCTTACTGAAACCTGGCTGAGAAACTTACCCTTCATGGAGACTATCTAAAGACCATTCCAGCAACTCACTCCTGTAGCTTACTCGTGTGTGTGTGTGTGTGTGTGTGTGTGTGTGTGTGTGTTGCTGGGGATTGAACCCAGGGCCTTATGCATGCGAGGCAAGCACTCTACCAACTGAGTTAAATCCCTAGCGCATTTTTTTAAACAATACCTTTATTATTTATTTATTTTTAACATGATGCTGAGGATTGAACCCAGTGCCTCACATGTGCGAAGCAAGTGCTCTACCACTGAGCCGCAACCCCAACCCTCTGTGGCTTATTCTTGAATCAGCCAGTTCATTATGCTCTGCCTTTGGCCAACCCTGTCCTTCCTTCACACAACTGTTTCACTTGGCATTGTCTTGGCAACGTCCACATGCAATCATGAACTCCTCTGTTCACGTACTGAAGGAATGCTGCTGAGGGCATCCATGAAGTCCTGTGTTCTTCAGATGAAACCCTACAAGAGATTTCATTTATAACTGATGGGCAAAACTTTGTTTTCCCTGAAGAATAACAGGCAAACTTTTCTTTTCAGGCAGGACTGCCATGAAGCATATAATGCTTGATTCCATTCATGTCGTAATCCAGAACAAGCAAAACTACAGTGGAAGAAACCACAATAACGATTATCCCCGGGAGGTGGGGAACTAAAAGGCAAGAGCATGAGGAAACTTTCCAGGGTTATGGTAATGCCTGGCACAACTGAGAAAGAACAAAGTGAGACTTTTTCCTCAAGTGGCACAACTGAGAAAGAACTGTCACTACAGTTGTCCCTACTGAGCTCCACTCTCCCCTGCTGATTACCAAAAATATCCCTAGACACTGTCAAGTGTACCCTAGGAGGCAAAATCACCCATAATTGAGAATCACAGCCTTATATCTTGAAAGAGTTTTGGGTCACACAGTGTACGTATCTGTCAAAATTCAGAGGATATACCCTTCATAATCTGTGTATTTATTTCACTGTATACTATATGTGTATTTAGCTCAAAAGAAAATAAACTGTAAGCAAATAATGTGCTCTAATTAATGATATGCATGCTAAAGTAGAGGAAGTTTTAGTGATTGCTGGTGTTAAGAGTCTGGGTCTCCCCCAACCCTCTCCTACCAGCAGTATCAGAGATTGAACCCATGTTGGGCAGATCTCTACCTTTGAGCTACATCCCATCCCCGGTCTGTTTTAAAATTCTAAGACAGGGTCTTGCTAAGTTGCCTAGGTTGGCCTTGATCTTGTGATTCTCTTGCCTCAGCACCCAGTCAAACTTTCCCTCTTTTTAAGCTGATTATTTCAGATATTTTTACAATAATGCAAAGCTGAGGAACATAGTTGGAATACAGGGTAGATATTTGTACATGTGTATAATAATGCAAGTATAGTAAATGTTAATGGTAGAATCTCAGTGGTTGGTATACAGGCATTCTGTAAAATATTATTTAAATTTTTCTGTATGTTTGAAAATTTTTATTCTGGAAAGGAGGGAGCTTTTGAGATACTACGAACATTTGAGAGCAATGGCAGAAAAACATGAAAGTTTGGCAAATTACAGGTTATTCTGAATGGCTGGAGTGGTGTGGCCAAGTGAGGACAGGTAGAGCACAAACCACAGACTCAGAGGAAGCCTACTGCCCTACGTAGGCAATACATGTTTTTAAAGAGACAATGAAGGCCCAAATCAATGCAGAGAGGACAGATGTAAAGGGAAGGAAATGGAAACAGAATCACTGAAGTAGTGAAATTAACAGGGCTTAATCACCATCTGGATTTGCAATGAAGGGGTAAGCAGGGAAAGAGGTGTCCAGCTGGGGCTACTGGTAACATGGAAAAAGTCTCACTTTGTAAGACGAGGGACTAAGTAACGACTAAATACGATCATCTAACATCTTGAGACCTGGGAATCTCGGTGTAGGAGAAAAGACAAATGATGCAGATGAAAACTCTAGCTCTTGAATCTAACTCGGAGTGAAAGAACTTACCATGGAACTGCAGAGGCAGCTCAGTGGTACAGTGCTTATATCCACACACATACCCAAAAAAAAAAAAAAAAAAAAAAAAACAACCTACCTCCCCATGTATTTTCACCTTAAAAAAAGATACTTCCTTTACTCCAAACAATAATCAGTTGGTAGCAATAAAACCTAGATTGTGGTCTTCTGTTTTCCCCCAACAAAAAACTAGGACTCCTTGAAGAGTAAACAAGACAAACTGAGAATAGCAATCATACCAGAAAAAATATGCTATCACAGAAAGCTATGATAAGGCTAGTTATTGATAATATGCCAAGATTCCTTATATGAATAAGGAAGCTCTCAAAGGCTACTGAAGTCATGCCAGAACAACACAGAATCAGGCAAGGTGGTATGAATGTAAATAAAAGTTAGTCAATGGACTGCAGCACATTACAGATGCTTAAATTCTATGAATTCATAATGATACAAATTAGTTGGTCACTATTAGAAATGCCAAGCGCTATGGTACAAGCCCGTAATCCCAGTGACTCAGGAGGCCGAGGCCGGAGGATTGCAAGTTCAAAGCCAGCCCCAGCAACTTATCGAGGCCCTAGGAAACTTAGTGAGATGCTGTCTCCAAATAAAAACATAAAAACCGGCTGGGGATGTGGCTCAGTGGTTCAATCTCTAGTACTAAAAACAGAAACACCACCACCACCACCAAAAACCCAACAAAAATACCAGGGAACTTACTCCATTTTGAAAACTGACAAACACAAGATAAAACCGCGCACTCACTCTGCCTTTTCTACATATGGAATCACTGATTATGCAGAACTTCATCTGAGTATTTCATTAGATAAATGAAGAATAAATGAGAATATGTCACCATCTTGTAATATCTAATAAATTAATGAACTTAGGGATGAAATACAAAAAAGATGTAGCCCCCCTCCCCGCCCCATCCATAAAACCTCTAAATCCAACTACTGATTTCTCAGAAGTTGTTTTTCTCAGAGAAAAAACATGATTTAATTAATAAACTACAAGGGGTGAACAGAGGAAGAATTAGTGAATACAGAGGAAGGAGTTAGGAGATATAGCTGCAAAAAAAGAAGTCTCAGGAGAAACAGAAAAACACATTTAAGGACAGTGGACCCGAGTTACTTTATACAGTCTCTTTCCTAAGAGACACAAAGTCAAATGCAGGACACTCCTTTTTTATTTTCTAGATTCCCCCTTAACCCAGTAAAGGACCTCCACCTAGGAGTGCATCACGTCAAGCTGCTCTGGGAGTTCTGGGAACGTTCCCATGCACCAGTACTGGAGGGTGCCCTGAGGTTTACTTTGACATGAAAGCTCTACCAAACCTAGAATCATAGGAAGCCTTCTAGGTGATTCCATACCTATTTAAAGTCTACCCCATTAATTGGTTGATACTCTCACTTTTTCCTCTTCTGAAAGCACAAAATTTTATGTATATGAAGACTTGGGTAGAGGAACACTGATTTAATAATAGCATAGCTCTTATTGGGCCACTATAACCCAATAAAGAACAGGTTCGTGTGTCCCTTCATGAAGACAAATAAAAGGAAATCAAGGGGTCTGTGACGAAACTCTAGAACAACTTTCCAAGACTCAGAGAAGAAATGCCACTTTAAAAAAAAAAATTCACTACCTGTCTTAATCTGTTTTTGTTGTTGCTACATAACAAAATTCCTGAAGCTAGGTACTTATAAGTTTATTTAGCTCAGTTTGTGAGGCTACAAGTCCAAGGATGGGCAGCCCCACTGGTTCAGGCTCTGGTGAGAGCCTAATGGCAAATCCCAAGAGACAGAAATCACAGAGCCAGATAGGAAGACAGCTCAATTCAGTGGTCAGGCTTGCTCTTTTATAACCCACACTTATAAGCACTAACTGGGGTCTTACAAGGATAGCATGCTCCCCAATGACCTAAGGACCTCCCCAAGGTCTCACTACTTAAAGGTCCACAACACCTGCCAATACTTCCACACTGGGGATCACATCTCCAACACCCAGAGCCTTGGGGACAAACTCAAACCATACCCATAGACTGTACTACCAGAATAAAGAATATCAATTATGCTTCACCAAAATTCCAGTTTCCAGTTAAGAGCAGCCAAGATGGGTGCTCAGCGGTATATTTAGGAGCTGTGCAGGAAAAGATCCCACATAATGCTCCCTCTACTGAGGTCTTGCCAGCAACAGCATCACTAGCCGATACCCGTACCTCCTTCCACAGTCTGTGATATACAAAGACTGGTATCCAAAGGAAGGAAGTGTTTACCACAGTGCTGCTCAAAATGTGCTTCACGGACTGGTGTTGATCCTTGACTGTTTCTGGTCCATGAAGAATGTGTACAGAAATGGACAGTAAAAATTTTCGTGATATTTACGGAAATGTAACTTTGTACACTGAATTTATTAATTTAAAAATGTGGCATGTATTTTTGTCTTGTTCAGCTCATTTCTAGTAACTTGCTTTGTTTATATTTTATGGAAGTACGGATCCATAACTGACTGTGGAAAGTGGCCCCTCACCCCAATGTGAGAAGCACAGCCATACCTTCAGCACCCAGCTTCAAAGGATGCAAACCTATTTGTGGGGTCAGTGAGCTGAAGCTTCCTTGGAGCCTGAGATGGAAGCTGGAGAATGGACTGCCTGCCACATGGTGACTTTATGGGTGAAGACTAACATGTAAATGCTTCATGGAGTTATTGCCAGGGATTCATTACATAAATCAAAATAAACTGATAAAGCATGGAAATGTCTGAGCACAGGAACGTGCCGGGTTAAGCACTGTCACTGCAGCACACAGTGCAAACATGTCCTTGACGGCTCCCTGGAGAACACACAGTGCAGCTCAACCACCACGGACGCCAGGTCCGAGAATCCACACCTGCAAACAGTTCCAATTTCCAGCTATTTTCAAGTTCCTGATAAAACAAAGATATCCACATATTCTTTCAAGAATGTACTGTCAATATTTATTTATTTATTTTTAGTACCAGGAATTGAACCCAAAAGTACTTAACCACTGGGCCACATCCCCAGCTTTTAAAAAATATTTTGAGACAGGGTCTTGCTAAGTTGCCTAAGACCTCGCTAGGTTGCTGAGCCTGGCTCTGAACTTGCAATTTTCCTACTTCAGCATCCCGAGCTGCTGGGAATTACAGGAGTGATCCACCATGCCCCATTGTATTTTCAATTTTCTAAAAATTAAAGTGCAACAATGACTAACTATCAAGTTGTAGCACTTATTATTTCCAATAAGTGCTGTTACCTTGATATTATTTTGTTATGGAATTATATGTCAGTAATGTATAGTGAACCTTGTTGTGTGATATAAAACACATCAAATAAATCCTTCAAAAAGATGCACTGAGCCAGGCACAGTAGTGCAACATAGAATCCCCAACTCAGTGATGGAAACGTATAACCCCAACTGCTTGGGAGGTGGAGGTGGGAGGTAGAGGCAGGAGGCTCCCAAGTTCAAGGTCAGCCTCAGCCACTTAGCAATAACCTGTTTTAATAAGAAAAATTAAAAAAGGGCTGGGGATGCAGCTCCGTGGTAGAGAACCCCGAGTTCAACCACCAGTGTTCTGAAACACACACACAAACACACACATGATGCAGTTAAACCATCTTCTACAGATGTACATATTACAGCACTTAAAGCCTGAACTCTCTTGGGGCTTGAACGGTCTGTCATAAACCCATGATGGGTCAGTTCAGAAATCAGGAGCAAGCACTGAGAAACTTTTATTCAAATGTGTTGCTGCCATGACATCCAAGTATACAATCAAGGATTTGTCTTGCTATAAAAGTACTAATCCATCCAGGTCTCAGCAAATGTGCACATACATTACATGGTACTCACCATGCACAGTGGAATCAAGTTAGTTTGTCAACTGCCTAAAAGTATGTAAAACTCTGAAAAAAATACATTTATTCATTTTTATAACTAGTTCATTTTATAAACATCTTATGCCTGTTCTTTAAATTTAAAATTTAGCACAAATTAAACTAGAGAAATCAAAAAAAGAAATAAAGTAAGCTATAGAAGACAAATTTACATATGGGGGGGGGGGAAGCTCCAGTAGATTTTTTTAGCATCTTTTCAGAGGACAGGACACGCCTTGTTGCAGCACACCAAAAAGGATGGAGGAAATGACCCCAGGAGATGCAGACCAGAGGGGCATGGCCCTCACATAGTGAGCTCAGCATCCCCGCCATACCTGACAGTGTGGCATAATGCCACAGCACTACCTGCAGAGACCCACTAGCTGATGCAGCAATGGAATCTCAAAGCTCAGAGGTATGTACAGACGTTGTATGCAGAAATATATGCAAAACAGAATTCCGTGAAACAGTACTAGACTCCAAGGCTAGTGAAAGTAAATAACAGTAGTTTCTCCACAAATCTCACTTTAACAGGTTTCCTATTCTAGTACTTAGGTTATTAAAATGAAAATGCTAACTACAATTGTCAAAATAAAAAGTGAATGGTTCCACCAAAACATCTGCTTGGAAACAGTGGGACATCTGTACTTTCCATCTGTGGTACACATTTGAAACTAATGCCAGGGAAGATCAATTTACAAAACAAAACTTGCAGAGTACTGTATACTGCACCTTGACACCCGTGCACAGCTATTGCTAATGTGCTATTGGAACATGATGGTGACACGAAGGAAGGTTCTGTTCTCAGCTTCACACCAACTCGCAGCAGCAGCCCTGCACTGGAAAGAACCGAACTGGCAACAGAAATGGTCTGGAGCTTTGTACGGAGTGTTCCCATGGCACAGGCCGAATGACATGAAAATATTAAGAATTCCCAAATTAAGGAGCTTGTATCAGAAAAGGAAATCACACATGGCTTCTTTCACTGACAAGATTTTATTTTAGGACCAAAAAAAGTTAGTTGAACAAAATAATATGTTTAGGATTGAAACATAAATTATGAAAATATAAATGCTAAAACATTAGCAGCTTTCTCTTTAGAAACAACTATTAATGAATTACTGTTAAAACAATGGTTACTTCGGGGTATTTTAACCACAAAATAAACTCAGTGTTTTTGTAAGATAAGAAAAAGGTTGGCTCCAACATTTAAAAGATGTGAACTGGGCAACCAATTGTCTGCTACCTCAGAACTTTGACAGATCTAAATAATTCCTCACAATGAAAAAGCTCAAGTGCTTTTCAATGGCAGGGCAAGATCAAAGGGTGAAAGCAAAAGCTAGAAACTTTTGGGGACAGTTTATACATCACAATACACCTTATAAATTCACTTTCCAGCCTAAGGAGAGCCACACAAAGGAAGGTCCACCCTGCTATCTGATGTGACTATTCAGAACACCAACTGACAGACTGGTGCTATTGGCAGATGAGGTGTGTGCTAGAGTTTTGCCACCCCTTGTTTTCATGTGTGCAGAATGTGAGATGAATAGTCAGGAGTTTCCATGATGCTATTTAAAACCTTTTCTTCAACTCTCACCAACATAACTAAGTAACAATAGTTTCTGAGTATTACTAAATCAATGAACAGCAAAATTTGGCTATGTAGGGTCAGCTGAAAGAGGTGTTTCATTCAGTCCAATCTAAATAAATCAGTAAGAGGTAAGCTTACCTGTCATATTAGAAACTTTAAATATTAGTTGAGGTGGTAGCACAGAATTGTAATCCCAGCTACTTAGGAGGCTAAGGAAGGAGGATAAAGGTTTGAGGTCAGCCTGGGTAATTTAGTGAGACACTGTCTCAAATTAAATTTAAAAAGGACTGGGAGCCAGGAGCAGGGGCACCACACCAGCCACCTGGGAAGCTGAGGCAGGAAGATCACAAATTTAAAGCCAGCCTCAGCAACTCAGCAAGATGCTGACAAAATAAAAATAAAAAGGAGATGGGGCCATAGCACACTGGTAGAGTGCCTCTGGGTTCAATCCCTACTACTTCAAAAATAAACAAAACAAAAACCAAGAGGGTTGCAGATGTAGCCCAGTGGTAGAACACTTGTCTAGCATGTGCAAGGTTCACTTTCCAATATCATAAAAAACAACAAATTTAAATATTGGTCAAACAATGTTGGCTTAAAGTGTATAGGTGCTTAATACAAAGAATTAATACTTCATAACTTTTTAATCAGTTAAATTATTGCAAAACAAAACAAATAATAACTGCAAAACAACTATGCCTATATATGGCTACTCATGTCCACTTTTTATTCTTCATATTACTGATATATTAATTACTAAAATGTAATCCATTTCTGCTTATATATTGTACTTCTGATGGTTTTTCTTTTTAAGAATACATTTTACTGGGCTGGAGATGTGGCTCAGCGGTAGCGCGCTCGCCTGGCATGCGTGCGGCCCGGGTTCGATCCTCAGCACCACATACCAACAAAGATGTTGTGTCCGCTGAGAACTAAAAAATAAATATTAAAAAAAAAAAAAAAGAATACATTTTACAGACATTAGTCTGCAGTGGATTGGAGATTTTTTAAAAACATTGTTTAGTTGCCAATGGATCTTTATTTTATTTATTTATATGTGGTACTGAGAATTGGACCTAGTGCCTCACACATTCTAGGCAAGTACTCTGCCACTGAGCCACAACCCTAGACCCCCAAACTGGAGATTTTAAGAGCCCTGTCTTTCACAGTCTACAGAGCTGGCCTTAAGTAGCTACTTATATCTTTATTTTATGTGGAAAAATTACATCTGAAAAACCTCTATGAATTGGGATTCTGCTATTATTCAAAGTAAATTTTAACATTTAAGACTTGGAACATTGAGGCTACAGGAGAATGTCCTGTCAGAATCCACATCCAGAGCAGTTGTATGCATCACAAGAATGATCAGACCCATCACACTGGTGTGCTTGTTTTCATGTAAGTCTTGAAAGCCAGGACAAGGGCACAACATTCTCATATTTAATCCACGTTCTGCCCACTGACACTTTTTTTGGAGGGAGAAACTGATGGAGGAAGATTCCTTAACAATAAGATTCATCTTGGGTTAATGAGATGAACAAAATTGTTTTGGAAATATCAGAATGTCCTGATTATAATCTCAGACACCCTGAAGCTCAGGAAAATTTGAACTTGAAAAATAATTAAACCCCTGGTTCCGATCTGTGGATTAGCTCCGCTAATAGCAAAACACCAAACCTCTTCTTCCACAATTAAAACATAGTGGCATGCATTGCCAGTAATCAAAAACTGCATACTGGGAGGTCTACTGAGGGTCACTCTGGAATGAGAAAGGAAGTCTGTGTAGCTATTTTAGGCTAGCAATCACAAAGAGGGTACCTGAGGATGTCAGAAATATTGCTACCATAAATAGTTTTCAAGTATGCAGAAAGAAATCAAAAACTTCCATTTTTACTTAAAGTTTTATGATAATTTTACATTTAATGTGAAAAGCTAGTGAGGCCTCCAGCAGTCATATGCCCCAAATTGAGGCTGACTTTGAAGCTTACTCTTCCTCTAATCACTTGCTATGAGTAAATACGCTAATTTCATCTTCCACCCTATACAAGGCCTCTACCAAGTACCTACTAGGAAAAACCATACTTGGTATCAATACAAGGTTTTTCAACCTGAGTGTAGCTCTGCTTTGCAATCTTTTTACTTATGGGTTAAAATCTCCCATTAGACCAAAATGAAATCCCAAATCTCTACTCTGGTGGGCTCTCAGTAGAAAATGTGGGCGGTGAATTATGGATCACATCACCTTAACACCACACACACCACACCACCTCCACCACCAGCACTCTGTTATACACATTTTGCTTTTATCATCTGTCTGGCATTAGACTGGACTTGAGAAGAGGAACCTTCATTTTTCTATAAGCCCTCAGGGCTAAATTTCAAAGTGTAATTAAGGAAAAAAAAAGAACTCCAATTCATTCAAGTTCTGAATTTGTGGTCCTCTCATATAAACAGTCAGTTTGTATTTAGGGTTTGCTTGATTACTTCTTCCCCTGATCCAGTTCTCCACCCTTTGGGATCTTAAAAAATCAGGAAGTTGATATTGTCTAGAAAACATTCCAACATGGCAATTTTTGCAAATAAAAACTTTTTAAAAAAATATTTGTTTTTTAGTTATAGGGGACACAATATCTTTATTTTATTTTTATGTGGTGCTGAGGCCCAAACCCAGTGCCTCACCCATGCTACCTCTGAGCTACAATCCCAGCCCACAAATAAAAACTCTTAAACCTAACATTTTACTACTATGAATTTCATGAAACCACATTTTAGTTTTGTCAAAAAGGCTGAATTAAAGAAACAAACAAAACTATTAAAGAAACAAATGGAAAGTCCCTTATCTTTTATATCCCAGTCCTAATGTGTTTTAAACCTGATTAAATATTGAAGTTTAAGTACCTGGGAGCTGAAAAAGGCTATAAAAATCTAATAGCCTTAAAAAAATTGCTGGAATGGGGGCAGGGAAGGATTGGGCACATAGCTCAAGTAAAGCACCAGCCTAGCAAGTGGGAGGCCCTGGGTTCCATACTGAGTAAGCCCCCCCAAAAGAAGTTGGAACAAGTTATGGAAAATAATAAAAGTCATGGTGGTTAATGTTTTAAATGTCTCTGAGAGAATTTTGTGTTCCAAAAACTATCATAAAGTCAGTGGTCTAGGATGAGGGAAGTTTTATAAGATGAACAAAAATTTCACAAAGAGGATTTTCAAGCTGGTTGCACTGGGACATGCCTGTATTCTCAGCAACTCTGGAATGAGGAGTATTGCTTGAGTTCACAAGTTCTAGGCTAGCTTGACCAAATGCACTGGAATCTAAGCTCAAAAAATTTTCCCAGAGGTGAAAAACATAATTTGCCAAATTTAAAAGAGCAATAGAAACAGTAAATAGTAGATAAAACATTTCCACATAAAAAAGTGTATAAAAGTGAATGAGTTATTTCCAGCTCTGAAGAATGAAACAGATTAATCAGATGAAAGAGAAAAAAAATATTAGAAAGTAACTCAGATCAACCTCACCAACAGTAGAAGCTGCAGAAAGAAAACACACTAGTTATTGAGCACCAGTAATTAATAAATAAACAAATTTATTGAATATCTGATATACTATATCCATGAGCTCAGGATACAACACTGAATGAGATAGACATGAAATGTGTCCTCAAAAATTCCATATTCTAGAATAAATGAAGCTGAAGTAATAACCAAAGAAATGAATGAAGAAGACTATACTGATAAAGCAGGGAAGGAAAGAAGGAGAAAAAATAGATGTATACATTCTGTATCCTAGCCAAACTTAATAGAATCTCGGAATTTCCAAACTTCAAAGATTAAGAATACATCCTACAAGCTTTAGGGTGAGGAGGACCAAGTTATATACAATTTAAAAAAAAAAAAAATCAGACAGGGGCTAGGGCTGTAGCTCAGTGGCAGAACGCTTGCCTAGTATGTGTGAGGCACTAGGTTCAATCCTTAGCACCACATAAAAATAAATAAATAAATAAATAAACGCATTCTGTCCATTTACAACCACAGAACAATTTTTTAAAAAAAAATCAGGTAATGTTTTAAAACTAGTATCATGTGGACATAAGTTAAACTGGCCCCTTCATACACACAGTGGAACCAAAAATTGTTTTATGTACTTTTCTATATGTAAATCTGACAATTCCACTTCTAAAAAAGCAAGCAAACAATACTATAAATAAAGATATACATAGAAGTATATAAGGATGCTCATCACAAATTATTTTAAATGGAAAATCAGAAAACAACTTACATGGCAAATCATCTAGGATGAAACAAACTACAATTTGGCTACTCAGTAGAATGCTATACAAACATTGAAACTGTTTTCAAACATTTATTTATTACATGCCCAAATTTCATGACTCAAAATGAAAGAAAACAAATGGCATCTTAATTTTCTTAAAAAAGCCCATTTATGTGCATATACATTTACATGCATATACACATGCACATGTATAAATATACATAAAATCAACTGGAAGAAGTACACTAAAATGTTAATGATGGTGAGAACAGAGGTAATTTTTATTTTCTGTATATGACTTTTTAAAAAAAAATTTGACTAGAAAAAATGAAATAAAAAGTGAATGCATGGTATCTTGCTATAGTCATGTCTATTCAGGATGTTGAGGCAGGAGGAGGCAGGAGGAGGCTTCAGCTCTTGAGTCCCAGACCAGTCTGGACAACAAAACAAGACTCAAAAAACAAAAACAAAACACACATACAGACTCACACGGAGGAAGTGAAACCCAACAATCTTTTAACACTATTCACATTTCTCAACTGATATTGTTGTTTAAATCTACCAGTTTTCGGGGCTGGGGATGTGGCTCAAGCGGTAGCGCGCTCGCCTGGCATGCGTGCGGCCCGGGTTTGATCCTCAGCACCACATACCAACAAAGATGTTGTATCCGCCGAGAACTAAAAAATCAATATTAAAAATTCTTTCTCTCTCTCTCTCTCACACTCTCTCTTTGAAAAAAAAAAATCTACCAGTTTTCTGTTTCCTGTCTGTCTGTGCTTTGTTCCTTTTCCCTCATATCCTAAACTACTTCAGATTAACTGTTACTTAAGATTCCATTTTCTCTCCACTGTCAGTCTATCAGCTGTGCCTCTGCCTAGATTTCCTGTTGGTTCCTCTAGCCTTTACATCCTTGTAGATTATAGCACAGACCTTATGCATCTTTAACTTCAGTCTGCTATTCTGCAGGATACCACCTTACACTGGGCATACAATGGTTCTTGTACATCCCTCCCATCCTCTGTGCTATTGTCAAACATTTTATACATACACATTGTAAAACCTACAATTATTCTCGACATTTACTGAACTTCTTGAATCTATAGTTTTCATCCAACATAAACATTTTCTTGTCATTGCTTTCTACAGGTATTTTTCTATCCTCCTCTCTCTTTTCTGAGCCTTCAAATACATGTGTGTTCAATTGCTTTTGTCCCTAGCTACTGCCTATAGAGTCACTGATGCTCCATCGGCTCCTCCATTTTCCTTTCTGCTTACTTTGGACAGCTACTATCATCTTTAAGTTCACTCATTTGTAGGGCCCTATCCGCTGTTAATCAAGTCAGCATTCCTTCCATTTTATGTCCAACTCTAGATATTCTATTTGGGCCTTTTTTATCTTCCATTTCTCTCCCCATTATGTTAACCACTTACTCTACCTTTGAACACAGTGATAATTCCTGTTTTAATGCTTAATTCCATTATCTCCATCAGTTTTAGGATTGATTTTCATCCTGGATTTTAAGACGTATTTTCCTGGCTTTTTGCATGCCTTGGAATTTTTTTAAAATATTTTTTTAGTTGTAGCTGAACACAATATCTTTATTTATTTATTTTTATGTGGTGCTGAGGATAGAACCCAGCATCTTGCACGTGCTAGGCGAGCACTCTACTGCTGAGCCAAAAACCCCAACCCCACATGCCTTGGAATTTTTTATTTAATGCCAAACATTGTGACTTTTATGTTTTGGATGCTGAATTTTGCTGTATTCTTAAAATAGTGTTGGACTTTGTTTTGGCACCCAGTTTTCTGGAATTGGCTGGATCTTCTAAGACTGACTAGTTTTTGCACTGTATTAGGGTAAGTACAGAAAAGCCTTTAATTTAGGGGTAACTTAGCCTCATTACCAAGGTGATACCCTTTTGATGCCTTTGCATATATTAGTGGGCACACTACTTCCAGCTGGCTTCAAGTGGTCTCCTCTCATGCATATGCAGACCACTACTCAAGGAGACCCCTAGGGTTGCATGTCTCTGGAGCTCTCTGCATCTCCCTACTCTAAGGTACTCTGTCCCACAAATTATAGCTGCTCCATCCTCACTCCTATCTCTAACTTCTCAACTCAGTAAGACTATCAGGCTCTCTTTGGGTCCCCATCCCCATTCTACAGCCTGCAAACAACCTCCAGACAATAGGTTGGGGCAATCACAGAGCACAGTAGGACATAGTAATTTAATGCTGCCTGTTATCAGGTATCTATGAACTGCTTCATATACTGTCTAGTCTTCCAGTTTCTTAAGATAGTCGAGGTAAATCCAGACCTTGCTATTCCATCATTGCTGGAGAGAATAAATACTGTAAATCAACTGTAACTGTAACTTAGTTTCACATCATCAGTATTTCTCCCATTCCACCTCTTTATAACACCTATACTGTTTTACTCCCTTTTCCTTCGAATTTGCTCCATTCTTAGTTTGACACTAAACTCTAATTCTCCTCTCCTCTGACTATATGTGACTGATTTGAACTTCATGAATATAACAAAGGGGAAAAAAACACTACAAAATGTAATCAACTATGCTTTCTAATTGAGTTCATATATATATATATTTATGTAATACATATAAATATGTATTACATAAATTTATATATATTATTTTTCTGGTTATGTATCTGCAAAAGTGTATACACACACACACACACACACACACACACACACACTGTTTTACAAATACACAACCAGAAAAATAACCAAAAGTTAATCAGTGACAATGTTATGATAATCTGTTTTGTAAAGTTTTCTTCTTTATACTTTTCCATATTCTCAACATACACACAGTTTATAACGGGAAGCTATTTTTCAAGTTTCTGTTTCCAGCTCTCAGCTCCAGCTGTTTTTGTAGGCTATCACCTCAAACTGGTTTTTTGAAAATGAGTCACACATCTTCTTACCCTAGAGCCTGCCTGTCCCCCTCTGTCCTAAACAACTTGCAGAATCCTTCCATAAACTTTGGTCATTTTGATTTGCTCCTCTGATCCCACAACCAGTCAGAATCCTACTGAAAAAAATGAATTTCAATTAGCAGGAAACAGTATTACTGCAGCGGGCTCTAGAACAATGATCTTAGAGCAGCATGGAAAATCTAGCACATGGAAAATCAAAACCACACTGAGATTCCATCTCACCCAGAATGGCTACTATCAAGAAAACAAAAAATAACAAGTACTGACAAGGGTGTGAGGGACAAGGAACCCTTATACACTGTACTGGGAAGGTAAACTAGCACAGCCACCACAGAAAATACTATGGCGTTTCCTCAAAAAACTAAGACTAGAGCTACCATTTAATCCAGCTATCCCACTCCTCGGTGTACACCTGAAGGAATCAAAGGTGGCGTACTGGAGATACCACATGCCCATGCTCATGGAGGCACTACCACAAGAGCCAAGATATGGAATCAGCCCAGATGCCCATCACAGGATAAATAGATAAAGAAAACGTGGTCTATACACACAGTGGAATGTTATTCTGCCATAAAGAACAAAATCATGTCATGGGGGGGAAATGGGTGAACTGGAGATCATGTTAAGCAAGTAGGGTTCAGAAATCACATTTTCTCTCACATGTGCACATGGTAAAAACTAGAAGGTGGACTATTAGGGAAGGGAAAGGGGATAAGAGAAAGGAGAGGGAGGATAGATAAGATCAAAGCACATTACATGCATGTGTGAAATTGTCATTGAATCTCATTATTCTGTAATAAATAATATATACTAACAATTACAGGAAAAAGAAAAGAGCTAGTAAAATGAAAAAACACTTTTTCCCAGGTCAGAGATGCAGGAGAAATCTGCTAAGAGGAAGCAATGCCCTTGGCACAGAACCAGATTATGTCTGGGGTAAAGAGGTAAGAACCAAAATTGGATGATAAGTCTAAAGAGAAAAATTATTCATTAGGGTCAAGAGGCTGAGGACTTGAGCACACAAATTTGTTGCCATCTATCAATGAAAAAAAGGAGAAACATAGTAAAGCAAAATTTCAAATGGCACTTTGGCAATAAAGTTGTTTGCTGCCCAAATTGGCATTTGAAATTGTTTAAGCTGAATAAAGGCACACACCACTACCTCTTTACCATGCTAATAACGAGCTCTGAATGAAAAGATCTCTTAAAATAAGTAACAAACAAATGCAGAATTCAAAAGTTACAAAATAGCAAAGGATGAACCCTGAGGACATTGTGCTAAATAAACCAATCACAAAAAGACAATCATGTGTGACTCTCCCTCTGAGAGGTATGCACAGCAGTCAAATTCCCAGTGCTGCAGGGGAGGGAGAGGGATCCCTGTACTGGGTATGAAGGGTTCTGGAGAGTAGGTGTACAATAATGCAATCAGCTCAACACTATGAACTTACATGGAGAAATGTTTAAGACAGTGAATTTTATGATATATGTACTTTGCCACAATTAAAAATTTTTTCAAGTCTTAAAGTCACAAAATACAGAGAGAGCATCTTCCAATTCTGCCCTCCAAACACTCAGTTCCACTCATCAGAGAACTGGTATTAATATGTTCTCCCACCCTTCCAAAGGTATTCTATTTATATATACCTATGTATGCATGTCTTTAAATAAGACAACCCATACACAAACAGAAACTCAGCAGCTATATTACTCATGCACTTTGGTCTTTTCCTTTAATGTATCTTTCCCAAATTAGTTCCCACAGAATTGCCTTACTTATTTTAAAAGTTGCTAATTCAATATATGATTATGTTATTATTTTAATAGCTCTCTACTGATGGGTAATGAGGGTTTGTCCAAACTAACACAGCACTAAATGTCTTCATATTATTTAACCTCTTAAACCCTACCAAGTGTACATATGTATGTTATATGCCTAGATGGGAATTACTAAAACAAAGGGTATGTGCATTCTCTGTGTTACTGTATATACATGCACACTATTTTTAATGGATCTTTTATCTTATTTATTTACATGCAGTGCTGAGGATCAAACCCAGGGCTTCACACATGCCAGGCAAGTGCTCTACCACTAAGCCACAACTCCAGCCTCCATGCACACTATTTTTATATAAATTTTTAAAATTGAAGTCAGTCCTCTGTACCCGAGTTCTCTACCTGAAGATTAAAATATGGATCGAAAATACTCAGAAAATAAACTGTCTTCACCAAACATGTATAGACCATTATTCCCAAAACAATGCAGTACAACTATTTACACAATATTCACATTATATTACATATTATAAGTAATCCAGAGATGATTTAAAGTATACAGGAGTATGTGCATAGGTTACATGCAAATACTGGGCCATTTTAGATGAGGGACTTGGAATACTTGCAGACTCTGGTATCCACAGGGGTCTTGGACACCAAGAGATGAACAAATAGAATACAATCAGAAAAGTTTACAAATCCTAACTGCAGCTTGATGAACTTTCCTAATGTACACATACCTGAGAACCAGGATCCATACAAAGAAACAGACTATAAGTCCCTAAAGTCCCTCTTGTATCCCTATCCAGAGTTCCTCAAGTGTGACACAACTCCCCTTCTAATACCATACAGTAATTTTGTCTGTTTTTGAACTTATATTTTTGTGTCTGGCTCTTTCACACAATGCTATATTTGTGAGTCATACATACTAGCAAACTGTAGTTCCTTTTTGTTGCTTTATAATATCCCAATGTGTACATACATGACAATTTATCCAAACTGCCCTTGAGGTATGTGCATTAATTTTAGTGAATATTATGAAAGTGATTTCCATAAAGTTTAAAATTCTACCATTAATATATGGAAGTAGCTCTTTCCCTACAGTTCATCCAACAGTTCATCAAATTTGTTGACCTTCGCCAATCTGATACATTAAAAATGCTTTCACTTGTTTCAATTTGCTTTTCTCTTGTGAATGAAATTGAGGATCCCGTATTTAGGAGCTACTTGACTCTTGTTTGAACTGCCATTGAATGTCCTGTGCTCACTGTCTATTGAGTTGTTGGTCTTTCCCATAATCAAGGGCTCCTTTTTTTTTTTAAAGGAAATCAGTTCTTTGAACATGATGCCTGGCAAATATTTTTCCCACTTTATAAGAGTTCCAACTGGGTTTATATAACTAGTTTTTGCTACACATAGTTGTCCCCCCCTTTAAAAAAAAATATATATATATATATATATATATAAATCAATTCTTTTCCTTATGTCTTCAGGGGTCTTGTAAAACAGAGCAAGAGAGATTCTCATACATTGCTGATTGTAGTGAAAGCTGATATAATCACTCTAGAAAAATGTTTGGCAATATATCCTAAAAATAAACTTACATATATCCTATGGTCAGCAGTTCCACTCAATTTCAACAAAAAATGAGTTCTTATGTCCACTGACCATGTACAAGAATGTTCTTAGCAGATTTAGTCATATTAGCAAAAAAAATGGAAAACCACCAAAATTTCCATCAATAATGGTATAAATATGGCATACTGACAAAACACAACACTCCAAAATAGAAAAGACCTACAATGTGCAACATAAATATAAAGAATGTTGAAAGGTACATGTAAATTATAATTATGATGCACCTTTATTTTTTATGTATTTATATGTGGTGCTGAGAATTGAACCCAGTGCCTCACACATGCTAGGAAAGCACTCTGCTACTGAGCTACAACCCCATTCTCAATAAAAGTTTTTAAAAAGAAGCTAGACATAAGAGGACCTACTATATGATTCACTTTATTTGAAGATCAAAAGCAGGCAAAACTCACACATTAATAGAGATCAGAAAAGTGGCTACCTAGGGTTGGGGCTATAGCTCAGTGGTAGAGCCCATGCCTGGCATGTGTAAGGCACTGGGTTCGATCCTTAGTACCACATAAAAATAAAACAAAGGCATTGTGCCCATCTACAACTGAAAAAAAAATGTTTAAATGTGGCTATTTTTGGAAGAGATAGTACTGAATGGGAGAAATGTATATGGGGAAATTTGAGGTGATGGAGATAATCCATATTTTGATCTGAACGGTGGCTACTTTTGAGGATTCATATATAAAAATTTATTGAGTTGTATTTTTAAGACCCAAAATTTACTAAGTTTATCCCTGAAAATGCATATACTATCTTTTTTTTGGGGGGGGGGTGTAACCAGAGATTGAACTCAGGGACACTTAACCCTGAGCAACATCCCCAGCCCTTTTTATATTTCATTTAGAGACAGGGTCTCACTAAATTGCTGAGGCTGGCTTTAAACTTGCAATCCTCCTGCTGCAGCCTCCCAAGCCGCTGGGATTATAGCAGCTGCTAGGATTATAGGTGTGCACCACTGCACTTGGCTCAATAAAGATTCTTCAGTAAATATTTTTAAAACAGAGACAGCAGGCAAGCTTTCACTGTTTTCCCAGATGGCTATTAAGATAACCCTTTATTATTTACTAAAAAATTCAGTGTTTTCATCTTTATCACATAAATCCTTTCTGCAGATGAGGATACTTCCGTAATCTCAAGTCTGTTCTAATGATGGCCTCTCTACTCTGATGGTCTTAATTATTTTACAGACTTAATTTACTTCAACAGACTCTTGTGTGTTAGATAGCACTGATCCTTTCTTCTTGAACACTGGTCTTCATGATTTTCACACAAAATTTCGCTTTTTTTTTTTCATATAAATTTTAGAATAAAAGAGTTCCTCTACCCATAGTGGGGACTTAACCCAAGGGCACTCTAGTCCCAAGTCACACCCCCAGACATTTTAATTTTTTTTTAATTTTGAGACAAGGTCTTGCTAAGTAGCTAAGGCTGGTCTTGAACTTGAAATTCTGCTGCTTCAGTCTCCAGAGCCACTACAATTACAGGTATGTGCCATCACACCTGGCTTAGTATTGAGTTTTGAAAAGACTACTGAAATATTATTTGAGATTATATAGAATTTATAGATTATTATCACTGAGTTTAAGACCTTCAAGATAAGATGCACAACTATCTTACTCCAGTTGAAAAGAGCTCTATTGGGCTGGGGATATAGCTCAGTTGGTAGAGTGCTTGCCTTGCATGCACAAGGGCCTGGGTTCAATCCCCAGCACTTACCAGAAAACCATAAAAAAATGTAAGAAGTAAAACAGCTCTATTAGATTAAAAACATTTTTTTAAGATGACATGAGTTGTGCTTAAAATGAAAGGAAAATAAGTAAAATAAATTGGTTACAATGTTCCTAAAACTTCATTACTGCGTGATCAAGAAGTGACAGAGATGTCACCAATTTTAACATGCATCTTAATTTAGAGGATACTGACATCTTTTCAATAGCTATCCTATTGAAGAGTAAGTTATGCCTTAGCATTTAATTCTTTTATGTCCTTCTGTAAAGTTTTACAATATTTTTCAGAGATACCTTTAATTTTCTTGTTAGTTCTCAAGTTCATTTCAAAGATGACTTATTTTTTTCAAAAATTCCTATATATTAGCATTAAAAACAAACAAACAAAAAAAACCCTAAAGGCCAAATTACATGGGAAAGTCACATCCATGAACTGGAAGACTCAATGGAGTGAAGATTTCAGCTACTCAAAACTTACCCCACTCCACAGCTTCCCCTGAAACCCCCTCAGGCACATTGTACAGCTCACAAGCCCACAGGGCCCAGTATGTAGAAAGGCAGCAGGGAGCCCAGCCTTGGCTTGGCAGCCACTGATACTAAGACCTGTGAAACTGGAGCAGTGATTCTCAAAAAACTTTTTCGTCTCACCTCTCTACAGATTATTGAGACTTTAAATAGCTTCAGTTTATATGAATTATCTCTATTATACTTATCACATGAGAAATTAAAACAGAAAAGTTTTAAATACTTACTGTTTCCTTTAAAAATAACAAAAAATCCATGACACACATACCATTTTATGAAAAACAACTGTTTTACAAGACAAAAGAACTGAGAAGGGTACACTCTTTAAGTCTCTGTCTGGCTTAACAGAAAGTAGCTGGATTCTCAGATCTGTCAGATCTGCTGCTGCGTCACAGGCCATACACCTCTGGAAAGCCCTAACCAATGGCACATGACAGCTTCATCTTACTACAGAAAGAGCTCTGACCTGGCAAACCCATGGAAACGGTCTCAGAAACACTATATGGGGAGGGGAGGGGGGATAGTTGAGGATAGGAAAGGTAGCAGAATACAACAGTCACTAATATGGTATTATGTAAAAATGTGGATGTGTAACCGATGTGATTCTGCAATCTGTATTTGGGGTAAAAATGGGAGTTCATAACCCACTTGAATCTAATGTATGAAATATGATATGTCAAGAGCTTTGTAATGTTTTGAACAACCAATAAAAAAAATACTAAAAAAAAAAAAAAACACAACACTATATGGTACCCAGACCACTCTTTGAGAATTCTTAAAATAGAGTATTTAAGAAAATGAGACAGAGGAGGCCCATGAACAAAAAAAAAGAACAGAACAAGAGAGCCCAAATTCCTGTACATACACTGATGTTTCTTTCCAATAAACTGTACCGCAATAACAATAATAATCAGGTAGTCATACAGGAAAAATAACTGACCCGTATCTCACACTACTTAAAAACATCTAAGTAAACTGTTGATGTAAATGTGAAAGACAAAACAATAAAAGATAGGATATCTTTTTCATACCAGGATACAAAAATCTCTAATTTCAAAGGAAAACATTAACACATTTAACTACATTAAAATTAATAATGAGTTCTGTTAACCAAAAGGTACATTTAAGAGAATAAAAAGGCAGCTGGATGTAGAAGTACATGCCTGTAATCCCAGTAATTTGGGAGGCTGAGGTAGGAGTATCTCAAGCTCAAGGCCAGCCTTGGCAACTTAGTAAGTTCCTTAGTAACCTATTGAAACCATGTCTCACAATGAAAAATAAAAAGGGCTGGGAATATGGATGTGGCTCATGGTAAAGCACCCAATCCCTAGCGCCCCCTCAAAAAAGAGAGAGAGAGCTAGAAGGCAGGGGCGGTGGCAAGGTAAAACACGAGAATAAAAAATACATAGAGGCTGAATGAGGTGGTGCATCCTGTAATCCCAGCTACTTAGAAGACTGAGGCTGGCCTGGGCAACTTGGTGAAACACTGTCTTCAAACAAGCAAACAAACAAATAAAATGGGCTAAGGATGTAGTTCAGTGGTGGAGCACTTACCTAGCATGTGTGAAGCCCTGGGTTCCATCTCCAATAATGCAAAAAAAAAAAAAAAAAAAAGTATCTGTGACACAGATACAGGGTGTGTGTGTTAGATATGTGTATACATGTGTGTATACATATTATTTATATCTATAGATAGCCATCTATCCTACAAACCAGTAAGACACAGACAGAGCACCTGACAGAAAAACAGGCAAAAGGTGTTAATGAGCTCTTAAAAGAGACGATATCTAAATGCCAAAAAACACGGAGAGGCTGCTCAATCTTATCAGTAACCAGGGTAAAACAAATTAAAACCAAAGAGAAGTATTAAATAGTACAACCACTTTGGGAAAGACTTTAATAGACACTCATCTACTCTGTGACCTAGAAATCTACTCCTAGACATAGAACTAATAGGAATGAGTACATACATAAAAAGATTTGCAGAATGTCCTAGCAGCTTAATTCACAAGAGTCAAACCCCAGAAGCAGTATTCAATGAATAAGTGAATTATAATATAATCATAAAGCTCAGCAACAGAAACAGAATAACTGATACAATCAACAACTTTAATGTATTGTACAAAACCACTACACAGGTAAAAGAAGCCAGACACCAGAGTACTTGAACCCATTTATATGAAGTTCAAAAATAGGCAAAATGATTTTATTGTGAATCAAGTCCAAACTGTGTAATCAGAATAGCAACTTCTGGGGCTGAGGCTGTAGCTCAATGCTTGCCTCACATGTGTGAGGTACTGGGTTCAATCCTCAGCACCACATAAAAATAAATATATAGTTGTTTATCTACAACTAAATAAATATTTAAAAAAAAGAATAGCACCTTTTGACTGGAAGAAAGCAGAAGAGAAGCTTCTGGGGTGAAGGAGATGTTTCTTTATCGTGGGGTACATATACATCTAAAAATACTGAAGCTGTAATTTAAGATTTTTGCATGTATTACATATAAAATATTCCTCAGTTACATTCAAAAACCCATAACATATAAACCACAATGGTCAATTTGAAATTTAATAGATTAGGGGTGGGCGTGTAGGTTCAGTTCCTTAGCATGCACGAGGGCCTAGGTTCAATCTCCATTATTGCAAAATAAATAAATGACAAATAAACATAAGTAGAATTTAATAGACTGACAGTTCCCAAGTTTGGCAAAGAGGCGGATACACAGGAATTCTCATATACAAGTTGGAATCTAAGCCGAAGTGACCACTCTGGAAAACAGTCTGACAGTACCGACTGAAATTGAAGATAAATAAAACGTTGGGCTGGGATTGTGGCTCAGTGATACAGCGCTTGCCTGGCACATGTGAGGCACATATAAAAATAAAATAGAGTTATTATGTCCATCTACAACTAAAAACATTAAAAAAATTAATATTCACAATTGCTGCAAACTGGGAATAACTTAAGAGCCTACCCAAAAGAAAACAATTTAGTCAACTGAAGTATATTTAAAATAGAATACTAATCAGCAATGATTAATGAATGAACAAACTACAGCTCTATAAAACATGGATGAGTCTCACAAAACAATACTCAGTGAAAGCAGCCAAGTAAAACTAAAACTTTCCAAGTTCAAATAACAGACAAAACTAAGCTTTCAAGCTTGCATGCAATCTTGGTGAGAATGAGAAAACTAGAAAAGTGATCATTAGAATGTTATGCTTCCAAATTTCAAAAGGTTAAAAACAATCTATTGGATGTGGTGAGTGGATGGGGAGGCACAGACAAGCCACCGTTTCTGATTTGCACACTGCTTGGGTGGTGACGCCTTTCACTGATAGCAAACAGCACTTTCAGAGGAAGAATATGAATGTAATCTTGGACATGTTGAATTTGAAGTACTTCTGAAATGGCCAAATAGAAATGTCCAGTAAGCAATTTAGGCAAGTAGATATGCAGATCAAGTGCTTAAAGAGGAGGTTGGTAAAAGACAAAAATGTTGGATTCACACATATGCGAAGCTGTGAGCAGGGATGTGATTTTTTTTTTTTTTTATTGGTTGTTCAAAACCTTACAAAGATTGTTAAAGAGAAAAGAAAGTGACAGGAGGGACGAGAGCTGATCTGTGAAACATTAACAGTAATGGCCAGGTACAGGCATAAGCCAGCAAAAAGAGAAGGGAAGGAACCAACTGGTAGGAGGAAAATCAAAGAGCACATCATGAACCATTAAGCAGGAGAAAAGCACATCTCAGAAGAAACAAGCCACTGGAGGATGCTGACGTGTACCTAGGGAGGGTACATATCACATGTGACACTCAGCAAGCCAGTTCCTACTCCACCTCTTTGCTGGTGAAGACCAGCAACCACCCAAGAGAAAACCAGGGTTTCTGAGAATGGCTCTAAGTTTTGGTGTGGATCTTTTGAGAAGAATTGCTCTTTCCACTCTCCGGAATAAGAGGACGATGTGACAGCACTGGCTGTGTCTGTGCAACTGGTTAGTCACCACTACAAGGTTAGCTTCTTGTGACAGAGGCAGTACGGAAAGGTTCAGCAACCCCACCGCAGCCCCGCCTTCTCTTCTTCAGGGGACAGCCAGGGCCAGAACTACTTGGGCAAAAAATGCCCAAGGCAGGTGGCCAAGGCCAGATCAGCAGTCAACCAAGGCAAAAGGACTCTCTCTGGTTACATGACCCAGAGCAACTGATAGGAATGAGTTAAATCAGGCTCTGCTCAGATCACATGAGGAAGATCTAGTAATGTTTGAGAAGTGGGGAGACAGAGAGGGATTAATTCACGGTGTTCTAGGATTCAAGTTTAAAACCCAGCACCGCAACAAAAATAAAATCATCTGATTTCTCAATTTCTAGCACCATATAAATCACACACCCAAATACTCAGAGACATGCATGGTTATCCACACTTTACCTACTGCTAAGAAAACTTCACAAATTAAACCATGAAGAATAACTACTAATTAAGATTTTCCTTGAAACACAGGTGATTAATATTGAAATATTAACTAAAATAAAAACAAGCAATAATTTAAAAACCATCATCACTCCCCTAAAATATTTAAATAACAAACTATAAACTTGCAAAGGTACTGCTGACAGTAAATTAATATAATCTGGTGACACACAGTAGGAACTACCCTTATTATAATTTTTTTCTTTAGGGTTAGGGTCAGAACACTTGCCTAGCACATGTGAGGCACTGGGTTCAATCCTCAGCACCAGATAAAAATAAAATAGTAAAATAAAGGCATCAGGTCCATCCACAACTAAAAATACTTTTAATTAAAAAAAAAAAAAAAGAACCAAGATGTTTTCATGCTTTTTTTTCTTTGGTGGGGGGCGGGGAGGTTTTACTGGGATTGAACCCAGGGCCTTGTGCATGTGATGCAAGCACTCTACCAACTGAGCTATATCCCCAGTCCATGTTTACACACTTTTTAATAAGAGTGTTTGTTGAATACTTTGGTGCCAAATGCTTGTACACCTGTTGCTCAGTTTTAAATAACTCTACAATGCAAATATCACACTAAACCTACTTAAGAAAAGTGAGCAGAGACTAACCTGTCCAGTGTCAGAGACAGAAGACGATAGCATTGGGCCTTGAAATTGTAAAACACAACAGTGTTTATAGTATATTTTTATTTTTTGGTACCAGAGATTGAACTCAGGGACTTTCAACCACTGAGCCACATCCCCAGCCCTTTTTTGTATTTTATTTAGAGACAGGGTCTCACTGAGTTCCTTAGTGCCTCACTTTTGCAGAGGCTAGCTTTGAAATCGCAATCCTCTATCTCAGCCTCCTGAACCGCTGAGAGTATAGGTATATACCACCACACCCAGCAATAAGTGTTTATAATATTTTAAAGAATAATATATTAAAATGAGTCAAATGTTATGAAATCCCTGTCCACTGACACAGCACAAGCATTCTGAGGAAGAAATCCTGAAAACTGGTCATCTAATACAGGTCTAGTACAATCTAGCTCAAATGCTTGGTAGAAGAAAACCCAAGACTCAGTGCTTCTTTTATCTTTGTTTACAAGAACAGGGTATAGGGCTGGGGATGTGGCTCAAGTGGTAGCGCACTCGCCTGGCATGCGTGCGGCCCGGGTTCGATCCTCAGCACCACATACAAAGATGTTGTACCGGCCAAAATCTAAAAAATAAAAAAATTCTCTCTCTCTCCTTCTCTCTCTCTTTAAAACAAAACAAAACAAACAAAAAAAAAAACAGGGTATAAAAGAATGCCTGGTTTTGCATTTTTCTGACTACGCTCCAGATGCCAGCCCTTCCCTAACTCGGGTGGAGGTCTATATTACATTCATTATGACCACTTGCCACTCTCCTTATTGCCAGTTGGTAGAAAACTTTCATTCCTTTCTTTGTGCTGTTCCCTGGAGTTCTTTCTAATCATCCAGGAAATAATCAATCTCTCTTAAGTTCCTAGTTCTGCCTGGTGATTTAGCCAGCACCACAACCCAGGGCCAATTTTCCTGTCTTCAAGTGCAGCAGATCCACAGACTCAACACCTCCCTCAGAAAGGGCTATCTAACCACTATAGATTTAGCTTTCTTCCCTCCCACTACCTAGATTCACTTTATCTTCCTTCCAGCTAACCTGGATAATCTTTTTTCTAGCTTACCCACTGCAGATCTGTTAACTAACCGGGTATAACAAATGTCTGGTCTTCACGGGTTTCGGTTTAGTTAGCAAACACTCCAGCAGCTCAATACCACATCTTTATAGTTATGTTCTGGCTTTTCCAAAAAGATTGCTCTGAACAGATAAGAGCTCTAATACAAACTCTACGAATTTCTGTCCTACTTTTTTTTTTTTTTAGTTGTAGATGGACACACTACCTTTTATTTGTATTTAAATATTTTTGTTGTGCTGAGAATCGAACCCAGTGCCTCACATTTGCTAGGCAAGCACTCTACCACTGAGCTACAGCCCTGTCATATGTTTTTATATTTAAAAAACGGCACTATTGTTCGTACAACACTTTTTCATTTGGCTGATATGGGTGTAACTTATCAATATTTGATCTCTAAGGAACTTGGAAGTAGTAAACTTGAAGTGATAAAGTGCTCTTGGACTCTTGAGCCAGGTAGTCTGGGTTAGAAGTGGGTCCCTGCCACTGCACTGTCTAGATCAAGTGTCATGCACACACTATGTGCCTCAGTTTTCTCATCTATAAAATGGCAATGAAACTAACCTACCTCATAGGACTGTTCTAAGAATATATGTGAAGCATTTAGAGTATATAGTAAGCTCTACCTGTAAACATTTATCTCTACTTTATGGTCTTTCAGAATTACTTCTTTGTGATTCTTTCTATTTCTCATGCTCTGTTAGTTTATACTACTTCTGAAATTTCTGTACCAGAAAATAGTTGTAATACAACAATCTATATTTAATTCATGTTAGTCAAAACTATTAAAACAAATTTTCTTTCTCACACTAGCATTCATAAACATTTCACTAAATATGATTACAAGCATTTAAAAATATGGTGGTGATAGAATCCTAAGAAAGAAGGAGGATACAAATAGGGCTATGGTGGTGCACACCTGCAATTCCAGTGACTTGGGAGGCTGAGACAAGAGGTTTCCAAGTTTCAGGTCAGCCTCAGCAATTTAGTGAGACTGTTTCAAAATAATAAAAGGGCTAAGGGTGAAGCTCAGTGGCAGACTACCCCACTCCACACCCCCCAAAAAAAGAAAGGAAGGAACATAGAGGTCAGAATTATGATAACACCTTCATGTTTAAAAAAATGATGGTAACAATATGGTTGTTTCTATGCCGAAAGGAATAAAGTGGCTCTGTAAAGTTCTACAGCCTCCTGAGTTACAGGGAGGAGCACACTTCTGGAATGGGGGGAAAGGAGACCTTACTATACCTGCTAAGCCATCCTTCAAATCTCAAACAGCAAACACAGGCCTGCATGATAATCACACAAGGGATAGATCAGGGATCCAAGCTAGTTCTCTGGAAACCACCAGCTTGGAAACCAGATTTCCAATCTTAACCTTCTACTTCCTGTGTTACCCTGGGCAGGCCAGGACCTCTGAATCTGTCGGACAAAGAGCAGCAATAAAAATCCACAGATTATAAAACTGCATTATTTCAATGGGAAATGAGTAGTGAATAGGTGGTGGGTTTTTATTTATTTATTAGCTATAGAACAGGTACAAGTAAAACATTTTGTAAAACAAGGAAATGTTTTGTGAATTGTTAAGTCTATTAATCTTTCAAGATTATCTGTACTATTTTACATAGAAATCCTTCTAGGGAGTCTAATGCAACTTATAGGAAATACCTACAAAGAGTATTCTGCATATTATTTTGTTTTTCTTGCACTACTTCTGAAACTTTCCTTTTTTTTTCTCGTGGTACTGGATTGAATCCTGGGGGGCTCTACCACTGGGTTATGCTCCACCCTTTTTATTTTGAAACAGGGTCACTAAGTTGCTTAGGAACTTAAATTGCCCAGGCTGGTCTCAAACTTGCAATCCTCCTGCCTCAGACTCTTGAGTAGGTAGGACTGCAAGTGTATGACATTGAGCTTGGGCTGAAATTGTTTTAAATGTTTTACATCTTGATGCTTTGACAGGGAGTAAGCAATAAATTATACTAAAACAATTAATGCTTAAATACACAAATGACTAACCTAAAACAAGAAACTCATTTTACTTAAACACACGCATGATCTGACACTGCAAAAAACAGAACATCTCCCATCAACAACAGGTATAACTGAGAATATACTTTTAGTTCATCTTTAATCCTAACACTGATTTGGCAAAATAGGTTTTCAAAAAAACATTTGTTTTAATTATATGTGGGCACAATATCTTTATTTTATTTTATGTGGAAACCACCAGTTTGGAAATCTGGTTTCCAAACTGGTGGTTTCCAGTGCCTCACAGCATGCTAGGCAAGCGCTCTACCTCTGAGCCACAACCTTAATCTGGCAAAATAGGTTTTGATATCCCTACTTAACCTAAGAATCAACAGAGGTCCCATGAACATAACTGGCTCTAGGTCACAAGTCTAAGCAGTGGTAGAACTAGGAGCCCACCCAGATCATTTGGATTTGAGTTTGAAGCACCAAACTAAGGGAATCAAGAAGTGCTTACTTAATTTTGGTTGACAGGCTCGTTCAGGTTTACAGCAGAGTTTTCACCAATTTATGTAAAAGTGAAAAAAATAAAAACAGTGTGCACAGTGGCACACACCAGTAATCCCTACTGGAGAAGGTGAGGCAGGAGGACCACAAATTTAAGGCCAGCCATGGGGAGGTGTAGCTCAGTGGTACAACATCCAGGGTTCAATCCCTAGTACTGAAGGTGGGGGGGCAATAAAGTTTTTGATAAAGCTAAATTATTCAATTTAAAGATCTTTTATTCTGAAATTATGTTCTTTCAAACCGAGTTAAAATATCCTTTAAAAATAAAATGCGGCAATAGATAGTGGTGTCAGTTGTTACTATCTTTTTTTGGGGGGGGTACTAAGAATTGAACTCAGGGGCACTCAACCACTGAGTCACATCCCCAGCCCTATTTTGTATTTTTTTTTTTTAAAGAGAGAGAGAGGGGAGGGGGGGGAGGGAGGGAGGGGGGAGAGAGAGAGGGAGAGAGAGGGAGAGAGGGAGAGAGGGGGAGAGAGAGGGGGAGAGAGGGAGAGAGAGGGAGAGAGAGGGAGAGAGAGGGAGGGAGGGGGGGAGAGAGGGAGAGAGGGAGGGAGGGAGGGGGGAAGAGAGGGAGGGAGGGAGGGGGGAGAGAGAGAGGGGGAGAGAGAGGGGGAGAGAGAGAGGGAGAGAGAGAGAGAGAGAGAGAGAGAGAGAGAGAGGGAGAGAGAGGGAGAGAGAGGGAGAGAGAGGGGGAGAGAGGGGGAGAGAGAGAGAGAGAGAATTTTTTAATATTTATTTTTCAGTTTTCGGTGGACACAACATCTTTATTTTATTTTATTTTTATGTGGTGCTGAGGATTGAACCCAGCGCCCCGTGCATGCCAGGCAAGCGTATTACCGCTTGAGCCACATCCCCAGCCCTATTTTGTATTTTTTTTAGAGATGGGGTCTCACTGAGTTGCTTACCGCCTCGCTTTTGCTGAGGCTAGCTTTGAACTCAAGATCCTCCTGCCTCAGCCTCCCTAGTTGCTGGAATTGATTACAAGTGTGTCCCACCATGCCCAGCTACTATTGCTATCTTTATTGGCTGTACTTGATAGAATTTAAAAACTGCAATTCTGTTCTGTTGCAGCTCCCAACTTTGAATTTCTTTTGAAATCCAAAATCTGGAAATATTCTCTTATGTAATTATGCCTCTCAAAATTTTAAAGACTTTTATACACAGATACTACTCCCCAAGAATGTCTCATTAATCTCTACCTTATTTGACAAATTAGGAAATTTAAGAATTGAGAAACAAGAATAAAGTAAGTTTAAGTAATTCAAAATCACAAGTTAACTCGGGATCCCAGAGGAAGAGTCTCCTGAGAATCTTTTCCGTCTGTTAATCTTTTCTTATCCTTTACCTTTTAATCCTACTAACTCAAACCTGGACTCAAACTTCCTTCTCATAAAACAGTCACATCTTTCTGTACTGCTGATATATGCCAATCAATATTTGAACTAACTTGAGGCCTTCGATAATCTACTTACATTGAAAGGCATTTTCACCTTATCAAAATAAAAATGCTTAATGATGCTTACTCAATCCACTTCCAAAAGAAAATAAGTCTACCTAATCAGACTTCAGCTGTTTTAATTTCCAAATCTGCAATAAATATTCACATGTACACACATATGGATTTTAAAAGCAGTTTACAAAACAGGCTGATCATACTGGATACATTTCTTCAGAATAACTATAATATAAACAGCAAGTGAACTATTTATTCCTATTATTAGCAAGTAGTATTTCTTACCCATCTTTTGGCAAGAATCAAATTCAAAATATGTACATTGCTACATAATTAAATACTAGTTTCATTCACGACATAGTAAATTCACTTTTAAAAGTAGAGATCCAGTTATTTTAATCTAACAATACTTCTAAATATTTTTAATATTAGTTGATATTACTTGATATAATTTTATGAAAATTCTTAGTTTATACTTACTACATGGTTCAAAAACATTTCTTCTTAAAGAAGTCAATTTTAAGAATTTAAACACAAAGTACTCTTTACATGCCCAAATAATGAAAAGTCTATTAAAAATTTTATAGACTACATAATGTTCCCCAAAAGTCCAAAACTGGAACAGTGTCCCACACCTGTAATCCCAGCGACTCAGGACGCTGAGGCAGGAGGATCACAAATTCAAGGCCAGCCTGGGCAACTTAGCAAGAACCTGTCTCAAAATAAAAAATATAAAGAACAAAAAGGGCTGGGCATGTAGCTTAATGATAAAGTGACTCAGGGGTTCAAACACCAGTACCAACCCTCCCCACGAAAAAACCCTAAAACTTATGACCGACTCTGTTTAAATTTCCTATTTATCTAATATCAAGTTATTATTTGTTTCTTTAATACTACAAATATGCTGCTGCACAGACTTCTCATTATGTATTTATTCATTCAACTAACTTCGGGTGGGATACTTTTAAGTTTAAAAGCCCTTCCCAAAAGTAAAAATAACATCAAAATGTCTGCATAAAATATATTTAGTGGATCTCAAGGAGTATCTGTAACTAATAAAGCTCAAGTTGGTTCAAATAACCAACAAATGTGAGCTTTTTGTCACAATGATATATTTTGCACTGTAAACTACATTGTAAATGCATTTTTTAAATGTTTAATGCAACCAGGAAGATTCAACCAGGGATTCAAGCAGGTACAGGAATATGGTTTAAGATCAAATGAAAGAGTACCTGGTACATGAAAAAGGCCAAGTGGGAAATATCAGCAGCCTGAAGTTTGCAAACAGAAACAAGGCAAACTCCGAGATGCTAGTTTGTTTGTAATTATCAATATGTGGGTCAAAATAAACCAGGGAGCTATACATTTCTGTTTATCAAGCAATTTACAGATCCACAAGAGGGGAAGTAATGTCTCAAATGTGACTACTGTTTACAAACATCAAAATATTAGGGATATGGTTATGAAATCATTCTTTTCACTTTTGCTGAGACCCCGTTATAAAAAACAGCACCTTAAAAATGCAAGTCCCCGGTCTTTCAAAGTAGCTTACCTAGGAAAATTTAATGCATTAAAACAAAATATAACTGACAAATCAATCACGTTTTTTAAAAAAACTAAACCGCCCGGTGTGGAAACCCGTTCAGCAAGTGCCTCGTCTTTGTGAGTGCGCGCTACTCGGGCCGGCAACCTTCAGGTCCGCCCGCAGCCCGGCGGGGCACTAGCGCCGGTCCAGCGCAAACTTCCACCGGACCTCACTCGGCCTCGCCGCGAGCAGACGTCCGGCAATCGGACGCGCTCGGTGAGGGCGTCCCTCACCGGCCGGTCACGCTCGCGCCGGTCGGCGAATGTCACCGGCCGCACGCGTCCCGCGGCCTGCGGTGGCACCTGCCCCGGCCCGGCCCACGCCCCGGGCCGCTCGGCCTGCGCAGGCGGCCGGGAGCCCGCAGGCCGCCCGCCCCCGCCCGCGCCCCGCTCCCGCCGCCGCCCCGGCCCCCGCCGCCGCCGCCGCGCTACCTGGAGGCGAGCGCGGCGGAGCACTTCACCCAGGGCCCCAGGTCGCACAGGGCACGGTGCTCGGGATCGCGCTCCTTCGCCCGCTCCACGTGGTAGGCGTAGATGGAGAGCAGGATCCCGGCGGCGCACACGGCGTACCGGGCCACCCGCTCCCACCGCGGCACCGACACCCTCAGCAGCACGGGCGCCGCCATCTTCCCGCCGCCGCCGCCCTCCGCCTCCTCCTCAACCGCCGCCGCCCGTCGGGGCCCGACCCAGCCGCCGCCGCCGCCGCCTTCGCCGCCGCCACCGCCGCCGCCGCCGCCGCGCCCCATTGGCTCGGTAGCCGCCTCCGGGCCCCGCCCCCACAGGCGCGCGGCCCAACCGCCCCGAGAGGAGCGAGCCGGGCGGGGCGCGGGCGCGAGCGCGAGCGGAGGGGCAGAGCGCGCAACCGCCAGCAGGCCTCCGAGATACAGGCGGAGCGGCGCGCGGTGGGGGCGGGGCCACAGGGGGGCGGGGCGGAGAAGGCGGGCGCGGGCGGACGGACGGAATGCGCAACTGCCGAAGGCTGCCGAGACCCAGCAGGCGCGGCGCGCGGCGGAAGGCGGGCTGGAAAGGGGCGGAGCCAGTGGGGAAAGGGGCGGGACGGAGAAGGCGGGCGCGAGCGGATGGGCGGAGCGCGCAACCACCGGTCGCCGAGACCCAGGAGGCACGGCGCGCTGTGGAGGGCGGGGCCAGAGAGAAGGGCGGGGCCAGCAGATAGGAGAGAGGCGGGGGGAGAAGAGGTGGGGCGGGAGGGCGCGGCCAGGGGGGCGGAGCGCGTAGCCACGGGCGGCCGAGACCCCGAAGGAGCGGCGCGTGGCGGAAGGCGGAGCCGAAGGCAGAGGGCGGGGTCAGCGGAGAGGGGCGGTGCGCACAACCGCTGACTGGCCGGCGCGCCGGGGGCAGGGCCTGCGGCTGGGCGGTGAGTTGCCGGCCTCAGGGGCGGGCGCTGAATGAATTTCAGACACCTCTGTGCGTGACTTTGCAGGCCCGGGCAATCAGTTGCCATCCTTTTGCCGTTTTCGTCTTATAACTTGGTATTTCTGACCCAATCAAAGTTAACCCTGGCCCGGAGCTCCATAGTCATGCTTCAATGACAGGATCTTCCCTGACACTCCTGGCAGTCACCTGTGTCCAACCTGCGAAACTTTTATGTAATACTTTAATAAAAAAGTATTTTTAAAGTTATTTATGACTGCTTTACTTTTCCGTAAGCTGAATTTCAGGAGGCTTAACATAATTCAGATAATGTAGAAAAATATAAAAATGAACTAAAAAATCAGGACACAGAAAAAGGCAAGTCAGAATAAAAGGATAACCAGGCCATAGGGACTCGCAAAACAATTGAAATAGAGCCATAACGTTGGTTCTGAGCTTTCTGGTGGCCATAGCTAAAAGGAAAACACATAAATCTCACTGTTCCAAAAGAAATATGCTGTTTCCGGAGATTACTAGCTTTTCTCTGGTTGCAGCACTCAAATTTTCAGGGGCTTTATGTAGAGATTTGGGATAATAATCAGTGTCCTTAGTTATCTATTATTGGGTACAATTTACCCCAAACTTTGTACTTTAAAACAAACAATAAACTTATTTTTGCAGTTTCTGTGGGTCAGGAATCTAGGTGCAGTTCACCTGGATCATATGACTCAGTGTGTCTGTCTCTCTCTGGCTACATCAAGGTGTATGCTTGCTTAAAAATCCTTTTTTAAGGGGCTGGGGTTGTGGCTCAGTGGCAGAGTGCTTGCCTAGCATGCATGAGGCCCTGAGTTCAATCCTCAGCACCATATAGAAATAAAATAAAATATTGTGTCCACCTAAAACTAAAAAATAAATATTAAAAAAACAAAAAAGAATCCTCTTTCAAGCAGTCTGGTGGCCGATGACAAGCCTTTGCTGGAGTCATCAGTTTGCCGCCCCTTGCACCTTTTCATAAAAAGCAGTTTCCCCCAAGAGATTGAAGAGAGAATTGGAGGTGTGGGCCCCTGGTAGAATATTTCCTTAGCATGTGTGAGGCCCTAGGTCCCATTAAAACATTACAATATGATCTTGTAACCTAACCTCAGAAGTGACCTTCCTTTACCTTTACACATTCTGTTACTAGGTCAGCCCACACACCAAGAAAAGACACACAGGCTTGCATGGCAGGAGCGGCTGTCACTGTTTCTGCAGTTCCTCCTTCATGTTGGTGGAGTTTTTGACCCTAATTGATCCTCTCCAGAACTGTCATGGTGGCCACCCTATTCAGGAGGGGTTTCATCTACAAGTTAATCCCATGTAAATGTGGGCACAGTGGCCAGAAGTTACCTCAGTGTATCTGCATTACTAAAGAGATCTCCCTTCCCTAGAGTGAAGCAGGTAGAGTCACTATACCAGACCTTAAACTATACTACAGAGCAATAGTAACAAAAAAAAGCATGGTATTGGCACCAAAACCGACTGGAAGACCAATGGTGCAGAATAGAGGACACAGAGACTAACCCACAAAAATTACAACTATCTTATATTACACAAAGGTGCCAAAAACATGCATTGGAGAAAAGTTAGCCTCTTCAACAAATAGTGCTGGGGAAACTGGAAATCCATTTGCAACAAAATGAAATTAAACCCCTATCTCTCATCATGCACAAAACTCGACTCAAAGTGGATCAAGGACCTAGGAATCAAACCAGAGACACTGTCTGCATCTATTAGAAGAAAAAGTAGGCCCTAATCTCCAATATGTGGGATTAGGCCCCAACTTCCTTAAAAAGACTCCTGTGGCACAAGAATTAAAATCAAGAATCAATTAATGGGATGGACTCAAACTAAAAAGTTTCTTCTCAGCAAAAGAAACAATCTGTGAGGTGAATAGAGAGCCTACATCTTGGGAGCAAATCTTTACCCCTCACACATCAGATAGAGCACTAATCACTAGGGTATATAAAGAACACAAAAAGCTAAACACTAAAAAAAAAAAAAAATGGGCCAAGGATCTGAAGAGACACTTCTCAGAAGATGATGTACAATCAATCAACAAATACATGAAAAAAGTATTCATCATCACTAGCAATTAGAGAAATGCAAGTCAAAACCACTCTAAGATTTCATTTCACTCCAGTCAGAATGGCAGCTATTATGCATACAAACAATAATAAGTATTGTCGAGGATGTGGGGAAAAAGGTACACTCATACACTGCTGGTGGGACTGCAAATTGGTGCAGCCAATATGAAAAGTAGTATGGAGATTTCTTGGAAAATTAGGAATGGAATCACCATTTGACCCAGCTGTCCCTCTCCTGGGTCTATACCCAAAGGACTTAAAAACAGCATACTGTAGGGACACAGCCACATCAATGTTTATAGCAGCACAATTCACAATAGCTAAACTGTGGAACCAACCTAGATGTCCTTCAGTAAATGAATGGATTAAAAATGTGGCATATATACACAATGGAATATTACTCAGCGATAAAAGAGAATAAAATCATGGAATTTGTAGGTAAATGGATGGAGTTAGAGAAGATAATGCTAAGTGAAGTTAACCAATCCCAAAAAAACAAATGCTGAATGTTTTCTTTGATATAAGGAGGCTGATTCATAGTGGGATAGGGAGCAGGAGCATGGGAGGAATAGACAAACTCTAGATAGGTCAGAGGAGTTGGAGGGGAAGGGAGGGGGCATGGGGTAATTAATGATGGTGGAATATGATGATCACTACTATCCAAAGTACAGGTATGAAGACACGAATTGGTGTGAATATACTATGTATATAACCAGAGATATAAAAAATTGTGCTCTATATATGTAATAAGAATTGTAATGCATTCTGCTGTCATACATAAATTTTAAAAATTTACATAAAATAAAGAGACCTCCCTTCCCAGGCATGGAGACACCTCAGCATCACACACCTCAGTGGACCCTGACGAGAGTCTGTTCCATTGGTCCTTCTCTTTTGACATATTTTCCCAATTAGCTCCTTCTGCTTCTGACTGTTTACTCTCAAAGTCTGTGTACCAATGATTTTAAGTTGTCTGCTACAGGTAATTTACACATCTGCTCTGGCAGTAACGTAAAGGACACTGTAAGAGGAACTTTGAGGAAACCTGTGACCTTGCTATGTGTTTGACTGCTCATTGCTAAGCAGCACCTCAGGTACACCCTCCACTACTTCTCGCCTTGGAGATTTAACACACCCTGTGGCTTAGCCACTGCTCAGCCATCTTGATCCTGGAGGGCTTTCCCACTCTAAGTGATGATTTTGTTTTCTCAAGTCAGCTTTTTTGATAAAGGAGAAGTGGCCTCAGTAGTTTTCTTGTTTTGATCTGTTTTCTCCCACCAGAAAGCAGAAAATGACTGCCTTTTATCTGTTAAACACAATTTATGGAAGATCATTGTTGGGGTCTAAGCTCTCACATTAGGCTCTAACAGACCAAAGCATGCTAAAGTTCATGTCATCAAACAGAAACTCAATTGTCTATCAGATCCTCAATGAAATCAGGAGACAGCCAACAACCACCCACAACAGTCCAGTCCTAGCTGCTGCTCAGGCAGTCCCTCTGCATTAGCCCTTATGAGAACTGCCTGCAGCCACTCTGGCCAGTTGCTTTTCATACTGTGTTGCTGTTTTGTTCCCACTCGAGCTACCACATAAAAACTGATTGTGCCCTAGCGATGGTGCCCGTGCGATGGTAATCCCTGTAATCCCAGCAGCTCAGGAGGCTGAGGCAGGAGAATCACGAGTTCAAAGTCAGCCTCAGCAAAAGTGAGGTGCTAAGCAAGTCAGTGAGATCCTGGCTCTCAGTAAAATACAAAATAGGGCTGGGGATGTGACTCAATGGTTTTGTGCCCAAGTTGAATCCCCAATACCAAAAAAAAAAAAAAAAAAGATTGTCCTGCCATGCCCCATGGAATACCTTATCTAAATCTTAACTAAAACACTGGGGATTTGTGAATCACTGATGAAACCATTATCTGGTTTGGATCTCAAATGTCTCTGGAAGGCCCGTATGGTAAAGACTTGGTTGCCAGCCCGAGGCACTGCCGCACAAGGGGAGTGGGGTCTAGAGGAAGGGTGCTGGTTATTGGTGGCATGACATCGACTCTGCAAGGACCCCCCGCTTGCCTCTTAGCTGCCATGAAGTAAGCCCCTTTGATCCCCCATGCACTCCTTGCACAGGCCCAGAAGAAACAGAGCCAACTGACCATGGGCTAAACGCTCCAAAACCAGGAGCCAGAGCAACTCTTTCCTCCTTTAAGTTTATTATCTCACACATTTTGTCACAGAAATGGAAAACTGACTAACCAATAAACAATGGCACAGGGTAAACATCCCCATTTGAAAAGGGAGGAATAGAAGAAAACCATGAAGGATCAGACCAAAGCAAGAATTAAACCAGGTAGGACAAACATTAAAATCTGTAGCTGTATGTATGCCCAACATTTGCGGGTACTTGGGAGTGTGATGTGAGCTCCAAAGGACTTGGTAATCCACCCGTAAGGCTTTGTGTCCCACAACCCATCCAACACTCTCTGGGGTTAGCTCTGTTCACTGCCTGCAACTTTCCTTAGCAGGCATTCCATGTTGGTGGCATCTTTAACTTCTGGGGTCTCCATTATAGCTTCAGCTTAACTTTCATAGCTTCAGGCATCACCCTTTCTGGCACAGCCTGCAGGGACTCCAACCCTGCCTCCCAGGCCTTCCTTTAAAATCTGAGAGGAAGCCTCTGTGTTACTCCAAAACCCTTGCTTTCTGCATACCTACAAAACCCACATTATGTGGATGATGTCAGTCTCCCATGGCTGGAGCAGTAGTCAGTCCTGCTTAGACCACATCATAGTGGCCTCTGAGTACCTCAACAACTGCACAGTGAAATGATTCCTGAGGAAGTAACTTCCTGGGAAGCCCTATGTAAGCAGTGCACCCTAGCGCTCTCTTCTCAAACTAAAGTCTTTCAAGTCAGATTATATTTTTATACCATTGAGCCTGACATGGAGCCTGAGAGCCCTCAAATTAGCTTTCCATTGTCCTAGTACAAAGCACTTGGCTTCTTTTAAAATAATTTTTGTTGGGGGGTACCAGGGATTGAACTCAGGGGCACTCAACCACTGAGCCACATCCCCAGTCTTATTTTGTATTTTGTTTAGAGACAGGGTCTCACTGAGTTGCTTAGTGCCTCGATTTTGCTGAGGCTGGCTTTGAACTCATGATTCTCCCACCTCAGCCTCCTGAGCCACTAGGATTACAGGCGTGTGCCACTGCACCTGGCTTGACTTCTTCTTAATGGCACTAATCTCTTCAGTAACCTCACCTTCTTCAATTCCAATGTACATGTGCTTCTTTTCTGCTAAAGTATAAGTTTTTCAAATCATTCAGCTCTGCTCTTTGCTCTTAATTCTCACAATAAATCTGGCTAAAAGTAGACAGCAATACCCATGCCATATCCTGAATATTGTGCTGTCTTGAAATTTCTTCCACCAGATTAATTAATCCATCATCCTTAAACGCAGTGTCACTCAAAGTCTCAAGGTGTGGACAAAATGTAGACCACTCTTCTCTAGAATGTAACAATGATGTCTGGTAGTTGTTTCCTAAGGAGTTCTCATTTGTGTTTGGAACTTCATCAACACAGCCTTTACCCTCTGCATTTCTATCAGCATTCTGGTCTTCTGAGCTCACACCAGAATCACTCATCAAGCTCAAGTGTTCTTAGACTTCTTTAGTCTGCTTATCTAAACATTTCCACACTTTTTCCACAAACCAGTTCCAAAGGCTTCTGAATGGCATCATCAGGTATAGTCATAGAAATAACCCCACTTCTTTTTTTTTTTAAGTCATGTTATTTTTTTAAGAGAGAGAGAGAGAGAGAGAGAGAGAGAGAGAGAGAATTTTTTTAATATTTATTTTTTAGTTTTCAGCAGACACAACATCTTTGTTTGTATGTGGTGCTGAGGATCGAACCCGGGACGTGTGCATGCCAGGCGAGCGAGTGCACTACCGCTTGAGCAACATCCCCAGCCCAACCCCACTTCTTGACACCAGTTTTCTGTATTAGTAAGTTTCCCATCACTGTGACAGAATTCTTGAGAGGAACAACTTAAAAGAGGAACGATTTATTTAGGTTCATGGTTTCAGAGGTTTTGCCTGTAGTCACTTGCTTCCATAGTGTGGGCTTGTGGTAATGCAGGATGTTGTGACTGGGAGCTCATGGTAGAGCAAGAATTGCTCACCTCCGTGTGGATAGGAAGGAGAGAGAGGGAGGAGAGGGGGGCCGGAGGGAGGGAGGAAGTGATAGGAAAGGGCATGGACAAGAGTTACTCACTCAAAAGGGACACACCCCAGTGACCTACTTTCAGCAAATAGGCCCCACCCCCTAAAGTTTCCACCAGGCCACCATTGGGGAACAAGTCATTGACACATGGTCCTTTGGGGGACATTCCAGATCTAAACCACCTTTGTTACTATAAGATTTAGTGATCCACTCATGGGTATACACCAATGAGAACTGAAAACAACAGTCCCCACAAAAATTGTCCATGAATGTGCATAGTATCATTGTTCTAGATAGCCAGAAATGTCCATCAGGTGATGAGTGGATAATTGTAATGCCAGATTTGTGGGACCCCAATAGACCTCCAGGAGCCCAATTCAATGCAATCACACAAGAGTCTTTATCGCAAGCTTGAGCCTGGACTCACAACCGTTCCCATTGCAGCCATCCCAGGGAGTGAATCCCAGTCCTTTGTTCAGTGAGATTTTATAGGTTTTGGGGGATACTCTATGTGTCACAACATCACACAGCAAATCATTCCATACCGCGAGAAAGTCAAACAACAACTCTTAACATTGACTAGCACATTCACTGGCGGGAACAAGTTGGGTAGGGGTGATTGGTTAGTCTAAGAGGGGGATTCCTTTGAACTGATTGGTTTAGGCCATGAGGGGTGTATGTGCTAAACTACATGGTTTCCCAACATGTTATCAACCACCATAAACTACTAGGGGGTCATCTGGCATCCCAGGTATTTTCCCTGTCTCTTGCTGATTGATGGTTGCTAGGGGGTTGCTATGGGTCTTCACCTAGCCTAACTGAGTCAGGGACACCTGGTGCCACAGATCTCTCCTGTTATTTGCAGACAAACAACTCAACAGGGTGGGTATGTGCTTAGGAGCGCTCTGTGGGTTTTTCCAAGGACAAGGGACACGCCCCCTTCCTTGGACAGGCTTTGCTCTGAGGTAGAGGCTGGTTTCTCAAAAATGGAGACACAGCAGTTTCTCATAATCAGAATGTGGCATATACATACAATGGAGTTTCATTTAGCCACAAAAAGGAATGCAATGCACATGCCCCAACATGGACGTACTTTGAAAACACGCTGGGTGAAAGAGAACAGACTCACACATAAAAGGCCACTTAGTATATGATTTCATTTATATGAAAAGTCCAGAATAGGGAAATCCCTAAAAGAAAGAAAGATTCATGGTTGTCAAGGGCTGGGGTGGGTGAGAATGGAGGGTAAGTGCTGATGGCTACAGGGTTACTCTTCAGGGTGATGAGAGTGTTTTAGAATCAGTGATAGATAATACTGTGATAGATGCCCAACTCTTTGAATAAATTACAAAACACTGAGTTGTATATTTTAAAAGGGTGGATTTATGGCAGGTGGATGGTATCTCATCAAGCAATTATTTTTTAAATGTGTATGTAAGGGAACTTCCGTGCTGTGATCCATCACTTAGTGTCTGCTCCACCAACTGCAGCACCCAGGAAGGAAAACGCTGGGCCTGACTTACTCCCATTGGTTGGTGCAGGGCCTGGCAAAATAACAGGTGCTCAAGAACTATTGGTGAGCTCTGGGGTTGGGACTCAGTGGTGGAGCACTTGACTAGCACATGGGAGGGACTGGATTCAATCTGCAGCACCTCATAAAATAAATAAATCAAATAAAGGTATTGTGTCCTTCTACAACTAAAATATTTAAAAAGAATTACTGGTGAATGAATAAGTGAATGGGACCAGTTTAAATGCTGCCTCATTCAGATGGACACAATACCTTTATTTTATTTTTATGTGGTTCTGAGTTTCGAACCCAGTGCCTCACACATGCTAGGCGAGTGCTCTACCTCTGAGCCACAACCCCAGCCCCTCCTGAGAAAATTTCATCTAGTATTTCTGTATTTGTACAAAGAAGATCTATGTTGGCTCAAGTTCCCATATCCAAACTAGGAATCTAAAAGTTTTCTGCAAGCTTCTTCAATGATTCCAGACTTGCTTGGTGGAGTTAGAATTCTGTGCTTTGTATTGTCTGCCAACATTTTAGAAAAAAGTCACAATAAGGACCCTCAGGGTGGGGGTTGTGGCTCAGCGGTAGAGCACTCGCCTCGCATGTGCGAGACCCTGAGTTCGATCCTCAGTACCACATAAAAATAAATAAGTGAAATAAAGGTATCATTTCCAACTGAAAAAATAAATAAATATTTTTAAAAAATAAAATAAAGACCCTCAGGTATGGCAGCAGATGGCCAGAAATCTTTCTACAGCAGAGACTGGAAGCCTGGGTGTCCCAAGGCCCTTCAGGAGAACACTAAGATGAACATCTTATTGAGAGGAGAGAAATTCTTACATTCAAGAGAGAATAGGTTCTGCTATTATGTTATTATTGTCAATTCAGAAGAAAATGCTTCACTTTAAAAAACTGGATGAGGGGTGGGGATGTGGCTCAAGTGGTAGCGCTCACCTGGCATGCGCAGGGCACTGGGTTCAATCCTCAGCACCACATAAAAAATAAAAGATGTTGTGTCCACCGAAAACTAAAAAATAAATATAAAAAACTTTCTCTCTCTCTCTCTCTCTAAAAAAAAAAAAAAAATACTGGATGAGCCAGGTGCTGTGGTTCACACCTCTAATCCCAGTGGCTCGGGAGCTGGAGGCAGGAGGATCACAAGTTCAAAGCAATTTAGTGATGCGCTAAGCAACTCAGTAAGACCCTGTCTCTAATAAAATACAAAATAGGGCTGGGGATGTGACTCAGTGGTTGAGTGCCCCGAGTTCAATCCCGGTACTCCACCCAAGAAAAATGGATGAGGAGAGGCCCAACAAACGTCCTTCATACACAGAGGACTTGCTGACCTGCCACTGGACACACATCTACATGCCAAATGAGATATTGTGTTTTAATGTCCTGAGATCTCTATGAGGGAAGTGTCATTGTCCCCACTTTTCGTAGGAGAGCAGTAAGTCTCAGAGGCTAGATGACTTGCCAGTTGCTTGATGTAAGGCTTCAGTTTGCGCCCAGGCCTGTCTGGTTCTAGAAGTCCCCCTCTTCTATCATGTGGCTCTCCTCTGATAAACCACTATCAATTTAACGTGGACTCTCTGTTTGTTACCTGAAGGTAATGAGTGGGTTATTCCTCCCACCCCCTCCTTTTATTCTATTCTCTCACTGTAACAAGGCACTAAAGTTTTTTCTTGCTCCTGGCTCAAGTTGAGAACAGAGGAGACCTCTGGGGTATGCAGTAGGCTGGACCCCAGGCTAAATCCGGATGTCTGCTGAGACTCCATCTGTGCTGTGCATCCCAAGGTCCCTGTCATGTGTCCTCACCAGAATTCTTTCATCCCAAGCTCCTTGGGCCCCAGTGCTGGCACCTGACCACCAGCCCTAATGTGGCCTCAGAGCTCAGGAGTTGGCCAGCCTGGGCAACTGGGTGAGACCCTGCCTCAAAATAAAAACTAAAAAGGGCTGGGCGTGTAGCTCAGTGGTAAAGCAAATTTGGTTTAAAAAAAAAAAAAGTATGGTGAACGTAGAGAGGGCAAAACACTATTTTTAAAGCTTTTGCCTTTTTTTCTGGGGTAATGGAAAAATTAATCTGGGAGGAGAAAGAAGTTCCCTTTTATTTGGGAAAAGATATTCGCTGAAGACCTTTTAGTTGCATAGGTACCAACAACTAATATTTTTTGAGTACCCATTCACTCAGAATATACTTGCTGAGTACCTACTTGGTGGTCAGGCCCTCTTCTAGAGACTGAAAAAGTAGTTACCAGAACAGTCAAGAGCTCTGCATTGGGGGCTTACAATGAAGCAAGATCAGTACATACAGTATACCTTAGTAACATGGTGTTCAGTTCTGACCTCTATGAGTATTAGCTCATGGCACAGGGCTTATGAGCATAGGTCTGGGGGCCAGACTGCTAGAGTCTGAATTTTAGTTCTGCAATTTATCATCTATGTGATTTTTATCAGGTTACTTTTCCTCTCTGATCTTCTGTTGCCATATTTACAAAACAGAAAACAATAGTTTCTGCATCAAAAGTTGTTGTCAAGATTAAATGAGGACTCAGTCTCTACCGGGAGGCTGCCCTGTTAAGTTTTGTGGGCCATGTGGCTGCTGCATCAGCCTCCAGGCCTTGCAGGGACTCAGCCCTTCGGTACCACGACCCCAAGTCCAGCTGTTACTAAGGTTGCCCTGGCAGCAATCTAGCCTGCCAGAAGCTAGCAGCCCAAACATCTCCATGGTCAAAGCAGGCTGGCCACTAGGCACATGGTAGCAGTCATCCATGTAGTAGTGAATGTCATTTGATGAGCGATCACCACCTATCCTAAATGCTCTGTAAGTGCAAGGCAGGGAGACCAAGCTGGTTTTGGAAGTGGCCCAGCATTTGGGTGAGAGCACAGTAGGAACCATTGCTATGGGTGGAACAGAAGGCTTGGTTAGCGGTCAGAAAGCCTTAGATTCTAGTGCACCAATCAAAATTCCTGTTGGTCCTGAGATCTTGGGCAGATCCATGAATGTCATTGAAGAACCTATTAATGAGAGTTTCTATCAAAACCAAACAATTTGCTCCTATTCATGCTGAGGCTCCTGAGTTCATTGAGATAAATGTTGAGCAGGAAATTCTGGTAACTGGTATCAAGGTTGTGGATCTGCTAACTCCCTGTGCCAAGGGTAGCAAAATTGGGCTCTTTGATGGTGCTGGATGGAGTTGGCAAGACAGCGCTGATCATGGAGTTGGTTAACACTGTTGCCAAAGCCCATGGTGGTTACTCTGTATTTACTGGTGTTGGTGAGAAGACCCATGAGGGCAATGACTTACACCATGAAATGATTGAATCTGATGTTATCAACTTAAAATATGCCACCTCCGAGGTAGCGTTGGGGTATGGTCAAATGAATAAACCACCTGGTGCTCATGCCCCGGTAGTTCTGACTGGACTGACTGTGGCTGAATACTTCAGAGACCAAGAAGGTCAAGAGGTACTGCTGTTAACTGATAGTGTCTTTCGCTGGCTCAGAGGTATCTGCCTTGTTGGGCAGAACCCTTTCTGCTGTAGCCTGCCCTGGCCACTGATGTGGATACTATGCAGGAAAGAATCACCGCTACCAAGAAGGGATCTGTCACCTCTGCACAAGCTACCTATGTGCCTGTTGATGAAGTGACTGACCCTACCACTGCCTTTGCCCATTTGGGCACTACCACTGTGCTGTCCCATGAGATTGCTGAGCTATGGATCCTCTGGACTTCTCCTTTCACATCATGGATCCCAACATTGTTGGCATGAGCATTGTGATGTTGCCTATGGAGTGCAAAAGATCCTGCAGAACTAGAAATCCCTCCAGGATATTATTGCCAGCCTTAATGAGTTTTCCAAGGAAGACAAGTTGACTGTGTCCCATGCATAGAAAATGCAGCGTTTCTCTTCTCAGCCATTCCAGGTTTCTGGGATCTTCACAAGTCATGTGGGGAAGTTGGTACCTCTGAAGGAGACCATCAAAGAATTCCAACAGATTTGGGCGGGTGAATATGACCATCTCCCAGAATAAGCCTTCTATATGGTGGGACCCATTGAAGAAGCGGTATCAAAAGCTGATAAACTGGCTGAAGAGCATTCATTGTGAGAGGTCTTCTTGCCAAACCAAGCACTCATCCAGTGTATTGTCCCTGTCCTTGCCTCTAATTCTAATAAAACAGTTTTCCTCTGTCGGCCACACAAGAGTCTTGATTGAAGACATTATGTTCTGTCAGAAGAGTATTTAAGGTTTCCAATAAAATGTACACTCCTCCTCAGGGAAAAAAATAAGATTAAATGAGGGACTTAGCAAAGGATTCCTATGTGGCCCAGGTTGATCTTGAATTGTGATCCTCCTGCCTTAGCCTCCTAAATTACTGGGATTACAGTCCTGCGCCATCACATCTGGCTCATCATACCATTCTGGAATCCTTCCACTTTTCTGAGGAGTCAGAGTCCATAAGGATGACCATGAAATTCCTGAGTCATTGCTTCAAGTCTTCCTCAATCCTGATGACCTTTCTACTTCACTAAAGCCACCCACAGGAATGGTTCTTGCCCTTTTAAAAAAATATGTATATATATTTTAGTTGTAGATGAACACAATATCTTTATTTTATTTATTTATTTATTTTTATGTGGTGCTGAGGATCAAACCCAGTGCCTTGCACATGCAAGGCAAGAACTCTACCACTGAGCTACAACCTCAGCCCAGTCCTTGCCCGTTTTGAATGACTAGATTTCTGTAATCTTAGACTCCAATATCCTGCTCTGTATCCTCTGTTGAAGAGTTTCTAAGGTGGCCACAACCACATCTCCTATTCCATGTGCTCGTGTCCAATGTGATAGGGATCTGTGTTGTTTCCCTTGAATATGAAATGGTCTGTGGTTGGAAAAAGCAATGCTCTGTACCTTCAGAGGCTAGATCATAAAACGTGATTTCTCCATGGTCTTCTTTAGAAACTCTCTGAACACAGTTGCCATGCTGTGAGGAAATCCAGAATATATGAAGAGACCACATTTAGATCTCCTAGTCAAAGACCCCAGCTCAGGTCTCAGACAACAGCCTGCAGTAGTCACCAGACTCAGGACTAAAGAAGATTGAGATAACTTCAGCCCCAGCCACTGCAACAGCATGAGAGACCATGCCACTAGTGAAAGCCACCTAGCCAAACCCAGTCAACTCCCACAATCATGGAGAGAGAGAGAGACAGGGAAATAGATAGATAGATAGATAGATAGATAGATATTGTTGTTTTAAACCTCCAAAGTCATACAGTTATACCTTATGGGACAAGAGTTGAAATATTATCATTTCCTTCTAACTCCCTGGTTCTCTGGCCCATCAAACCTGTGATCTCCCTGAACTCCTGCTCTGCCTTAACCAAAGTTTCCCTATAGACACAATTAGAAACAGTCTGTGTTGTCTCCCTGATCTTTAGAACCATGTTACTAATTGGCTGAGAGTTTTTTGCTCAATGTGAATACAGATAACAAAAAAGGAAAAGTGCAGCTCCCTTAGTGTTAACAGCTCTGAACTTAGAATGCCAGCTGCTCTCAGCTCTCAGTGTGTTAGAGCTCTGAACTTAGAATGCCAGCTGCTCTTATTTCTTGGTGTTAGCAACTCTCCTGCCACTCTCAGCAGCACAAGCTTGCAACTCTTAACAGCTGCAGCTAGAGGCTCCCAGCAGCCCTTCTGCAGCTCTCCCAGCAGCTTTCCACAGCCAGTTCTAATAACTTCACACAGCTTTCCTGCAGTTCTTTGTTAGAGTCTGTAAACAAGTCAGGATGGCGCCTGGTATTTTGCCAGAGGGAGTGGTTTGTAAAGTAATGCCAGCGAGCCATTAAGTGTGGAGATTCCTTATTGGTTGACTGCTGTATCTAGTTTATGTAAATTAAGATAAGCTGTGTGGAATGTATAAATATCTCTGTTGTCCTACAGTAAAAGGCTCCTACTCCTGCTGTATCAATCTACACAAGTTGCTCGTCACCCCCCTGGTTATTTTGCTGCAGTTGTACCCCAGCAGTTCTTGGCCATTCTCTGGAGTGCTTCAGTAGCTCTCTGGTTGCCAGATATTCTTAGGCCTAGCAGTCCTTGGTGTTACCAGCTCGTAGCACAACTAGATCAGCTTGCTCCACTCCAGTTGGAAATCACTAATATGCCAAAGAAAACCATCAGAAAGAGGCTTCAATGGGGCTTCTGCTGAGCACAAAGGGAAGTAGTATACAACCAGAGTTTCCCTGACTGGCCTGATGAGGGTGAAAGGAGTGCCACTTACATGGACAAAAGGGGTGGGCTCATGCATGACACAGTCTGTTGTCTGTTGACCCCTAGACATTCTTCATTGCCAGGCCAATCTGCACAGATGTGCTCGGCCTACCTATCCTTACTGTCATGATCGAGGGAGGTTCTCCTCACAGATCAGTCTGCTGGCATTCAGAGCTCAGAGCTGCTAACACCAAGAACTGAGAGCAGCAGGCATTCAAAGCTCAGAGCTGTTAACACTAAGGGATCTGTACTTTGGCTTTTTGCTATTTCTATCCAAATTGACCAAGAGCCCTCAGCCAATTGTTAACATAGCTATAAAGATCAGGGAGGTACTTCAACCTGTATGAGCAAAAGGGTTGGCAGAGCCTCAGGAGCAGCTGTGGCCCAGGCAAAGCCTCCTAGAACACTTTCAGGTAGTCAGTTTCCCCTGCACCTGAAGTGATAATCTCTATGGTAACCATGATGGCTGCAGTGGCAGCTGCAGAAGCAGCCCTCACTTGATCAGGACCTCCAGAGCAGCAGTCATTGTTAAGAGCCCAACAAGGTAGCAAGGCAGCGATGGCAGACTCAGTACCTCATCACAGCTGAAAAGCAGCACTAGGGACAACAGTTGCCACAACAAATGCCAACATCCAGAGGTTGTAGAATGTGCTCACTGAGGAGCTGCCAACCAAGCAGCAGCTATCCAAACAGCAGCCACAGGAGTGATAACTGAGTAATTGCCAGGGAAGCCACAGAAGCAGCAGGGAGAGGCATCCCAGGCCACCTTCCCTGATCATCCCAGGGTGTCTGCATCTGATGCCTGCATCCTAGATCTCTTGGCCTCAACCCTGATCTCAGTGCACCCATAGACCCTGCTCTGCCTCCTGGGCAGTGGTAGCTGTAGCTAGGTATGGGAAAGGGGCACAGTGATACACAGCTGTCAGCAGAATAGCTAGCACATTGACATCTACTCCCACCAGTCCCAGGTAACTTCAGCTATTGACAAAAAACCCATCAATCTAGGCTGGGCATGGTAGCACATGCCTATAATCTCAGTTACTCAGGAGGCTGAGGCAGGAGGATTGCAAGTTTGAGGCTCACCTGGACAACTTATAGAAACCATCTTCTTTTGCTAAACTAGATATCTCTGCATTCAACTCCCTTGAACACTCAATCTCCTGTGTGGCTGCAGCAAGTCCTGGCTTCTGGGGCTCCTTCCTGAGGATTTCTGATATTCTCCAAGAATGCTCATGCACCACAACTAACAACATGAGTTAGTCTTCCCGTGGTTCACTCAAACTAGCAGTGAAGCTGAAAACCAGTCATGCCTGACTTTACCTGTACATCATGCCCTTCCTTCTTTACTATATAAAACACAATCACTTTTGAACTAATTAATGTGCATGATTTCTGCTTATAGTAAAATGTATAATAAAGAAAACCCTGCTGAGATGCTGAGTTCCTGATGAAATCATGTGTTAAAAGCAGTTTCCTCAACTGTAATTCCTACCCATATTTATCATTTTGTTTATTTTAAAACTACCCAGAGACTTTCCAAAATATGCCAGGTAACTCCTCAACAAGGCACAGGAAGCCCAAGAATGAATTCTTTGAAATCAACAATTGCCAGGTACAGTGGCCACACCTATAGTTCCAGCCACTGAGGAGGCTGAGGCAGAAGGATTGCAAGTTTGAGGCCAGCCTCAGCAACTTAGCAAGGCCCTAGGCAACTTAGCCAAGACCCTGTCTCAAAATTTTTTAAAAAAAAAAGGGCTGGGGATGTGGCTCAGTGGTAAAACACCCCTGCGTTCAACCCATGGTACCAAAAACAAAAATATAACTCATCAATGATAGCTTTACTGAGTTTTATAACATAGTTGGTGATCTCTTCCGATTTCATTAGTCTTACTGGTAAAGCAAATCTTAGAGACCTATCTGTGTTAAGAACGAAACCTCTTTGAGGAGTCACACACAGTACAAGGGAGGCCTCGTCACATAAGAAACACATTTCCCAAAAACACACTGAGTGAAGGCAGATTTTGTGCATCAGAGGACCCGGTCTGGAACAGGCACAGGGCAGCACGGCCCTGCCCAAGTGTGTGCTGACACCTGGGCTCTGCACCCTCCAGCTGTGTGTCTGCCAAGGCGTCTCTTCCCTGACCTGGGACAGCAGAGGGTTTGAGGAGACTTGAGCACATGGTGCCTGGCACCCGAGTGCTCACTGACACTAGCCACGGTTATCGCAGTCTTTATCTCTATGGGTGAAAAAAAAAAAAAAAAAAAAAACACTACACTGGGTGAGATTAAACTCTTCCAGTGGCTACAGCTTAAAATAAACTACTCATCAAAAAGTAAAATTATCACATTGGGTAAACGTTATCCAAAATTTCACAGATCTACAGTCTGATAATTCCATGAGATGCATAAATTTGTGTAGTTACTTAGAACATTTGACAGCTAATTTAAAAAACAGATTTATGGGCTTTATACCTGATTCCAACCAGAGAAGACTAAGAATATGAACTCTTTGCGCAGTTATGATCAGATCTGCATTTATATATATGTGTGTGTGTGTGTGTGTGTGTGTGTGTGTTTTGAGATGGGGATCTCGCTATGTTGCCCAGGCTGGCCTGAAACTCAAGAACCTCCTGCCTCAGCCTCCCAGATAGCAGGGACTACAGGCCCATGACACCAGGACTGGCTTCAGATGTCCTTTCCTCCAGGGTGAGTCCTGAGAGGCATTTGACTTAATTGTCATCCATGGGCTAAGAAGAAGATAGGCATATTTTTAGAAAGAAAAGTCTGGCTTTGCTTTGTTACTTAAATATATCAGAGCTAATCAAATTATAGGCACAAACATGGCCACACTAAAAATTGTCACCTGAATCTTAGGAATTCCAAACCCCACAATAATCAGTCCCCTTCTCAAGGTGCCATGGTCTCAATGTGTCCCCACAATCAAGTGTTGAAAATTAAGCCCCAGTGTGCCATAGTTGGAAAGTGAGGGCCTCTGGGGACATCATGAGGGCTTTGCTGGCAAGGATGTTAGATTGGTGCCACTGTACAAGGACTTGCCAGAGGCCTTAAGACTCCTTCCCTCCTTCTGTCCCTCTACCATGTGAGAACACAGCACTTTTCTTCTCAGGTGGATGTCATGTCAGGGAACAATCTTAAAAACAGATCAACTTTCACCAGAAAGCCACACCTGAAGTGCCTACATTTTGGAATTCCCCAGCCTCCAGAACTGTGAGAAATAAATTTCTGCTTTATAAACTACTCAGCCTCGGGTATTTTGTCATAGCGGCACAAAATGGACTAAAACTTCAAGCATATTGGAAATTTCAAAAAAATGTCTTTGTGTGTATGGGTATTGTCCTATGTCTAGATGGGTGATTTGAATCTCAGCTGAGAAGGCTTGAACAAGTCTTTTGTTTCTTGTTGCTTCGTTATGAATCCAAAAACTTGGCAACCTAAAATGAGTGGCCCTCCTTTTATTACTTCCCATGGTTCCTGTGGCTGAGAGTCTCAGAACAGCTTGGCCATCTCTGCATCTCCCATGCATTCGAGATCGGACAGTGGCTGAAACCAAAACAGCAGGGAGATGGAGCAGCTGGGCTGCCTGGGTGTCTCTTCCTTATCATGTGGGCTCAGGACATCGGGGGGTCGCCTTGTGGACTAGCTTGGGTTTCCTCAGAGCGTGGCAAGTCAGGACAGTGGGACTACTTCTTGCCCATTCTGAGTTCCAGGGTCAAAGACATGACTGTGGCAGTAACATCATTCACTTCTGTGACTTTCTGCTGGTGACAAGAGAGGCAGAACACTGCTCAGGGTTAAGTGGAGGGAAGTGGGGCCTACCCCTCCCATGTCCCACCTCTCAGTGGTAGGAGTGTGAGGGTCCCAGAGTGGAATAAAGGTGGCTCAGGTGCTACGGTGACAAAGGCTTTGGAAGATGCAGTTGACACATGACAACTACCTAAGCTGTAGTTTCTCATCCATAAAAGAGGAGGAGGATTATGACAATAATGTCCACCAGTAGGACGGCAGCGAGGACTAGTGAGTGAAGACACAGAAAGCAGCAGGACAGTGACCAGCCAGGCCCCCCTCCCACGCCAGCTGGCTGCACCCACTGCTGCCTCAGAGTACCCTGCTTACTGCCCTCACCCCAACATTGCCTTGGAGAAGCCTCTTCTGATCTGATCTGGTCTTGCCCTGGGTCCTGCAGAGGCTCCGTGTCGAGGAGTCAATGCCCACTGATTCCCTTAGACACCAGTGTTTGCAAAATGTAAGATGCAGGGAGCGAATAACCAAACAACCCTCTCCGTCATTACTAGGCTTAGTTGTGGATATGAGAAGACTGTTACCTGAGCCCCAAACTCATGGGTTGCAATAAAACTATCTTCCAAACTGGTATCCATGGCTGCTATACCCCTGGAGCAAAGACCCTGGCAGGACAGGTTCTGATATCAGACCTGGCACTGCCTCCGTATGCCACTCCTCCCTCTGCAACCTCGTCCTATTTCAACATCTGGCTGTCCTGCCTGACACCTTTAGAAATAGAGCAAATCCTATCATCTGCTTCCACTGGGTTCCACAGAGCCTCTCCTACAAATCTGTGTATTTCTAAATTGTGGACAGAGTTGAGCTGGTTCTTTCCCAGGGGCCCCCATATGAGTCAATGGACGGAGGTGGGATCTTGGGAGAGAAAGCTGTGTAGGACACATTTAAATCTCAGCTCCTGCCCCACCAGGACACACTGTCACATCTACTAGGACCTGTTCAGCCACTTGCCTGTTGAGGAGGTGCCCCGTGTTCTCCAGGCATCGAGGCTGGTCCCTGGTAAGGAGGGCCTGGACAGAGCCCTAGAGCCAGACTTCCCTCTATGAGGCCAGAGTGGAGCTAGAGGAGCAGTCCTCGGGGTATCTCATGGGCAGCGGGGCCTGTGCCATGTGCCCTGGTGCACACATGCCTGGTGGCTCAGGGGTGGGCCCTCAGCTGTCAAGGGCATTTGGGAATCCAGCCCACTGCAGTGGGCATCTGTCTCTCCTGGTTACCAGAATCTACACCCTTCTGAGACTTAGGGAGCAACCTTCCTCCCGAGGCTTGGCCCATCTCCCTTGAAGAGATAGAAACACCAGGCGGTCACTTCCTGACTCTTTTGGGGGGAGGACGTGGGCCCCCCCCGTGGGCCCTGTGCCGGGAAGAGTAGATGTGATGGTAGAGCTACCTCCAGCTCCTGGGGGTAACATGGCAGGGCTGCACCGTCAGGGGCAATGCCTGCCCATGTCAGTGGGAGCAGGACAGGCATGCACCAGGGGCAGGGGACTTCCTGCGCCAGCCCCAGATGGGATGGGGCCTTAGTTGTCGGCTCCAGTGTCTCCATTGTGGTTCCCCATCACCTGGGTGCCAACCTCACTTTCCCTTTTAAAGGACCCCTTTCCTTGCTAAGTCAGCCAGAGTCGACCATGATGCCTGACTGAAGGCCAGACCAACATGGTCCTTCAAGCAAGTTTTGTTTTTGCTTTCTGCAGCACTGGGGATCGAACCCAGGGCCTCATGCATGCAAGTGATGGACCACTGAACTGCAGCCCCAGCCCTTTTATATTTTATTTTGAGACACAGCTGGCCTTGAACTTGGGATCCTCCTGCCTCACTCCCGAGTAGTGAGGACTGTAGGTGTGCACCTCCTGTGGCCAGCCACTTGGAGTGGTTTTGACTCTAAAAGTCTCAGAACAGAGTGCCCTTAGCAGGGACCCCAGTGTCTACAGGATGTTGCTAGCCCAGCTGGGGTAAGGCCTGCTCAAGGGTGGGCATCAGCCAAGAAGGCCAGAGCGAGGAGGAAGAGCATGCAGATGCCTAGGGGCAGAACGTGTGCCACACCCCTGAGGGCACCCTGAGGGTGCGGTGAGACCCCGAAGCATCGGGTTTTCCTTGCTGTTGATATGCCTTCATCTTACCCAAGCCTGACTGCAGCCCAGAAACCGGCCTCCACCACCCCCAGAGAACGGCTGCTCTCCAGGAGCCTCAAAGCAGGGGCCATGGAGGCTTGTCAAACACCCTGGACTAAGAGGGAAGGGATTCTGGAATCTGGAATCTGTTTAATTTTTTTTAAAATATTTTTTTAGTTGTTGATAGACCTTGATTTTATTTATTTATATGTGGTGCTGAGAATCGAACCCAGTGCCTCACACATGCCAGGCACAGCCCCAGCTCATGTTTAAATTTTTAATGGAGGTATTTAATCTTTGAAATGTCTTTCATGTGTTGAAGTCAATAGCAAGCGATATAGGAAGGCAGTGTGGAGAACGAAAGGATCCTGGCTGGCCTTGAGCATGTGATGGTCCTGCCTCAGCCTCTGGACTAGCTGGGATTATAGATGTGCGCCACTCTGCCTGGCTCAGGCTGTTATTTTAAATAATAAATTCAAATATTCTTGAAAAAGAAATAAGAAGGAACTCCAGATAAATCTTTAACAACCAAAGAAGAACCTTTTGGCTGGAACTACCATTTTCCAATAATTTGCCAAAATGACTAACACGAAAGGAAAGAGGAGAGGTACCTTGTATATGCTCTCTAAGCCTTTAGAGAATGCAGAGCTGCACCAGGCGTGGTGGCACACGCCTGTTGTCCCAGTGACTCAGAAGGCTGAGGCAGGAGGATCATAAGTTCAAGGATAGCCTCAGCAACTTAGCAAGACCCTGTCTCAAAAATAAGTAAGTCAATAATAATATAAATGGCTGGGGTGAAGCTCAATGGTAGAACATCCCTGTGTTCAATCTCTAGAACTATGAAAGAAAGAAGGAAAAGAAAACATGGAGTTGTTCTTCTGGGCTTGTGCATGCAAGTCTTCAGGAAAGGTGATCTTAGAGAGGTCAAGGTCAACGGTGTGGCTACTGTTCAGAAAGCAGCCTCAGTAGCAGAGCTGGAGGAGCCTGCGGCCTTACACAGCGTGCTGTGGGCACCCCTGTAAACAAAGGCAAGGTCAAGCCAAAAGAAGTAACATGCACACTGAGCATGCCCAGAGCTCAAGAGTGCTTCCTGAGATAGCAGTGGACAACGATGGGCCACAAAAGGGGGTCAAAAGAAAGGAACTGGATCCGCTGACACGCCAGCATGCTGCACCCGAGGAGTGCATTCTGTGGGCACCTGTAAGAAGGAGCTCCATCTGCTGAACTACTCCCATGAATTCATGGAATATTGTGTGTAGAAAATGGAAAGTCCTCTGGACTGTAGACAAACAAAAACACCGCAAGGTAGGAACCACAGTGAGAACAACCTGGAGGTGTTTTGGGCCAGACCCTGCACAGCGGAGGAGGAGAGGCTGGCCCTAAGGACCCTGAGCCCCTCCAGAGTTTGCAGGGTCCTGACTTCGCTCACTCCAGCCAGATCTGCAAACTAAACCTCCCAGGGCCAGGGAAGGGATGTATAGTTCAGTGGCGCAGCATTTGCCAACCATGTCAAAGGCCCGGGTTCAATCCCCAGTACCTAGCCACACACACACAAAGCAAAAATAAAAACAAAAAACTCCACAACCAAAAGCAAAAACTTTTCTTAAAACTAGTAAATTCAACCTTCATGAGGATGAAAAAAGTGAATTTTGGAGCAAATAATGTGAGTCTGATTTTAGTGGCTGAAGGAAACAGATGATCGGGTCCAACCCCTTTGATGGACATTTCAGTGAAATTAAATCTGCAAGCAGAACAGCACTCTCATGGCCTTCCAGCAGATAAATTTTGGTACGCGCCTGGAGGAGTGGTGTGGGCCTCACAGTCCTGCTACTTGGGAGGCTGAGGCAGAGAGATCACTTAACTCCAGGAGCTCAGGGCCAGATGGGACAGCACAGAGTGACCTTGTCTCTAAGAAAAAAGAAAAAGAGGAGAATGTTAAGGGAGCAAGGGCTCTTGATAGTCTTTATTATTGCGTGACAAATTACCTCCAAATCCACGTCTGGTGGCTTAAAACAACGGTGTCTGCTACCTCGCAGGCTCCCCTCAGGAACCCATGCTCACACGCATCCCTGACGGGATGTGTCCTCCGGCTCAGTCAGGCCCCGGCTGCAGTCTCCCTCAAGGTCAGACTACAGGAAGACCTGGTCTGAAGCCCCTGGGCATGATTCTGGCAGGATCAGCCTTTCAGTGCTGTCCACCTGGAGATCTTGGGCTCTGGGGGCTGCTCCTGAGAGACCTCACTTCTGCCCTCTTGGCCTCTCTGGATGGCAGCAAGGGAAGAGAGCAGGGGAGAAGGCCAGCAGGGAGGAGAGAGTGCTGGGAGACAGAGTCCCAGTCCTCAGCAGCCTAGTCACTGAAGGGACATCCTGTCACCTTGCTGGATTCAACTCTTAGGAGCAAGCAGCCAGGTCCAAGCTACTGGAGATGCAGGGACCACGCAAGCACTGGGACCCACTTTAGGACACATCCACAGCTGGAGTGGAGAGGGAAGGGGCGAGGTCAGAATCTCAGAAACACTTTTCTGGTTGCAACTCCAGCCATGTGTGTGATGCCTGTGTCCCACTGGAACCTCCTGTTGAGTGGCTCTCCAGTCCCCATCAGCATGACGACATGGTTAGAAGTGGGATCCTGGCCTGTGTGAACAGTTGCGGGCATCTAGAGCTGGGGAGATCATGGAAAGGCCCAAATACTCTTCTCTTAACCTGATGGTCAACTGTTCTGGTGAAAGCCGTAAGCAAATTATAAATAAGGACCTGGCCTAATTTTAAAAGTAACGTGGAACATGGTGAATGGTTTTGGAAATATTAGTCCACACATTTTGACATGGAAAACACCAAAGCTCTTTCTAAGGAGCTGAAAAAAATCAGCCTGTTTTAAAGATAAAAATCACAGGAGGGAGTAGCACAGCCCAGACCTGGCCCAAAGCCAGCCGTCCAGACTTCATTACCAAGAAAGTAAACAGATCCAAGAAATGGAAGGCCTCCCACTTTATTCCTTTGGTATTATGGATAGTTTTCATTTGCAACTCTGCCTTGGCAGAAGAGTGAACTGTGACCTGGTGACTGGCAGGCGGTGTTTCAGAGTTCAGGGCAAACTCCCTGAGCCCAAGTGGTGGCAGCTTTACTCATGAGACCTGGCTCAGAAACACAATTTATAAAACCAACTCTAGCCTTGAAAGATAAAAGATCATCATTCTAAAGAAAGTCAAATGAAGGTAATTAAGGTTATTAAAAAGCAATACATGGCTGGAGTTATGGCTCAGTGCTAGAGCGCTTGTGCATGAGGCACTGGGTTCAATCCTCACACCACATACAAATAAATAAAATAAAGGTCCATTAACAATTAAAAATATTTAAAAAAAAAAAAAAAAGCAATACAGGGCTGGAGTTGTGGCTCAGTGTTAGAGCGCTTGCCTAGCATGCATGAAGCACTGGGTTCAATCCTCAGCACCACATAAAAATGAATTTAAAGAAAGGTATTGGGCTGGGGATATAGCTCGGTTGGTAGAGTGCTAGCCTCGAAAGCACAGGGTCATGGGTTCAATTTCCAGCACCACAAAAAAAAAAAAAAAAAAAAAGAAAGAAAAGAAAAGAAAGAAAGGTATTGTGTTCATCTACAACTTAAAAAAATTAAAATTAAATTTAAAAAAACAATGTAGGCCAGGTGTAGTGGCACACACCTATTATCCCAGCCACTTGGGAGACTAAGGCCCAAGGATGGCAAGTTCAATGCCAGCCTCAGCAATTTAGCAAAACCCTTTCTCAAAATTAAAAAATAAAAAGGGCTGAGGGTGTAGCTAGTGGTAAAGTGCCCCTGGGATCAATCCTCCGTATCTCTAACACACACCACAGACCACCACTACAATAATAAAATACAGGAAGGAGAGAGAAAGGTCCCTCTACCTCATGTAGGCCAACTACAGGATCACAGGAGCCCATGGAGGGCCTGCTGGAGGGGGAAAAAAATCTTGTTCATTCAGTCACAAACTGGCCAAAGTAAGAAATAGAAAGTTCAGCTGTCCATTTTCAGAATACAGTATTCAGCCTTAACTGGGAGGTAAATCCATTCGTAGCCATTTTAACCATGCCCCTTTCCTTTGTCCATTCCAGGATCAGAATTAACCAGATGTGTAAACTGTGGCCTGAGCGACTCCTCTCTGAGCAGGGGTCATGTTGTGTCAAGGTAAGAGCAGGCCACTGCCCACCCCTTGGTCAGCAGCACACTCTTCGGCAGAAATGAAGCCTGCCTTGCTGAGCCACCTCTGAGCATGTCTGATTCCTTGCGGCACCCAGGTATTTCTCACAAAACCATCTCAGTAACATGTGGTCGCCTCTCCTAATTTTATCTTTTTTTATTATTATTTTATTTTCAGTTGTAGTTGGACGCAATATCTTTATTTTCATTTGTTTTTATTTTTATGTGTTGTTGAGGATTGAACACAGGGCCTTGCATATGCTAGGCGAGCGATCTACCGCTGAGCCACAACCTCAGCCCCTTATCTTATTTTTATTTATTTTGTGCAGGTCTCTCTCTGTGGCTTAGGTTGGCCCTGTACTGCTGGGCTCCAGCGATCCTCCTGCTTTGACCTCCTAAGTAGCTGGGACTACAGGCACAAGCCACCATATCCCTCTCCTCCTGATTTTAAAGAGAACATCGGGTACCAAGGAGACTAGGGCACACACCACGTAGGACCAGCAGCTCTCAGGCCAGCGGCGACCACAGGGGCCCCACTGGAAAACCAGCAAGACTTGTGGCTGCCTGGCCCCAGATCATGCTGGGCAGCAGCAGTGGCCCCAGCCAGAGGACAGCAGGTCTGCCCTTCGCCTCTGCAAGCGGAGTTGCTCAACTCTGTGTTTGTGCAAGCTCGAGCAGCAGTCACCCTGAACCCAGAAACTCCACTTGCTGGCAATCCAGGATGGAGGCTGATGCCGGTTGGCTGCGCTCCAGCCTCCTTCCCAGAAGCACGAGGTCGCAGAGAAAGCTATGCATTTTTCACAGATTGTGAGCAGAGGCTCATCAAGGAGAGGTGAAATCAGTTGACTCTTGAGGGAAAAGAACAGTCAACCCAGAGAAGAGCATGGACTGATGGAAGGGCCTCTGTGGAAGACTGCACCACTGGCCCTGGGGCAGGAAGCAGGTGGACTGAGGATGAACCCAAAGAGATTAGGCAGAACCAAAATGACCTGTCTGCTTTTCTAAATGTTTCCATTCAGCTCAGGTAAAAACTAATGTTTAGTTCCCAATGCAAAACAAAGAGTAAGGAAATGCACAAAAAGAGATAAAGTTGTGCAAGGGCAGTCATGAAATCCAGTGTAAGACCAGGGGGCTGGGGCTGGGCTCAGTGGTGGAGCCCGCCTAGTACATGCAGGCACTGGGTTCCATCCTCAGCACCACATAAAAATCAATCAATCAAATAAAGGTATTGTGTCCACCTACAACTAAAAAAGTATTTTTTAAAAAAGAAGAGGAGGGGCTGGGGTTGTGGCTCAGAGGAAAAGCGCTCGCCTAGCCTGCATTAGGCACTGGGTTCGATCCTCAGCACCACATAAAAACTAAATAAAGGTATTATGTCCGCCTACAACTAAAGAACAAATGTTAAAAAAAAAAAAAGAAGAAGAAGAGGGAAAACAAGAAAGTGAGACTGAAAAAAGAAAAAAGCAACATTTCAAGAGCAAAGTAAGGTTTTTTTGTTTTTTGGGTTTTTTTTAATACTGTGGCAGGAACCCAGGGGTGTAGACCACTGAGCAACATCCTCAGCACTTTATATTTTTTATTTTGAGACAGGGTCTCACTAAGTTGCTTAGGGCCTCACTAAATTGCTGAGGCTGGCTTTGAACTTGTGATCCTCCTGCCTCAGCTTCCTGAGCTGCTGGGATTATAGTCATGTGCTACTGCGCCAGGCTGAAGCAGGTATTTTTGTCGGAGTGCGCACTATGAAGGCTCTGGAATGGAGGCATAGCTCTGGGCTCCCCACAGACAGCATTCAGTTAACCATCTGCATTAGGGATAAAATAAAAGAAATGTGGAAAGTAACCAGATGCAATGATACACATCTGTAATCCCAGGGACTCAGGAGGCTGAGGCAAGAGGATTGCAAATTCAAGGCCAGCCTCAGCAACACAAAGAGGTCCTGAGCCTGGTCTCAAAATAAAAGGGCTGGGATGCGCTCAGTGGTTAAGTGCCCTGTGTTCAGTTCTCAGTACTGAAAAAATAAATAAACAAAAAGAAAAGCAAATAAAGTGAATATTTATTCGAAACACAGCAACCTCAGAATCCAGCTAATAGACCTTCCCTAAACCCACAGAAGTTTGGGGTTAGGTAAGGGAACAACAGAAGTAGGGTGGGCAGAAATACACAAACATCTCAGCTGTGTGGAATTGCAGAGATGTTTTCTAGGGTCCTGTTGGCCTCCTCTGGCACGAGGGGCCAGGACTTTGGGCAGCAGTTCCTACTATTTTCTGTTCTCAGCATAAGACGATTTCCCGAAGGAAGCTGAGATGGAGTGACAACTGAAAGGGCAGGTTAGCAGGACTAGGCTGGTCCTCTTTACATTTTTTTTTTTAAGAGAGAGTGAGAGAGGAGAGAGAGAGAGAGAGAATTTTTAATATTTATTTTTTAGTTCTCAGCAGACACAACATCTTTGTTGGTATGTGGTGCTGAGGATCGAACCCGGGCCACACGCATGCCAGGCGAGCGCGCTACCGCTTGAGCCACATCCCCAGCCCCCCCCCCAAGCCCTTTTTATTTGAGACAGGGTCTCCCTAAGTTGCTGAGGCTGGCCTGGAACTTACAATCCTCCTGCCTCAGCCTCCAGAGTAGCCAGAATTATGGTGTGTGCCACCATGCTCCACTATAAGAGGAATTTTGAAGACTCCAACTGTAACAGAGTGCAGTGGGTTCATCTTGCTAAGTTCAAAACTAAAAATACAACCAGGAGATAAAAGAGTGGAGACAGATTTATTACCTGCAGCAGGTAAGGAGAGCCCTGGGATCACTTCGAAAGCAGTGTCCTCCCTGAGGAAAGGGAGTGTGGGGTCTTATTCAGGCACTCTACACATATTCATATAAGAAAGCACATTGAATGAGCACATTCAGTTTAAGGTATGTGTTTCTAAGCACAAATGATCAGGACAAATGCTTCCGGGCATGCTCAGTTTAATATTATAATGAACCAAGTTATTCTAGGTCACCTCAAAGAATGAACCAGAGTGGCTTGGTGACTCTGGTTTGTTCTCTGCAAGTTTTTCTAAAAAGGATTAGCTGAAATAAAAAGGTGCGCTGATGGAAGAGTTTGACCCCCAAGGTGCCTGCACCCCTTGGTGGATGAAGAATTCCCCCGAGACATTGCCCTCACCATTCTAGTGGCGCTTAGGGTGCAGGTACTTCCCACTGAGTGGGGCACCGTGTCCTCCTTGTTAGAGGAGTGAAACTCTTCATGCTGAAGTGAGACAGGCTTCGGACCATCAGAGCAGCCTACAACATCATGTTAGAGGCCCTTTTGCAGTTGTTTTATTGTAACATTTTTTAAAAATATTTACTTTCTAGGTTTTTTTTAGATGGACACAATATCTTTATTTTATTTTTATGTGGTGCTGAGGATCGAACCTAGTACCTCACGCATGCCAGGCGAGTGCTCTACCACTTGGCCACATCCCCAACCTTATTGCAACATTTTTAAGTCCATTGAATTATTAGCTAAATCATGAATAAAATCAGAAAAATTGATATTTAAGAAATCTGGAAAACATATGCTTAATGTCCTGGGGGAATCCAGGCCAAGACACTGTTAATCAAGCAAGCCAACTAAAAGACTAAGACAAAAGGCCATTTGTTGTTTTCTCTTACTTAGGATAGTGTGCAAGTGCCATTAGTCATAACACAACTGCATTGGACAAGATCATAAGCTTCTGGCAGGACACAAAAGAGAAGAAGCAGACAGAAGATCAAAGCTGTCAGAGAGGCCGACCACCGAGGAGAGTGAGCAGAAGAGTCCCGTTCTGTGTGGCCTGCCTTGTGGCTGGGCTTCCTTAGCTTTGGGTGTGTGTCAAGCCTGCTTCACAGGAGTAGGCACCTGTAGGCTCACACGAGTTTCGGCTTCTGTGCTCTTGTTACTCAGTGTGAAGAATCCAGCGACTGAGATCTAGGGATCATCGCTTGTGATCCAGGGAAAGACCAACTAGTTAGTAAGACAAAGTAGGACCTTTCCAAGTCGGGTTAAGCTGGTCCTGAGGGGACCCTGACTTCAAGGTTTTAAACTCATGGAGTCTTTAGGTTCACAGAGGTGAAGTCTTACCCTGTAGGAGAGGGAAGTTCTAGCTTACAGACCTAATGGAGGTCAACCCTGTTTGCCTACACTGATTACACGTTTTAGTGCCAAATTGACGTTTACATCAGGGTGCGCCTCAGAGCTAATTCTCCCCAGAAAAGAACTCCTGTACAGCATCATAAAGGGCTACACTTGAGCTACACTCTCAAGATGCAGGTCAGAGCAACATAGAAAAGTTTTAACCATGTTTTTAGCTTCTTATTACAGTGTGACCAAGGTTATCTTAAGTGTACAATTGGCCTTTTTTCGTTTGACAGATAACTGGGTTCTCCATGCTCCATGTGATCTTTTTTTTCCCCCTCACTTCTTTTAATCCTTTTTTTTATTCTTTCTTTATTTTTCAGTTTAGATAGGACACAATATCTTTGTTTTATTTTTATTTATTTTATGGGTGCTCACACATCACACGTGCTAGGCAAGCACTTTACCGCTGAGCTACAACCGCAGCCCCAACTATATGTAATCTTAATTGTATTCTGTTATGGTTTGGATAGGTGGTATCCCCCAAAAGCTCCTGGGTTGATGCAGAAATATTCAGAGGTAAAATGACCATGAGCACTGTATCCTAAATAGTCCTTCCTAGTTTGAATTGGCTAACTGTGGGTGATGCTGTAGGCAGATGGAGTGTAGCTGAAGGAAGTGGATCACAGGGTGTGTGCCCTGGAAGGTTTCACTTGCCACGTAGCTTCCCCTAACCCCACCCTGCCTCCTAGCTGCCACCAGCTGAGCAGTGCTTCCCTGCCACACTCTTCTGACATGATGCTCTGCCTCCCCTCAGGCCTGGAGCAATGGAATTGGCTCACCATGAACTGAACCTTTGAAGCCATGAGCCAAAATAAACTTTTCCTCCTTTGAGTCAATTTGTCAACTCGTTTGGTTACAGTGATGAAAAGCTAATGCACACAGAAATCGGTACGAGGAGTGGGATCATTGCTGTGACTAACCTGACTATGTGGTTCAGAAGACTTTGGAAGTGGTTTGCAGGAGGATTTTAAAAAAGTTTGGAGTTGCAAGCTGGCAAAGTCTGAGAATGTTATAACCAGAAGTTAATGATTATGGCAGAAGTGATTATGGCAGAAGCTCAGACAACCAGAATGTCAGAAGGAATGCAGACAGTATAGACCATGCTCATGAGGTTTCGTAGCAGAATATGGACTCTATTGGGAATTTGACTATAGGCCATTCACATTGCAAAGAAGTTGTCTACATTTTGTCTATGTCCTAAGACTTTCTATTAGGCTAAATTTAAGGTTGATGGAACAATTAACCTGTTGGAGGAATTTCAAGGCAGCACTAATGAAGAGGCAGTGACATGGATATTGTTGACAGGATTTAGCCAAGTTTATTGTGAAAATTCAGGAGCAGAAATCAGAGTGGAGACAGGTGCTGTGATGCACAACTGTAATCCCAGCAGCTCAGGTAACTGAGACAGGAGATCTCAAGTTCAAGGCCAGCCTCAGGAATTTAGCAAGGATCTAAGAGTCTGTCTCAAAATAAAAAATGAAAAGGGATTGGGAATATAGCACCCAGAAGAAAGCCTGGGTTAAATCTCCAGTATCAAAAGAAAAAGAAAGAAAGAAAGCAGAGTGAAAGAATTTTAAAAACTTGCAGTTTGGGCTGGGGTTGTGGCTCAGCGGTAGAGTGCTCACCTAGCAGATGCAAGACCCTAGGTTCGATCCTCAGCACCACATTAAAATAAATAAATAAAACAAAGATATTGTGTACAACTAAAAAATAAAATATTAAAGAAAAACTTAAAAAAAAAAAACCTTGCAGTTTGGTCAGAAAAAATGTTTGTAAAACTGGGGTCAAAGAAGGTATGGTTGTTATGGTTGATTATAGAGACTACTAAAGCAATAATACAATATCATAGATACAAGATTCCTTGAGGCACTTGAGAATTGGTGAGACCAAGGGTATAAAATTAAAAGTAAAAATTCCTTTGAGAAGAGACCATTGAGACACTCTGCTTGCCCAGGAAAGCCTGGGACGTTATTTCACCATTCTCAGCCATCCAGACAGCAGAGGTTGTTGCAGCTGTGGTCCCAGGAGGTGTGGCTACTGATCAAGCCAAGCTGGCAGTGAACCTTGGCCTAATCCACATGGAGCTGGTTCTGCAGGAATGCAGGACACTGGAGTTAAGAGGTCATGGAGTCTTCCACCTTTCCAAGGAAGGCCTGGAAGGCTGGGAAAAGTATGGAAAAGTCATAACCCCTGCTGGCAGCCCCTGGAAGGGCAATGCATGGATCTGTGAGCCAAAGCTACAGGGGAGACCCCTTAGATTCAGAGGTGCCAGTAATGTGAAACACCTGCCAAGGGAAGCTGCTGGCTGTAGACAGAGCCAGGCTAAAAGAGAGCCCTTGTGGACTGCAACCAGACAGGTCAAGGGGATGGGCCTGCCCGAACCTTATGTAAATCACATCTTACCACCATATATGTCCCTGACACTAGACCTGGAGCTGACAGGATTGTTTGCCCAGCTGGATTTTGGTTCTGCTTAGGTCCCATCTCTTCTTTCTATGCCCCTACACTTCCCTTTTGAAATGGGAATATTTACTGTATGCCATTGTGTATTGGATATATATAACTTTGCTTTTGATTTTTCAGGAGCTTACGGTCAAGAGTTTGCCTTGAGTCTCAGAGGAAACTTTTGACTTGGACTTTTGGGAAATGTTGGGACTGTTAAGGTTATAGGGACTCTTGGAGATGGATTAAATGCATTTTGCATTGTGAGATGGAAATGAGCTCTTGGAAGCCAAGGGCAGAGTGATATGGTTAATATGTGAAGTGTCCCCCTGCAATGCTATGTCAATGCAGATATGTTCAGAGGTGAAATGATTAGATTATGAGAACTGTAACATAATCAATCAAGTTTGAATGGACCGACTAGGTGGTGACTGTAGGCAGGTGGGGCATGGCTAGAGAAGATGAGTCACTGGGGATTGCCCTGGAAGAGCTCATTTTCCCTGGGGTACCTTCCCTGGTCTCTCTTTGCTCTCTGGCTGTCATGAGTAGAGCAGAGTTCCTCTGCCATGCCCTTCCACCATGAAATTCTGCCTCATCATGGCCCAAAGCAACGCCGTCAGCCACAGTGGGCTGAACCTCTGAAACTGAGAGCCCAAATAAACATTTTCCCCTCTAAGTTGTTCTTATCAGGTATTTTGGTCATAGTGACAAAAAAAACTAACTTTACATACCTGTAATCCCAGCTACTCAGGAGACTGAGGTCAGAAGATTGAAAGTTCAGGGACAGTACAGCCAGGGCAACTTATGGAAATCTTGTCTCAAAAAATAAAAAGGGGGCTAGGATTGTAGCTCAGTGGTAGAGCGCTTGCCTAACATATGTGAGGCACTGGGTTCTATTCTTAGCACCTCATAAAAATAAATAAATAAAGTTATAAAAAAATACAAATAAAATAAATACATAAATAAAAAGGGCTGGGGATGTAGCCCAGTGGTAGAGCACTCCTTGGGAGGAAAAAGTCCTTTTGTAACTTCTGCTTTTTCCATTCTGCAAGGTAAGGCTTTATCTAGCCAGAACAAGTACCACTGAAACCGAGAGATACTAAATCCTGCTAGGGTGGCTGCCATGAGTGTAGAAGCCACCCGCCAGTGCTTCCAGGCTGCATGGCTCTGGCTGGCACTGCCCTTTCTAACGGGTTTCGGGAGGCCTCGTTTGAATGTTATTTGCTGCCAGCTGGAGCAAGCTGTTTCGTTAGATTAGCTGCGATCTCTGAACGTGGCATCCCCAGTCCTCCAGGAAGCCCGTTGTACAGCTCCTCTTTCAGGGAGAGTTAGCTGTGGCCAAGGCCACCTCTTTTGGCAACCAGATCTTTCCCTGCTTGTCTGTCGTCCACCCCGTGAGACAGGAGACCATTGAAGACTTGCCCTTTTTGCTTTCTGTCTTTTCCTCATTGGAGGAGGAGGGAGAAAACCTGCAGAGAGGCAGGGAGGGGAGGAAGGCTGTTGGAGAATTTCCTGGACAAACCCACACATTTCTTCGTATCTACCCATGGGTGTCTTTATTGATTTTAAGTCTCCCTCTAGTGCCCTCGGCAGTGGACACTGGCTACGTTCCTAGGGTGTGGTTTCCTTCCTGAAGCAGTCTGAAGAACTCCCTTTTGTGTTCAATTCTCTTGTTGCTTGCATTGGGAAGACTGCTCTCTCTCCAGATAGCACTCCGAGCCAAGACTGCTGAGGAGGCATACCTGGGATCTGTATGCAGTCACCGTCCTTCCTTTTTCTGATTTCAGTCCTGAGTCAGGACTGTTATCTTAGCCTTTTCAGTTGAAGACCTTAGCTATGGTGGGCTATTAGCCTCAGAGGTCTCCTGGAGAGACACGATGTGTAACCAGCCAGGCTGGCCTTTAGCGAGACTTGCTGCTACCTACTTGCCACACTTCAGCTTCCAGCAGGGGGTACAGGAGTGACACAGGAGTGACACAGCAGTGGGGCGGCTGGGCTGAGGGTCTGGCAAGGTTCTGGACTCACTTGGTAGCAGGGGTCGGGTAATGAGTCTTGTACTGTCTCGCGAACCACTCTGCCAAGCAGCAGCCTATCTTCTGCAGAACACAGGAGGCCTGGTGTGAGGTCCACCTGTCAGTGGCACCCAAGTTACAGCTGTTGCCCTGAGCATGGTAACCACCCCTGAGACACAGCAAGCACCCTTTGAATCTGGGACTGCATTGGGCATGGTGGCTACACCTGTGATCCCTGTGGCTTGGCAGGAGAATCACCAGTTCAAGACCTGCCTCAGCAATTTAGCAAGGCCCTCAGCAACTTGGTGAGACTCTGTCTCAAAATCAAATAAGTTTTAAGGCCAGGCACCTGTAATTCCTGCGGCTCAGGAGGCTGAGACAGGAGGATCATGAGCAACTTAGTGAGGTACTGAGCAACTCAGTGAGACCCGGTCTTTTTTTTATATATATATATATTTATTTTTTAGTTTTTGTTAGACACAACATCTTTGTTTGTATGTGGTGCTGAGGATCGAACCCGGGCCGCACGCATGCCAGGCAAGCGCGCTACCACTTGAGCCACATCCCCAGCCCCCCGGTCTTTAAATAAAATATAAAATAGGGCTGGGGATGTGGCTCGGTGGTTGAGTGCCCCTAAGTTCAATCCCTGGTACTCAAAAAAATAAATAAATAAATAAAAAGAAATCAAATAAATTTTTAAAATAGTTGGGGATGTAGCTCAGAGGTAGAACTCTCCTGGTCCAATCCCAGTAACACACGCACATGCACACATAGCCAGGGCCCACACAGCGCTGTGTGCAGGAAGGACAGATGAATATGGCGACTGGAAACACAGGGTGAACATCCTGAGTCTCGTGCACTCAGTTCCAGATCCCTAGGAACCTGCACCTCCATCTTATCCTGCTGAAGACTGACAGTTGCCTGAGTTTGCTGGACGATTTGTAGGAGGGCAGTGTGGTGCTCAGGAACACACAGAGCGCCTTAGGTAAACCTCTGGGCACACTCCCAGGGCAGGTCTGAGGAATGCCTTTTCTGAGACTCCTTTCCTGATGCAGAAGGCCTCTTAGTAATCAACAGAGTTTGTGGCTCCAGTACTGAGTGAAGCCCAATTCCCCCCAGCCCCCCAGCTGTCTTCCCAGGCTCCCCAGGGCTCCCCAGAGGACAGCTGGCTTTCTACGTGGCCTCTCACTGCCCATCTTCTGCAAGAGGGGCCCAAGAGGAGTTGTGCTGGTCCCCCCTCAGCCCCCCGAAACCAGGACAGTTTGAGCCTTCCTCCTTCCACCATCCCTTTTGCTCGTGAACGCACACTGGTTGGTTTGGTTCCATCTTTACTGGTGGTTTATGGGTCCCATATAGATGGCTGGGCACTCACCTGAGTCAGCTTCTTTCTTCCTCCTGGGTCATTGGAGGGGACAGGAGTGCCACTGCCATGGGGACGGCTTGCTTTTTCTGTTTTGTTCTATTCCCTCTCTCCAGTCACATCTCTGCTGTCAATTTTAAAGGCAATCTCTACCAGTAGAGAAGGGTTAGTCTTTGGACTCATGACCAATTTTTGGAGTTCTATTCAGACATCAGGAGCACACTGAGATAGGAAGTAGGTATTTGGGGTTATCTGGCTACTGTTCCCTTCTGGATGCCAAGGGGTATATTCTTTGAAGATGGTTTCTCAACCTCTGCATGAAGGCTGAAGGATCCTTCTTTGGCTTCTGGTGAATTTCCCTGTTTGCCCCAATTAACTTTGGGTTTGCTAGCTTCCTGCATTCTCTGAGTATGTAGGGAACTGGCTCCTCCTGCCACTTAGTTGGGACTTTAAAAATGAGGGTCCCCTGGAGCTATTCACCAGGTCACCAAGCTGGTTTCATGATTTGCATGCAGCTTATCAGCCTTCGTTTTAGCCTCTGCCAGTGCAGCTGACTTGACTTCTTTGGTTGGAAGGTGGAAAGGAAAGTGTGACTATCTTCTCAGGCTGAGTTGTGGGTTGTAGATACCCCTCATAAGACAAGTGCATCCTCCTGGGTCTGCCCTCAGATCTTGGCCATATGCTTTCCAGCTGTACAAATCAGAGGTCACACAAGGCACATGCATGTAAACAAAATGCCCCTGTCCATTGGGAACCTGTCGCTGGAGAAAAAATTCTTTCCTGGCTGGTAATTGGCTCCATGCCTGGTGGTGCTTCAGGAAGAAGGGGTTTTAGTTTAAGGGAGGGTCTGGGTGCAGAGGCTCTGGGAGAAGCATCTGGAAAAGGAGCTTAGGATCAGAAGGGTGTGGAGAAGGCTGATCCACCTGCTCAGTAGGAACTGAGAAGCAGGGGAGCCACCTCTCCACCCATGGGAAGGTAAAGTAGGTCTTCCTCCTCAGGAAGTCTTTCAAAGAGCAGAAAGGGGGTTCCTTATTTCATCAAAGGTTTAAGCTTAAGGTTGGTTAATTACATTTCTTTTGGAGTCCTTCAGTTTGATATAAAGCCATAAGACACTGCGTGGGGAATTTTCTCCCCTTCTTCCTCTCTGTTGCAGAGAATGGTCTAGTATCGTAATGTAGATACCCAACATCGGGCCATTGTTCTTGGTCTCCCTGATCATACCATAGCCATAACATGTTACAGAGAAAGACCATCTGTCCCTTGGTCATCACTGAGTAGCTAACCCCTGTCAATGATGGGGAAGACACATGAGTGGTCTGCCCTCTGTTGTGGACATCTGATTGCCCATAAGAGTTGCCTGAGGGGGAAGAGAGAATGATTAGCCAAAGCACAGATTCCACAATTCTTTATGCAGGTGTGAATGTTGGCTCTGGTATTTCATGGCATTGAAATCATAAAATTACACATCTGGTGGTTCTGGAATATACTAACAAGATAAAACAGAGAACCCCATACTTCCCTCCTTTACATCCTTTGGAGGGATCCCTTTACCTTGCTGTAGATCTGCGGGTGGAAATGGTTTCCAGCCAGCACAGAACTCTCCTGGCCCTCCTCTGAGGGCTTCTGAGGTTGGTCGACCCTGGACAGCCTCCCCTTCAGGACAGAGCCCCCTGGTAATGTCCTGGATGCCTGGGTGCTGCGCCCCTCCCCTGACTCAGGCAATGGCAAGGCCCTACTGAGGTGGATGGCGCAAGGCGTCCATCCTCTGGAGGAGCGCAGTATGTTTCTGGGAATGGGCTGACTTGTTTTTGTATTCCTTTAATAAGTATAGTTGTGATTTCTCATATGACCATTAAGTATGAAGGAAAAATCATGACTTTCCCAATTAATGCAACTACTTCTAAAGCATAGATCTGTTTGCTCTAAATGCAATGATTCAGCTGTGGAGTGTAAATTGTTAATGTCTAATGAAAAACTCCCTGTATTCCTGTCAAGGAAGTTTTTGAGAAATTAAATTAAAATCTAGAGAAGATAGATTAGTGCTTAGTACTGGGCAACTTGTTCTTGTTCCTGTGCACAATGGTTTGTGCTCTTACTTTTGTTTGATTAAAAGTAATAACAAGTCAACCACTTGCCGTAACCATGGCACCGGTTCCAGTCAGTAAGTCAAGAAACAATAGTCAAGGTATAGGCCAATAGTTTGGGACATTTGTAACTATTATTAAAAGTTAACTAAGCAGAAACAGCTCAAAGCAAAACTCAACTGAAAGTACAAATGCTTGCTTATGCATAAGTCAAAATACATTCTTCTATTCTAATTGTAACTATGTAATATTTTGTTTCTTTGAATAATGATTACTGTTTTGTAACCACAAAATACTGTAAGCCTGCCAAAATGAAAAGTATATATGATCAACTTCACAAGTAAAGATTGGGATCAACACCTTCACTTTGGTGTCTGTGTTGTTTCTCCACCCCCTCTTTCGCCGACTCCTCACCATCCGTTCGTCTCCTGAGACCCCCTGTTGGAGCTGGTCTCCGACATCTGGCGCCCCCCGAACAGGGACGATCGGTAATCCGTAAGTCTGATGCATTCATTTCATTGAGAAGTTTTCGGGTGAGGATAGGATCTTACCTAGGGTACTGCAGACCCCTTAGCAAGGTGCTAAGTAAGTGAAGGGTAAGTAATCAGAGAACTTATTTTGAGAAGTCATGGGCCATAAAGAGTCTAAAGAAAGAGGACTCTTTATTGATATAGCTAAGCATATGCTCCAAAAACGGGGCATTTCAGTTTCTTCTAAGCAGTTAAGACATTTTTTTCATTTTATTCAAGAATGCTCTCCTTGGTTCCCTGAAGAAGGAACCTTGAATTTAGAAACATGGAAAAAACTAGGTAAAGAGATGAAGGTTTATTATGATCATCATGGGCCAGAAAAGATTCCTGTAGATGCTTTTGCATTATGGAATGTTTTTAAAAATGCTTTGGATCCGACCCATGAGGCAATTTGTTTGGCTCGTCAAGTGACTAAGTCTGAACAAACCCCCTTAATTGGGGCTGCTGCTACAACTAGATTTTATAAAACTACATCCCTTCAAAAACAGTCTCAATCTGATGATGAACAAGGGGATGAAGAGGAGGATGAACAACTTTCTCCTCAAGATCAGGAGGACTTAGAGGAGGCTGCAGCTCGATATCATATCTCTGATTGGCCACCCAATTTGTTAGTTTCTGTGTCTCCAGAGCCTCCTTAGAGCTTTAAATAAAACTATGAAAACTATGGGAGCCTTACACCTGGGTCTCCCATCTCCTACTGCTATACCTAAAGATTGTAACATTAGTGGTGATAGACTTATAAGATTGCTTCTTTACAGTTCCTTTATCCAAACAGGATTGTAAACATTTTGCTTTTAGTCTGCCTTCCCCAAATTTACAAAGACCTTTTCAAAGATTTCAATGGAAAGTTTTGCCTCAGGGAATGAAAAATAGCCCCACCTTATGTCAAAAGTTTGTTGATGCAGCCTTAGTCTCCACGAGAAATAAGTTTCCATCTGGATATATAATTCATTATATGGATGATATTTTATTAGCTCATGCTGATTATTTGATACTCCAGCAAATGCTTAATTTTATGATTACAAGTTTACAAGACTGGGGTTTAAAAATTGCTCCTGATAAAATTCAAACTCAGGCTCCTTTTTCTTACCTAGGAAGATTAATTAATTCCAACAATATAACTTCTCAAAAAATACAGATTAGGGTTGATTCTTTACGTACTTTAAATGATTTTCAAAAACTTCTTGGGGATATTAATTGGATTAGGCCTTACTTAAAATTAACCACTGCTGACCTTAAACCTTTATTTGAAATTTTACAGGGAGATTCAAATCCAAATTCACCTAGGCAATTATCTCCTGAGGGAAAGAAGGCTTTATTTAAGGTGGAGAAGGCTATTTCAGATCATTATTTACAACAAATAGACTATAATAAGCCCTGGATGTTAATAATCTTACAGACCTCACACACTCCTACTGGATGCCTATGGCAGGATGATCCTTTAGAATGGGTTCATTTGCCTTCTACTCCAAAAAAGATTAATATTTCATATCCCACCCAGGTGTCATCATTAATTTGTAAAGGTAGACTTCGAAGTAGAGAGCTCTTTGGACGAGATCCATCCTCCATTATTATTCCATATAAAAAGGAACAATTAGATTTCTTATTAAATGTTAATGATGAATGGCCTATAGCATTACAGGGATTCTATGGAGAAATATTGTTTCATTTGCCTAACCACCCATTACTACATTTTATGACTAAGGTAAATACTATTTTTCCTAAAAACTTTTCTCATGTGCCCCTTGATCAGGCTTCTCTAATTTTTACAGATGGATCCTCTAATGGAATAGCTGTTACTATTATAGATGACCAAGAGCCAATAGTCCAACAAACAACTGAAACCTCTGCTCAAAGGACGGAATTAATTGCTATTATAACTGCTTTTGAAAAGGTTACACAGCCTTTTAATCTTTATACTGATTCCCAATATATAGTTAATCTCTTTCCAGCCATAGAAACATCTTCTTTGTCCTCTCATTCATCAATTGTTAATATATTACAAAAGTTACAAAAATTAATATTACAGAGATCCTATAAATTTTTTATTGGACATATTAGAGGACATTCTAACTTACCTGGACCTTTAGTGGCAGGAAATGCTAAAGCTGATTTATTAACTAGGACTGTTTATAACGTTATTGAACAAGCTACTAAAGATCATCAATTACATCATCAAAATTCTGCTGCTCTTAGAGCACAGTTTCATATAACTAAAGAACAAGCTAGACAAATTGTTAAACAATGTCAAATCTGTCCTACTCACTTTCCTTCTCCACAGATGGGTGTCAACCCTAGGGGTTTGTTACCCAACAAATTGTGGCAGATGGATGTTACTCATATTCAAGAGTTTGGAAAGTTATCTTTTGTTCATGTTTGTGTGGATACTTTCTCACATGTTATTTTTGCTACAGCCCGTACTGAAGAAGCTTATAAGGATATTGCCCAACATCTTTTTGCCTCCTTTGCATATATGGGATTACCTCTTCATATTAAGACAGACAATGCTCCTGCTTATATTTCAAAAGCCTTTAAACACCTGTGTCAGACACTTAACATAGTTCATTCCACAGGCATCCCCTATAACCCACAAGGACAAGCCATAGTGGAAAGAGCTCATCAGACCTTAAAATCTCAAATTAATAAATTAAAAGAGGGGGAACTACATTATAGCTCTCCTCATCAAATTCTTCAACATGCTCTATTTGTCATTAATCATTTAAATGTAAATGATTCTAAATTAACTCCAATGCAACGTCATTGGTCTGAGCAAAAAGTAACTCAAAAACCTTTAGTTAAATGGAAAGATCTTCTTACTGGACAGTGGAAAGGACCTGATATTCTCTTAACATCAGGGAGAGGATATGCTTGTGTGTTTCCACAGGACGCTACTTCACCTTTGTGGATTCCAGATCGACTCATCAGACATTATGACTCACCCATATCCCAGGCGGAGGTTCCTCCCCAAGCCATACCCAAGGATGCCATAGACCCAGGATGAAGAACTTGCCGAGGACATGACTAATCTTCACCTTCATTCCCCTCGACAGGCACGAACAACATTGACATCAAAATTACCTTCCTGGGGTCAAATAAAACATCTGACCAGTCAGGCACAAAACTTGGTTATTAGCCAAGGTGCCTCTGCCTCTCCTGAAAAAGTGTTTCTTGCTATGCTAGCACTCTTATCCTGTCAGGTATCACTGATTTCTGCTAATCAATCTTACTGGGCTTATTTTCCTGATCCTCCTCTTTTAAGAGTTACTGATTGGGGAAAACTTAATATTAAGGTGTTTACTGATAATCCTGATTTGTTAGGAGGGATTTCTGATTCCCTTATTCCTCATAAGATGTCCTATAATATTAATTTCAAGGGTTTAATAGAAGAAACTCCTATTTGCTTTGCTACTGATAATAAATTCATCCCTCAAGGATGTATGCCTATTAATTATAGACAATATTTTACTGATTGCCCTCCTGGCTTCCCAGACATGGATAATAAAAAGAGGAGCCTTTGGCTCCTTGAAATGGTATCTTCAGGATATTATATAGTTAATGAAACCTATGTTAATAAGACATTACCTGAAGCCATTGATCCATGTGGATTAAAGAATAACAAAAAAGATTTTTATTGGAATAATATGATTGATCCTTGGGAAGAATTTCCTCATTGGTTTCAATGCGGATTTATGCAAAGGGCACAAGTCTTTCAGCCTAAGTCTTCAGATGTTAAGATCTATGATTGGTCTGCTTCTGCCCCTCATTTTGATTATAAAAATTATTTTAAGACTGAGTTTCAAAAATTTAATCATACTGAAGGAATGTATACAAGTTCTCCTATTCATAGATGGTTCTCACCTGGTTGGGTCACTCCCATATTTCAGAGTGAGCTCCCTAATGGAAAGGTTTCATACTTCCCAGATCTCTTTAGATTAATTGCAGCTACTAATATGGTTCTTTTAACCAGACCTGGTAAAACTCCAGAACCTTTCAATATTCGTGCTTGCATTAATGCTCCTCATGCTATCTTAGTAGGTAATAATAATACCTTGACAATTAATCGTAATAATAGTGTTTATTCTATTTCCTGTGATCAATGTATGTTAACTAATTGTATACATGCTAATCTTCCGAAAAACTATACTACTTTTATAATTATACATCAGCCTTCCTATGTAATGATTCCTGTCCTTCTTAATGATGATTGGTATGATGATGAAGGGTCACAAATTCTTAAAAAATTTAATGAATTAATTAGACCTAAGCGATTTGTTGCAACATTAATTTTAGGAATTACAGCATTGATAGGAATTATTACTTCTTTAGCTTTATCTACTACAGCTTTAGTTAAAGAAATTCATACTGCTCATCATGTTAATGATTTATCTCAATGTTTCATTAGCATTGGCTATTCAAGAAAAAATAGATAAAAAATTGGAGGCTCGAATTAATGCCTTAGAGGAAGCTTTATTATATGTAGGAAACCAGATTCAAAATATAAAAACTCAAATGACAACCAAATGTCATGCTAATTTCAAATGGATCTGTGTTACTCCCTTAAAATATAATCAAACTAAATATGGATGGAATCAAGTACAAACTCATTTATTAGGGATTTGGAATAAAACTGAAATAGGCCCCAATATACAAGATTTACAACAACAAGTAAAATATATAAGTAAGGCTTATTTATCTACTGACTCTACAGCTGACCTTGCAGCAGACTTATACAAAAATGTACAAAAAACTATTTCCAATAGTACTTGGTGGTCATATATGATTAATATTGGTTTTGGCTTTTTATTCATTGTTCTTGTTTGTCTCATTCTTCCAGTCCTCTTCAGACTTGTCTGGAAATCAATCAGAAGCATCTCCGTCCAAATCGAACACCTCAAATTAAAAAATAAAAAAGGGGGAAATGCTGCGCCCCTCCCCTGACTCAGGCAATGGCAAGGCCCTACTGAGGTGGATGGCGCAAGGCGTCCATCCTCTGGAGGAGCGCAGTATGTTTCTGGGAATGGGCTGACTTGTTTTTGTATTCCTTTAATAAGTATAGTTGTGATTTCTCATATGACCATTAAGTATGAAGGAAAAATCATGACTTTCCCAATTAATGCAACTACTTCTAAAGCATAGATCTGTTTGCTCTAAATGCAATGATTCAGCTGTGGAGTGTAAATTGTTAATGTCTAATGAAAAACTCCCTGTATTCCTGTCAAGGAAGTTTTTGAGAAATTAAATTAAAATCTAGAGAAGATAGATTAGTGCTTAGTACTGGGCAACTTGTTCTTGTTCCTGTGCACAATGGTTTGTGCTCTTACTTTTGTTTGATTAAAAGTAATAACAAGTCAACCACTTGCCGTAACCATGGCACCGGTTCCAGTCAGTAAGTCAAGAAACAATAGTCAAGGTATAGGCCAATAGTTTGGGACATTTGTAACTATTATTAAAAGTTAACTAAGCAGAAACAGCTCAAAGCAAAACTCAACTGAAAGTACAAATGCTTGCTTATGCATAAGTCAAAATACATTCTTCTATTCTAATTGTAACTATGTAATATTTTGTTTCTTTGAATAATGATTACTGTTTTGTAACCACAAAATACTGTAAGCCTGCCAAAATGAAAAGTATATATGATCAACTTCACAAGTAAAGATTGGGATCAACACCTTCACTTTGGTGTCTGTGTTGTTTCTCCACCCCCTCTTTCGCCGACTCCTCACCATCCGTTCGTCTCCTGAGACCCCCTGTTGGAGCTGGTCTCCGACACCTGGGCTCAACCTGGATGGAGGTTTTCTGTCAAGACCAAGAGGCATTCTTGGACCTTCAGCTGACCCCGCCTGCTTCCATCTGTTGTGGAGCCTCTGTCAGTGACTCAAGGGAGCAGCTCCACCCATCTATCAGGGAAAGCTTCCAAATGACAGCTCGGAACAGCTGTCAAGTTCTATGGGAAACAGGATGGCGAGGCAGGTCACCATCATACACCAAGAGAGGATTCTCCTTAGCAGGCCAGGACCCATTTTCAGCAGTGCAGGATGGCTAGCCTGGGATAGGCTACCTTCCATCTCTCTCCTATTGGGAGTCAAGCAGTAAAAACCAGGGAGCTATCAAGGGAAAGTCCTAACTGAGGTCACCAACCATGTAACAAAATGCAGTGGGTTCCCACTTTAATGAGTGCAAACCCAAAAAGTACAACCAGAAGGTAAAAGAGTGGAGACTGATTTACCATCTGCACTGGGAGGGCACTGGGGTTATTTCCAAAGCAATGCTCTCCTTAGGGAAAGGAAGCAAGGGGTTTCCTTCAGGGAGTCCGTATTTCTATAGGAAAGCACACTAAGGGTGCCAATGTTCCTGAGCATGCTCAGTTCAAGCTGTATGCTTCTGGGCAAGCTCGGTTTGGAGTCATAAAGATGGTGGCCCCCAAATGCTTCTGGGCATGCTCAATTCAATAGTATAAGGAGCCAGTAGTATAAGGTGACTTTAGGTCACCTCAAAGAATGAGCCAGAGTGCCTTGGTGACCCTGGTTGGTTCTCTGCAAGTTTTCCAAAGAGCATTAACTGAAATAAAAAGAAAGGACAACTTTCAAGGTGCTTTAATGCAAGAGTTGCCCCTGAAGTTTCCCGCTTTACTTAGTGGCTAACATACCAGCAGCTACTGCAATAGTCTAAGCCAGAAATTATTATAGCCAGATTGGAATAATGGCCCTGGGGAGAAGAATACAGATAAAGGAGAAGCAGACAAGGGGTAAACAGGCAGAGCTTAGAGAGCAAGTACATCTGGTGGCAAGGGTGAAGGGAAAACCCAGGAAGGCTCCAGGTTAGATGCCCAGGTACATGTGGCAGTGCAGGTCCCTGAGCAGGTATGTGAAGGAGGAGGAATGCATGCCTTCATGCAGTCAGTCCCCACCCTGACAAAGAGGGTGCACAGGTGCCCGGTGTGGTGGAGCACTTGTAGTCCCAGCTACTTGGGAGACCAAGGCAGGAGGATTGCAGGTTAAAGGCCAGCCTGGACAACTGCAGTGGCAATTTAGCAAGAGCCTGTCACAAATTTTTAAAAAGCAGGGCAGGGGAATGGGGATGTGCTTCAGTGCTGCTCACCGCTGGGTTCAATCCCCGATGCTGTTAGGGAGAAAAACACCTGCAGTCACAAAGGTCCAGGCACAGTGAGGCTTTCAGTGCTTGCCTTATTTTGGAGTAAACAAAAGAGTTCAAAGAGGTGGGCTCCATGAAGCCAAGACCGGTCCTTTCGGTTCCCTCTAGTACCCTTCCTTCAGCACTCTGTGCCCTTATGGAGCAGCCTGGGGGAACAGGAAACTGAGAAGGTGGGCGAAGAACAGGCACACAGCCCTGGTGATGGGTCCCCTGCCTCGTCCTGGTCTTATCCACGCCTTTCTATAATAAAATCTTTTTCTGGTACTGGGGATTATAGGCATGTGCCACCATGCCAGATATATAATACAATCATTTAAAAACAGTTTCCCAAATATAAAATATTTGCTTCACTCAATGACAGGATAGACACTTTATGTTCAAATTTACTGAGAAAACAATTCACATGCCTTTAAAAGACACATACAACTCAGGGGGCTGGGGATGGTAGAGTGCTTGCCTCACATGCACAGGGCCCTGAGCTCAATCCCCAACACCACCAAAAATGAAAATAAAAAAGAAAGAAAAGGGCTACGGAAAACAGAAGCTTAATGAGATGTGTTAGTAGAAGTAAAACCAATTTAAGTCCCTTGGTGTTTTTATAGACAAGCCTCTCTGTCTTCTAGAGAGAAGCTTTCTCTTCTCCCTGTCTGTCTCCCTCTCCAAGAGTGGACTTCACCTTCAGTCTGGGGAGCTTCTGTTATCTAGGGCCAATACCTGCTGAAGGGCTGTTTGGGGTCATGACCAAGACACAGAGGCTGAGAGCCTCTGAAGACAGCACACTCCTAAGTGAAGGGAGAGACACCTGCTGTCTGCAGTGGGAGGAGCTGAGGAGGAAAGCTTCCTGCTCAGGTCATTTATGTGGCTGCCTTCCAGCAGGGACTGAGGTTGGAATCATTTCCCAGGTTTGCTTGCTCAGATAGCTGTCTTGAATGTGGCAGTCAGCTGGGATCTCACTGTGCCGTCCTGTGGCCTGGGCTTCCAGACAGAATGACAAATGGGTCTAAGAGCAATCCCCCCCCCCCCAGAGCCACGTGGAACCCAAATGGGTTTTTCTGAACTAGCCTTGACATCACAGGAAACACTGCATGGCACTTCAGAAGCATGTGACTAAGCTGGTATTCAAGGACATTCCATCTCTGGATGACACAACTGTCTAAGAATTTGAGGATATGATTTAAATCACCACATCCTGTCAAGCAAGGTGATGCATGTCTGTAATCCCAGCAGCTCTGGAGGCTGAGGCAGGAGGACTGCAAATTTGGGGCCAGCCTCAGGAATTTAGCGATACCCAGTCTCAAAATAAAAATAAAGGGGTTGGGGTTGTGGCTCAGTGGTAGAGCTTGGCTTGCATGCGTGAGACCCTGGGTTTGATCCTCAGCACCATATAAAAAATAAACAAATAAAATAAAGTTATATTAAAAAAAGTATTGTGCCCAACTACAACTAAAAAATAAATATTAAAAAATAAATAAATAAAAAGGGCTGGGAGGCTGGGCATATAGTTCAATTGGTAGAGTGCTTGCCTCCCATGCACAGGGCCCTGAGCTCAATCCCTAACACCACCAAAAATGAAAATAAAAAAGAAAGAAAAGGTCTAAGGATGTGGCTCAGTGGTAAAGCACCCCTGGGTTCAATCCCCAGCACCAAAAATAATGGGCAAGGAACATTGGAAGGAGGCGGCCAGCTGCAGTCTCTGGGAAAGAAACGGAAGCTTATTAGAGATAAGAAATGCAGAATCCCAGGAGATATTTGGAAAGGAGAAATAACAGGACTTGAATTGAATGTGGGAAACAGGGAGAAGGACGACTCTGAGGCCCTTGGCTTGAGCAACAGGGAGAACATGTGTCACTCACTGTAGTGGAGGAGACAGATGGAGGAACAGATGATGGGAAGGTAGATGACAGAAACCAAGAATGTCACATAGGACATTCTAATTTTGAGATGCACATTAGATATACAAGTTGAAATGTGGAGGAATTGGTCAGGATTTAAGTTGAATGCTCGAGACTGGTGTAGGCTAAGGGTGTCGATTTGGCACTTGTTAGCATTAAATTGGCATTTAAAGTCATAGGCTAGAAGAAATCACCCAGAGAGGAGAGATGGACAGGGAAGAGGTGTGCCCTTAAGGTGCTGCATTCCTGCTGGGAAGAAAATGGAGCCCAGAATGGGAGGAAATGCCCCAGAGAGCTTTCTACTGTAGGAGAGTCAGGAGATAGGCATGCAAGGATAAGAAAATGACACCATGGAGTAAGGAAAAGGGGGCGTGGAGAACCAAGGAAGCAGAGGGGACTGAACATCACCATCTACATCCAGTCAACTGGGAACCAGGAGGAGCACCCGCAAGATGACACAGGAGAAGCCCTATGTAATCACAGCGAAGCCACAGAATAATAGAGATTCAAGCAATTGAAAAAAATACTAATTGTGGAAATTTGGACAGAAATAATAGCCTAACCCTGGGTTGTCCATTGGTCGTCCTGAGAGTAAATAGAGAACTTAAGAAAGAAGAGAGGACAGACCTGCAGAGACAGAGAGGCACACCATACACCTACAAAGGCACTTCCCAGAGCCAATCCTGGCCAAACCACTGAAACTACCAGGACAAAAACCTTCCACAGGCCTTCCGGCAGGAGAGCAGGAGGACCTTCAGCCAGCACAGGCTTTCTCACAGTCCCAGCCGGAGCCAGAGGATACTAGAGTCAGCTCCAAGGAAGAACGGACAGAAAGGAAGTGAATCAAGAACATTCTACTAAGATGTCAGCTATGAATGAAAGCATGAAGCAGGAGCCCCCAAACGTGTACCAGAAATATAGCAACGATGAGCTCCCACATGGAAACTGCAGATTCAACAGCATTGTGGTATTTTAAAATCTTCTATCACAGCTTTCATGAATCTTGAGAACAGATATGGCTTATACCCAAGCACTTATCTAAAGAAATTCTTTCACTGTACTTAATTTCTTTAGCTTCTGCTATACAGAAGAGTTATTCCTAATGCATTCTGTTGTCTATCTGCCTAATATTTTAACCACCTATTTGCACAAAAAGAGGCATGAAATGAGCATCGCCTAATGTTAAAAAATGATATATTTGGTGGTAGGAAATTTCATGATTGTTACTTTATTCTTTGTATTTTTATATGACTTGGATTTTATATAACAATTACAAATTATTTCACAAAACACTCTAATTTTTTTTAAATTAAGCAATTATTAAGAATGATGTACATGGGCTGGGATGTGGCTCAGTCGGTAGCGCGCTCACCTGGCATGCGTGCGGCCCGGGTTCGATCCTCAGCACCACATACAAACAAAGATGTTGTGTCCGCCGAAAACTAAAATAAATAAATATTTAAAAAAAAAAAAAAGAATGATGTACATAAAGAAAGAAAGAAAATGAGCTTCGTGAGCCAGGTGTGGCAGTGCACACCTGTAATCCCAGAAACTCAAAAGACTAAGGCAGGAGGATCACAAGTTCAAGACCAGACTCAGCAACTTAGTAAGACTTTGTTTCAAAATAAAAAGTACAAAAAGGAATGGGGATGAATCCCCAGTTCTGCAGAGAGGGTGGGGGGGGCAGATAGATGAGCTTCGTGACTACAGGAATCACACTTACTCAGCACACATTACATACTGGCTATCTTGCACACATTGGACCCACATATAATTCATCAAAATAGGAATCATGACCTTAGCTTTCCAGGGGAGGACACTGAGGTTCCTGGGTATTTGTAAAACCTGGGATCACACAGCAGATAAAGACAGGGTCAGAGCTGGGCCTGGGCCCAAGCCAGTGCCCCTCTGCCAGCCTCCTGCTGCGGTCTGCTCAAGCTCACCCACCCTCACATGTGTCCACACGACTTCCTCAGTACCCATCTTCCAGGCCCGGGATTTACCGTGAGAAAGCAAACGTAATCTCTGTCACCTGACCACTCTGTCACCTGACCAAGCTGTCATCCAATGTCTCATGATTTGGGACACAGGTTCTGATTCCACCCTGACAAGGGTCATGCTCACAGCACCTCCTGTTCCACGTAGAAGGCGATGGTGTCCAACCCATCCAGCCCTTTGGGACACTCTGCTGGAAGGTGGCCAAGGGCAAAGGACAAGTGACTCACCGTCCTCTCTGTCGCTTTCATGGATGACAGTACTGTGAACTCTAGCGTCTGTGCTAAGGGTGGATTCCAAAGTCCTAGAAGCAAGCCAACGTCTCTTCCACAGTGAGAACCTTGGAAAGTTGGTGCAGTATCTGGTCGTAACCACACACATCCTCCTGTATGCTTTAAATTATCTAGATTACTTGCAATACTTAGTATGGCATATACTAGATTGATTAGGGAATAATTACAAGAAAAAATTCTGTCCACATTCAGTACTGACAGTTTTCCCATATATTTTCAATCCTTGGTTGGTTGAATCTATAGATGCAGAACTTAAGGACACAAAGGGCCTCACATACATTCACGCTAAACTAATAAAAAAATAAGTTCCAAATGACTCATGAAAAGCAAATGCTTTTCATTTGCTTGAAGTGAAGGTGTGGCCCAAGCTGCCCAGATTACTGCTACAAGGTGAAGAGTGAGAACACAGTCGTGGCCCTGAGAGCGCTGTCTTGGGTTCACCCTCATTCCACCTGCTCTCTGCAAACTCCACTTCCTCTAAAATCCTGACTGCCCAGGGCACAAGTCACATGTGTTCTTGGCTACTCTACTGGATCTCCCCCGATGTAGCACATTCTGAGTCCTGTCTCCTGGCATTATTGGGGCTCAGAGTAGCAACAGCTGCCAGGGACAGGACCCACCATTGCTGCCATAAGACCCACACAGAGATGACCCTACTGCCCCTTGTCCCCTATGATCTAGTTCCTCAAGCCAGCCAGGGAGAGGTGTGTACAATGTGAACCAGACCATATAATCCCCTGGCTCCAAAGCCACACACCCTGAGTGGTTCACTACAACCTGCAAATCCTCATGTGCCCCACATAACTCATTGCTGCTGTTGGCCCATCTCTGGGAGGAACTCATGAAATGAATTTGCTTTTCATGAATCATTTGGAGCTTATTTTTTTATTAGCTTGAACAACTCTCCCTCTAACATCATCGTTAAAACAGCCTCAGGCTGGGGTTAGTTGAGAACAGATTGAATCAGGCACACAAAACTCTTCCAATAGCCCTGGTGTCACTCTTGATCCACACCTTGCCACTCTTTCCTCTTGATCAAGAGGAAACAAACCCCAACAGGCCTCTGCACCAACCTCCTAATCTCCCAGGACTGTCCCAGCATCAGGTCCTCCCAAAGACGAGCCAACAGCAGCAATGGGTTGTGTGAGGCACTTCCATACGACTACCATGTTCAACATCCTCCACTAACACCACACAGAGTCTCTACCATCTAGGTCAAAAACATATCTGCATCCTTGAGACAAGTCTAGTAGCTGCAGTAGCTCCAAAGGCAAATGCCCTGACCAAATTTTGGACTGTAAGTCTTCAGAGGTGGAGATTCCAGAGCTGCCACCAAAGAAAACTGCTATGGTAGAAATATGAAAAAGGACTATGGGACCTTGCATAGAAGTCCCCAACTTCAATGGCAAAGTAAGAGGTGGGAGTGCAGGGAGGCAGTGCCATGGTTCAGATACGTGGTGTCTCCAAAAGCTCATGTGTGAGACAGTGCAAGAAGGGGCAGAGGTGAAATGTTGGGTTATGAGAGCTTTGACCTAACCAGTAGGTTAATCCACAGAAGGATTACCTGGGTGGCAACTGCTGGCAGGTGGGGTGTAGCTGGGGGAGGTGGATCACTGAGGTGTGTCACTGGAGTTTATGTTTTGTCCCTGTTGAGTGGAATTATCTCTACTTCCTGGTGCCATGTCCTGAGCTGCTTTCCTCCGTCAAGCTCTTCCACCATCATGTTCTGCCTCATCTTAGGCCCAGGGCTATGCAGTCAGCTGACCATGGACTGAACCTCTGAAACCAGGAGCCAAAGTAAACTTTTCCTACTCAAAGTTGTTCTTATCTGTCAATTGGTTATAGAGATGCAAAAGATGACTAAAACAGTGGTTAAATCAAGTGTTAAAGTCAAATAAGATCCAGTTGTGCTGGTGCCTGCCTTTAATTCCAGCTTCTCAGGGGGCTGAGGCTGGAGGTTCACAAGTTTTAGGCCAGCATGGGCAATTTAGCAAGACCCTGTCTCAAAATAAAAAATAAAAATGTTGGCGGGGTGGGGGAGGGATCTAGCTCAGTGGTAAAGTACCCATGGGCTCAATGCTAAGAGCCACAAAATAATAATAATAATAGTAGTAATAGTAATAGCAATAATAAATAAAGTCAGATAAGGATCACCATGAGGGCTTTGCTAAGCTGTTCTTGTGTCCAACTATTTAGTGGTCTCCAAAGCAGGCAAATACTTCCCAGGGATAACTGAAAATAACTATCAAAATATGAGAAGAAAATACTAGAACATCTATGTATATTTTTAAATCTTAATCATTTTAATTTTTTCTATATTTTATTATAATCAACTTTAAGTAGAGTAACACACGTGTGTAATTTAATGTGTATGTATCATGGATGTGTGTTTAAAACTTTTTCACTAATGGGAGCACAGGAACAGGATTGGAGGCTACTGTTATTAACAATGGATACCGGCTGAAGAATCACCCTGGGGGACAACAAGATCAGATCTTATTTTGGTAAGACAATCTGTCTGAGGTTTGAAGAAGAAATTCAGTTGGGATGAGGGTCCAAGCAGAGTTTAGAAGCTGTTGGGGTTCTCTGAGCAAGGGCTGGGGCTGGAACAGTGTGAGTGGGTATGGGGGGAGAGGTGAGAAATAGGCAGCAGACAGAACCCACCTGACCTGGGGATCTGTGCACAGGACAACAGGGAAGCAGATGTTCAGGACTCTCAATTTCTGCCTGTGGTTGAGTGGAATCACTATTCAGGATAAGGAAAAAGGAGTAGGTTATTGGACATATTAAGCTTCAAAAAAAAAAAAAAAAAAGTCTAGATCTCCAAATCTGATCCTCTTTCCGAACCCCTGCTCTGCATCAGTCAGGGTCCACACGGAAGACAGAAACCACACAGTAACTTGAACACGGAAGATTTGCAAGAGGATCAAAAATAACTTTAAAGAACACAGTTACAGGGGAGCAAAGGAACAGGCCTCCTGTAGAGTCTGAGGCAGGAGGATCACAAGTGCAAAGCCAGCCTCAGCACTTAGCAAACCCTGTCTCAAAATAAAAACAAAAGGGGCTCGAAGGTGGCTCTGTGAGTGCCCCTGGGGTTCAATCCCTGGTCATCAACAACAATAAAAACAGTAACAGCAGTCATAAGCATAACTATCTCCAGGGCTGAGACAAAGAGCCACCCAAGGCTGATCGCCCCTCCTCTTTGGAGCCAAGATCAGAGCTTTTCAGACAGGCAGTACTGTGGGACTCTGGGTGGTAGTCACCAGGAGGTGTGCTGGATAATTTCCTGGCAATATGCCCTCTGAAATTTGCCAGAAACCCTCTAGGGTCCTGAGGAAACATGTTCAGAGGGAGCACCGGAGCAACCATGCCGTGAAACTGCAGGAGGAGGAGTGCAGGGAAGCTGCTGGCTGCTGGGGGCTGCAGAGGGCCATCAGGAGCATGTCTAGGAGCCAGGCGCTGGAGAAGCCATCCATGAACCAAGAGCTGGTTACGGGGAAGCTGCCTGTGTTTTAGGGTCTGCCAACACGAGCATACCAGAAACAGAAGGGAAAACCTCTTCCCTCCTGGACATCTCAGGTGACTGGCAAGGTCTGACATCACGCCAGCTGCAAGGAGCATAGTTAAAGGATCCATCTTTATTTTATTTAATTTTTTAAATATCTATTTTTTAGTTGTAGTTGGACATAATACCTTTATTTTATTTACTTATTTTTATGTGGTGCCGAGGATCAAACCCAGGGCCTCACACATGCTAGACAAGTGATCTACCACTGAGCCACAATCCCAGCCCCCATCTTTATTTTTGCAGAGCAGGAAATGATGGGTTTGGAGCTGAGAGACAATATATTTATAACTGGCATAATCCACCCTTTTGGTTTCTCAGCTTTCATGAGAGTCTAAACCACGTTTCATTGCAAGTTTGAGGGTCCCATTTTTTACCTACTGGAGCCCTCACTTTCACACCAGATCACGTGTTGGGATCTCATGTGAAACTGGGTGATGCTGTGAATCCAACTGCTGCAGTTCTGCAACCACTGAGTTGATCTTGAAGACATCAGCCCTGGAAACAGGAGATGTCTGAGGTCCTTCTCCAGCAGCGGGGAGAGTGCTCTGGTTCTTGGGCCTGACTCAGGCTGAGTTAGACTTGAGCAATGTTTTCCTCTGCCAGGTCTTGACTGCACTAAAGGGTCATCCTGCAGCACAGTCACCATTCAGCTCCCCAGGCGTCAGCCTCGGGCGGGCGTGTCATCACAGTCAGCAGGTGGTAGCGCATTGATTGGAAAGTCACTTCCTGTTACAAACACCTCATTCCCCTGGAGCTCAGCTCTGATCTCAAGGCAAAAGGCAAACCAAACTTACACCCAGATCCTGGTTCCCGTCTCCTCGTGGCAAGTGCCTCTCAGGATTCAGAGAGGAGACAGAGGTTTACATAAATGGAGTTTAATATGAATAATTATTAATTATAACAAGTGACCTGCATAACAAGAGATTGGCTTGAGAGAACTTTAAAGAGGGTTAAGATTAGGAGCTACACTAATGTCAACATAAGGAGCAACTATTAATCCTAAACCGAGTGCCCGAGGAGGGGATCCCTCCTGGGTGGTGGAACCAGAGAGCCCTTCTGCGCCCTCTACTGACCTTGTTTAATGATGTGTCTAGTGGCCAGGAAACCTGTAAAGGACTCATCTGTGTGGTTCTGAGCCAGTGGTGAAGGTGAATCTGGAACTGATAAAATCAAGTGGTAACTAGTACAGGACCCATTTCCACCCTGGGAAAGAAAGAAGAGAGGGGAGGGCGTGGGTTCTTCCAGGACTACAGACACAGTTGGAAAACAGGAGAGCAATCCCAGTAACCACAGGCTCAAGGCCATTCTAACTTCATAACTGTACCCTCCATGGGACCCCTGGTCTTTCCGCAGAGAGCCCCATGTTCCCCAGAGGCTTCTGTCCCTAACCCTTAGCAGCTCTCTCTCCTCTGTAATCCACGACCCCATCTTGTATTTCGCAAAGACTCAGAAACCACCAGATCAAACCCCCTGAACGGTTGCCTCTAATGTACACAGTCCTCCCTTCTAGTTTCCTTCTCTCCCTCCTGTTGGAAAGTGCTACCCCCTGGGGATCTCCTCTGTGACCACACTTACCATTTTCTCTCCCATTTCCCTGTATCTCTAATCTGTTCCCTAGATCTTCCTCACCAGCACTTAAACTACTCATGTTCTTCCATTTTATAAAGCCCTCCCTAACCTGAGGGTTCCCCTTTAGGTCTGCAGCGTACCTGCTGAGCGCTCTGCTCTCACGGATGATCTGATCCACGAATCTGCTCATGTCACCCTGATTTAAACAGCTCTCTCTGGCCTTCTGGATTAACTCCAAACTCCTTAACAGCCCACACTCCGTCCTGCCTCAACCAGGAGTCTCACCATTTTACCTGCTTCCCAGCCCCACTGAAATTTTTCTCCCCCTAAGTGTCCAGATTGTCTCTTCAGGGAGCCTCTGAGTGTGCCATTCTCTCTGTTGGTATTCTTCCCCGTAAACACTGCTTTCTAGTTGGCTCACCTGTCACTTGCCCCCTTTGGCATCGCCTTCTACCAGAAGCCCTTATTTGCTCCCAACCCTGGGGAGCATGAGAGGTGAGCTGCTCCTCCATGAACCAGGGAGGTTAGGGAATGTGTTCCCCATGGAGAATTCATTAATTCTCCAGTGCTTAGCTCAGCACCTGGCACAAAATAGTCACTGTGGTAGGCAAAACAGCATCCCCTAAAGATGTCATGGCCTTATCCCATACAATTATGCTGTGTTACAGGGAAAGGGGGAACCAAGGGTACATATGAAATTAAGGTTGTTCATCAGCTGAACCTAACAAGTTTACCAGGAAGGGCACCTGGAAAGCCCTGGCCACTAGGGGCTACTAGATGCTGCTAACCACCATGCACCATGGGGAGCCTGTTGCCGGCCCAATGTAATTGCAAACAGAGAAGAGGAAAGCAGAAAGGTCAGGACCAAAGATGGCATTATGAGAAAGGCTCAAAAGATGGGAATGAGCAACAGGCAAGACTACAAGCAGCCTTAGGAACAGCAAAGGGAAGGAATCAGGCCCTCCTAGAGCTCCAGACAGGAACACTGTCCTACCAACAACTGGCTCTGGTGCAGCGAGGCCCACTGTGGATTTCTGATCTCCAGAATTGTAACTAATAAATTGCTATCTTATACCACCAAAAGTATATATAAATTATAAATAGTGCTTCCACTGCCCTCAGAAAACCCTTCCTGTTTGGGTCCTGTAAAGGAAAGCCCCATGGTATCAGAGGAGCATGGGACCCTAGCAGGCCTTACTCCATCAGATCCTCGTTCTAAGACAAACAACTCAGTTATCTTGTCTGAAGTGCAATATCCCTGCCCTCCATGGGCTGTTGTGGGGATCAACTAAGGAACTGTGTAAAGCAGGCGGCACCATGGCAGCCAGGACACATGTGGGCAGCTCCTGGTAGCCACTATGAGTGTTCAGATCAACACATGAGCAGGTTCGCAGATCATCATACAGCTAGAAGCCACTCACACTGACCCCTACTACACTCTTCCAAAAACAACAGCCCTGGGGTTGGGGTTGTGGCTTAGTGGTAGAGCGCTTGCCTAGCCTGTGGAAGGCTGGGGGTTTGATCCTCAGAACCACATAAAAATAAATAAAATAAAGGTTTTGTGTCCAACTACAACTAAAAGATTTAAAAAAATAAAAATAAAAAGCCTTGGCCCACCTGGGATTGTGAAAAAAACTCTGTCAGAACCGAGTGTATTCGAGCAGAGCCTGCACCTACTGTGTGGGTCTTCCATGTGCAGTGGGGATCTTCCTCTATCAAAGTAAGTCTTCTGTGTTGGGGGCTGACTAGTGGAGCCAGCAAAATCCAAAGAAAGGCTGATGGTGGGAACCAGAGTTAAAGACCCTCAAGAGAGACCTCAGCAGAATAGCAGGCTAGAGAGTAGAATTCTTTTTTAAAAAAAAAATCTTTATTATTTATTTTTATTTATTTATTTTTATGTGGTGCTGAGGATTGAACCCAGGGCCTCATGCACGTGAAGCAAGTGCTCTACCACTGAGCTACCACCCCAGCCCCAAGAGTAGAATTCTTTACAAAGTCTCCAAGAATAAGACTGTCTGGCTCTTTCTTGCAACCTGAAAGGATAATTATCACAATAAAATGATATGTCTATGGCAGCCAGGTAATAGTAAACTGTTTTCCCAAGTTCTGAGCCATTCTAGCAAGTGATTTTACCCAAGAATGGGAACCGCTGGATGACAACTGGTTGGTCACAAGCCCAGGGGGTAATCTGGGACTTGCAGCTAGCATTGGAAGTAGGGGTGGTCTTGTAAGGCTGAGTTCCTAACCTGTGGGGTCTAAGCTAATCCAGGCAGCCTCAGAACTGGACACATGACACCCAGTGGTCTCCAGAGGTTTGGAGAATTAGCAGATTTAGTCAGAAGCATATGAGTGGAAACACAGATTTTTGTTATACTTATCTTTCCAGTTTCCTAGGAGAGGCAGTATGTAGAGCTAAAGAATAAAGCAAACAGCTGAGCATGGTGGTGCATGCCTGTAATCCCAGCAAGTTGGAAGGCTGAGGCAGGAGGATCACAAGTTCTAAGCCAGCCTCAGCAACTTAGTGAGATCCTGTCTCAAAATAAAAAATAAAAAGGGCTGGAGTGTGTTGGGATTGTAGCTCATGGTAGAGTAGCCCTGGGTTCAATACCCAGTACTATAAAACAAAAAAATTGATATACAAAATGATCATGGGTACGTTAAGATATTGGGATAAAGGTGATTAATTTTCTTTTTTGTGTATTTTCTAACCTTTTTTTTTTTTTTTTTTGGTACTGAGGGTTTAGCCTAAGGGTGCTTAACTGCTGAGCCACATTCCCAATCCCCAGCCCTTTTTATTTTTTATTTTAATTTTTTTTTTTTAGTTGTCGGTGGACCTTTATTTTTATGTGGTGCTAAGAATTGAACCCAGTGCCTCACACATGCTAGGCAAGCGCTCTGCCACTGAGCTGCAACCCCAGCCCCTATTTTTAATTTTGAAACAGAAGAATTTTATTCTCTCAGTTCTGGGGCCTGTCATCCAGGATGCAGGTCAGCTGGACCTTCCTTATCTCTCCACCAGCTTCTGGTTGCCCCCCACCCTGCCTCCCTTCGTCTGAACATACCATTCCTTGTTTGCTTGTCACACCGTCATTCTCCCCCCGCCCCTTTCTCTGTTTATTGCTATAAGTTTCCTTCTTAGGACTGTTTGCCTCGTCTCATAAGTTTTGGTCCATTGTGTTTCATTTTAATTTCCCTGGAGATATTTCCTAATTTCTCTATGACTTCTTCTTTGATCCATCAGTCATTTCAGGCTGTTTAACTTCCATGCATTGTGGTTTCCCAGTTTTTCTTCTGCTATTGTTTTCTAATTTTGTTTCATTGTGACCAGAAGTGATACTTTCTTTTTTTCTTAATATGTATTTTTTTAAGTTGTAGTTGAGCATAAAACCTTTATTTTACTTATTTATTTTTATGTGGTGCTGAGGATCGAACCCAGGGCCTCGAACATGCTAGGTGAGTGCTCCACTGTTGAGCCACAACCCCAGCCCCCAGAAGTAACACTTTCTTTTAGATAAAGATGATTCTGTAGTATTGTTTAAGTCCTTGATTTCTCTATTGTTACTTTATTGATATCTGTTTCTCCCTTCAATTCTGTCAATATTTGCTTCATGTATTGAGGAGCTCCTGAGTGTGATGAACAAGTGCTTATGATTGCAACATATTTGTGGTGAGTTGATCTTTCATCATGACCCAGAACTCTCGTTGGTCTCCTGTGATCATTTTGACTGCAAGCCTGTTTTTTTCTGACACTAGGATAACCAACCCAGCTCTCTCCGTTTACATGAAATCTCTTCTTTTTCCTGTTGACTCTAAACCTATTTGTGACCTTACACCTAAAGTGAGTCTCCTGTATACAGGATAGATATAGATGGGTGTTTCTGTCCCTTCTGCTAATCCATGAGTTTTGATTTTAATCCATTTATGTTTCAAGTCATCAGAAGGAAGTTCTCTGCTGTTTCATTACTAGTTTTCTCTTTTCTATCCCTCATCTCCTCTACTACTAGCTTTCCTTCATGTTTAGTTAATGTCTTTGTTTTTCTCTTCATTTTCTCCCATGAATAATCTATAGATATTTTCTTTTTGGTTATCATGGGGATTAAATATAACATCCTAGTTATGGGAATCTGTTTTGAATTTATACAAAATAGACTTGAATCACATAAAAAGGCACACACATTATTTGCCTTCCCCCATGATATATTATTGGTATCATTGCGTATCACTAATAGTCTTAAAATTATTCTCTCCAAAGTCTGGAATACCCAGGCCTGCCATTTGCTGATGTCGCTTTCTTTTTCTCTATTTTAATTAATTAATTTATTATTTTTGGTACCAGGAATTGAACCCAGGGGTGCTTAACCATTGAGCCACACCTCTAGGCTTTTTTATTTTTTGAGACAGGGTCTTGCTAAATTGCTTAGGGCCTCACTAAGTTGCTGTGGCTAGATTTGAACTTGCAATCCTCTTGCCCCAGGTTCCTGAGCTGCTGGGATTACAGGCATGCACCACTGTGCCTGGCTCTATTTTATTTTACTTATTTATTTTGTGATGTTGGGCCTTGCATGCTAGGTACATGTTCTACCAATTAGTTACATCCCTTCACTCTCTTTATTTTATTTTGCTCAAGTGCCAAGACCTTCTCATGAAGGTCTTCCCATCCCTCTGAAATATCACATCCACAATGTGCCCATGTTTCTATTTCTTCTTGTTAAATATATTTCTACTGACTCTAGCACAAAATTACATATTTCCTAATCGCACTCATCACCAATGGAGACATGTTGTGCATCTTTGAAAAAATTGTTGATCTCATGGTCTCATACTAGAATATAAACTGCATGTGAATAGGAAACTTTATCCTGGAAATCTAAAGCAATGCTGGGTACATAGTAGATATTTGACCAATACATTTTGAATGAATGACCAGGGCTTAAACAGCAATTTGAATTTTGCTGGTTTTCATTAATACTTTTTAATACTATAGGTGTTTATCTATTCATAAACACACACACACACATGTTTAATGAATGGGAACTTATTTTACACCTATAGCTGGGGGAGGGACAATCTTGACAGGGTACAGGCAACCACAAGAACATGGCAAAGGCATAAATGAGTGGGGAAGAGCAGTGTTGGATGTGAGGTAAAGCCAGTGTCACTTAAGTCCTGCCTGAGGGATAACAGAGACAGAAGTAAGCTCTGCTTAGGTTCAAAAGCAAACATGGGTGTGCAGTGTCATTCAGCTATGGATCCTGACCAAGCCAGATGAAGAAAATGAATCTTCACTTCTTTTTCTACTACTCACAGGGTTGCTGCAATGATTTATTGAGAATCCTAATGAGAGAAATAAAGCTTTATAATCTGTGCACATGTAGGCTAACATGAGGAATTAGAGACTACTCCCAGAGCATGAGCATTGCTTGTCTCTGTCCCATCGAGTATGGAGTCAAACCACTCAACAATGTACTTTTTTTTAAAAAAATCTTTTTTTATTTTTATGTGGTGCCAAGGACATAACTCAGTGCCTCACACATGCGAGGTAAGCACCCTACCACTGAGCTGCAGCTCTGGCTCCTAAACAATGTACTTTTTTTGTGGGGGGAGGTTTACCAGGGATTGAACCCAGGTGTGCTTAACCACTGAGCAACATCCCAGTCCCTTTTCTTTTTTATTTACAGACAGGCTCTTGCTAAGTTTCTGAGCCTGGTCTTAAACTGACAATTCTCCTGCCTCAGCCTCCTGAGCAGCTGGGATTACAGGTGTGTACTACTGTATCAGCACAAAAGCTACTTTCAAATCTTATTCCAGGCTCTGAGGTATACCTCAACAGTAGAGTGCTTGACTAGCACAAATGAGGCCCTAGGTTCAATCCCCAGAACTGTGGAGGGGGAAAATGCTTCCCAATAATCTAATCAGCATACATTTAGAGTCCTCAGGCAGGAGAATGAGAGATATTGGAACCTGCTTTCTGGGGACATAGCTCAGTTAGTAGAGTGCTTGGCTTGCATCCACAAAGTCCTGGGTTCAATCCCCAGCACTGCAAAAATAAATAAATAAATAAATAAATAAATAAAAATATATATATATCTTCTAGAAGCCAGCAGGGCATGGATATTTAGCAATTGTGGATTGAAACACAATGAAAAGGAAGAAGTAATGAGGGGCTGGGGATGTGGCTCAAGCGGTAGCGAGCTCGCCTGGCATGCGTGCGGCCCGGGTTCGATCTTCAGCACCACATACAAACAAAGATGTTGTGTCCACCGAAAACTAAAAAATAAATAAAAAAGAGAAAAAAAAAAGTAATGATGCTGGGGTCAGAAGACTTTAGTCCTAGTCTCAGTCTGCTTTCATTAATTATACAACCTTGGGAAAGTTATTACCATTTTCCTTATCAGGAAAAAACAAGACAGCATATCTCACAGGGTTCTTATAATGATTGAGTTAGTCAACTTTCCATTACTTACTTTGGCTCACAGTTTCAGAGATGTTAGTCCCTGTCCACTTCCTCGTGTTTGGGCCTGTGATGAGGCAGATGATGATGAGGGATGTGTGATACAGCACAGCTGCTCACCTTAGTGGTGGCCAAGAGAGGGAGAAAGGGGCCAGGGACAAAATACACCCTTCAAAGGCCTGTCTCCAAATAAATAGGCTCTGCCTCCTAAAGGCAAAGCTATCAACCAAGTGTTTAGCACAATTGTCAAAAGACAAAGTTATAACAAATTTAAAGATCTGATTGACTTTCATTTGCATTTATAGAATAAGGCAACAAATTGCTGAGCAGAGGAAGTTGGTTTTATGAAGCAGCCACAGAGAATAAAAAAGATTGTTTCAAACTTTCTTTCCTGATAAAAGTCAAAAGTAAGGGAATTTCCTTACTTTTGACTTTTATCAGGAAAGAACTGGTCTGTTTGGGGATTTGGCTAACATCTCTCAATTTCTTGGAAGGTCAAATAGACAACTTAGTTTGGCTAGGTGGTGTGGAACTTCAGCAAATTCCACTTTGGTTTGATCTGCTGGGCATAGTTCAGAAGCTTAATCCAAACCAATGGACTCCTATAGATCATATAGGGTGTGATCTGCTTAGCATCAAAATAGCTCATCTCTAAAGGTGAATATGATGCTAATGGCTGGTTTTGGCTGTAGGGCAGAAATGTATAGGATGAGTATGGGCACTTTTTAGGGCAGAAATGTATAGGATGAGTATGGGCACTTTTTAGGGCAGAAATGTATAGGATGAGCATGAACACTTTGATGTGTCAGAAATCAAGTACATTCTCCAAGACTATGTTAAGGCCAGAGAAAAAGGATCACAAGAAGGAGCTCTCCTTGGCCACATACAGGGAAATTTGAGCATTAAAAAATATATATATATGGGCTGGGGATGTGGCTCAAGCGGTAGCGCGCTCGCCTGGCATGCGTGCGGCCCGGGTTCGATCCTCAGCACCACATACCAACAAAGATGTTGTGTCCACCGAGAACTAAAAAATAAATATTTAAAAAAAAATATATATATATGAAATTGATTGAAACATATTGATTATACTTTAAAAAGATCCACAGCTTCATAATGATTCTCATAGGATAAAAAAGCAAAATCCACTTTAAAAATGAAGAATTAGGGGCTGGGGTTGTGGCTTAGTCATAGAGTACTCACCTAGCATGTGTGAGGCACTGGGTTCATTCCTAGTACCACATAAAGATAATAAAGGTATTTATCCATATATAACATACATATAATGAAGAATTAAACATTTGTCCTTCCTTTGCTATCAAGGTATATTTAAGGGCAATGAAATAGTAGCCTTAGATCATGAGAGAAAGAATTATAGATAATAAATGTAGAAAGAATGATTGGGTTAGAAAATTAACTGGGCTGGGCGAGTAGCACTTGACAGAGTGTTTGCCTAGTATGTACAAGGCCCTGAGTTTGATCCCCAGTGCTGCATAAAAAGAAAAGAAAAAATTACCACAATCCCTGATGAAATAACAGCAAATGAAAACAGCAAGTAAGCAATGAACATTGGACAAAACCATTAGACAGAGTATAATGAAGAGCATCACAGAGGCAGGCTGTCTCCATAGGAGCCCAGCGTCATTGAAACCAGAACAGTGAAGCACTGCGTATTGTCAGTGCACATCATTTCCTGGGAAGTATTCTTACTCACCCTACCACATTGAATCCAGGTACCAAATCTCTATATCCACCCTCAATTTACAGGAAATGTGGGAGAGGAACAATTTTAAACTGCACTGGAAGAAAATTAGTCAAATTCACAAAATGGAACTCTACATGCAGAATGACCCAGTTTCTAAAAGGCAATGACAGGGAGAAAATAAAAGGGTGAGAGAAGGAATGCTCTAGAATAGGAGACATATAAAAGCCATGGAAGTAAATTTCATATGTAGATTTTGTATGTAATCTGAGTTGAACAAACCAATTGTAAGAGAGTGCAGCCAGACTACTAGGGAAATTTTATTCTGGACTAGGTATAACTCCAGGATTAGCTGATTTTCCGGTGTGAAAAGGCATTGTAGTTTTGCAAAACACAGTTCTACTTTTCTACTTTTTCAGAGCTGTATACTGATATGTACAAAAGTGAAATTACATATTTGTAATTTGTTCTAAAATGCAGCAGTAGAAGAAAACGGGAATACATGAAATTTCAGGATCTTGCCAACTGTTGAACGTTTGTGATGGGAATGAGAGTTCATTGTTCTGCTTTTGAGAATGCGCATTTTCATAACAAATTTTAAAGAGTTTTTTTTTAATTATGTATAGGAGAGTGGTATAGTGAACAAGCATTAGTTCTCCTTCTTCACACAGATATAAGATATGTGGGTGGAAGCTGAAACCCCCTCAGTGTTTTATTTAAAATACTCTGGGATTTGTTCATTTAAGGACTTAGGCAGGCCACGTGCCCACCAGAGATCTGGCCCCAGAGTGCGCAGGAAAAAGTTCAAATCAGCAACTGTCACAGGTGGGAACTCTGTAAGACCAAAGTTTGAAAAGCTTTTGTTTTTCTTTTTCCTTTTTAAGTAGGGAATACTTTTCAATCTACCCTTAGGGGTATCTGCAATTTTCGCAGGATAAGCATTAACCGAGCAAGCCAAGAAGAACCAAAGGTAGGCCTTCCCGCCTATTCCCTACAAGCGGGATGAGAGAGGCAGGACTAGGCAATGAGACCCCCAAGTTCTGGGCCTGCGTGAGGTCAGCTTAGCGGCGCGCGGGGCTCTTTCCCGCCTCGGCTGCCCTAGCAACTGCGCAAAGGGGCGAGGGTGAACGGAAAAAACAACGTGTGGGCCCGCCAGCCACAGGAGCTCCCAGCCCTTGACAACTTCCTTGCAGTCGCTGTACAGGCAGATGCATTTTCAGAGCACGCTTCCGAGGTGACCAACACCTCTCCAGGAAGCCCGCCTTTCGCTGGGCTTCGTTACCAAGCGGTCCTCGCGAGCACTCGGCCCGCCGTTCCCCAGAAGCCCCTCGTTGTTGCACACCTGGATGGTTCTCGCCTGCAGGCCAGCACAAACAGAATGATGAGAGGAATTCGCCAGCCAACCTTCTTCAGCCTGCAGCGACTATCACCAGGCTGTCACCGTCGCCGGCCAGGCCAGCACCTTCTGGGCTCTATGACGTCGGCGAAGCTCCACCCTGGCCACGCCCCTCCAGGCGGAGCCAATGGGAGCGCGAGGCGGGCAACTTGCCCCTTCGCCCCGCCCCTCCGGCGGAGCCAATCGGAGGGCCGGGCCGCTCCGCCCTCCAGGGGCCCGCAAGGGCTGGCTCCTCCGCGGCGGGGCGCGATGGACCCAAGCCCCAAGCCTGCTCATCTCCGCGTCCGCCGGGCCCGGCCGCCGCCAGCTGAGGCGAAGCTGCCGGTGAACTACGAGGAGGAGCTGTACGACTGCCTCGACTACCACTACCTGCGTGACTTCCCGGCCTCCGGGGCGGGGCGCAGCAAGGGCCGGACGCGGCGCGAGCAGGAACTGCGCACCAACCGGCCTGTGCCCGGCGGCCACGAGCGCAAGGTCGCGCAGAGGCTCCTCAACGGCCAGCGCAAGCGTCGCCAGCGCCAGTTGCAGCCCCGGCCGCGCACTTGCCTCGCCTAAGCGCTGGTAGGTGGAGACCGCGACCCGGGGCCGTCTTCCCGCCGGGGCTGCCCGGCCACGCTGCAGTACGCTCGCCTCTCACGGCTGTAGCTGCAGGGGTGCAAAGCCGCCTTCCGCCAGCCACACCGCAGCAGGGCCCAAAGCCGCAACGAAGCGCAGGAACCGCTTGGAAGACAGGAGCGCTCTTCCAGCGCTCACATTCACACTAGAGTACTGATTTCTTTTTCTGTCTGATTTTCTACAGGATACTCAAAGGACCCGATAAAAGTATTTTCACTTAGTCCAGCTGTAACTGTGGTCCTCCATGTTGGTCAACAGAACTTTTCGACATCCTTAAGTTTGCCGCTTCAATCTTTTCCTTACCAATTGTTAATTAAGTAACGTCCAAGTGGGTATGCCTTTTAGAGTTTTTAATTAAATAGAACAGCAAGAATGGCATTTTCAACTCTTCTGGGCTTTTTTCCCTCTTCTAGTTACTATAGTAACTCGTTTTTGGTGCATAAATACTTGGGTTCTTATATGCAAAGAAGAGATCATAGAGACGGATGGGGGAGACCAAAGAGGAATTTGTACAAGATTTCTATCAAAATGTCACAGACCACACTGAAGGTTTAAAATTTGTTATAATAGGACACACTCAACAGTAGGTAGGTTCTCTGCACTTAACTGATGTCCTAACAATCCTTTGAGGTAGATGCAGCTATCCCCACTTTAGAGAAGAAATTCTAAGGCACAGTGAGTTCAAGTAACTTTCCAGAGATTACACAGCTAATTAAGCAGTAGACCTTGTTTAGTATAGCAGTAAATATTTCATTGTTTTAACCAGAATTTTTCTACATGGTATGTTAATACATATATGCAAACCATACTGTAGTTGAACACTTTTCTGAAAATGCAAAATATTTTGTGGTTGCAGATATCTATAATCCCAGCTACTCTGGAGGCTAGAAGATCACAAGTTGGACGCAAGCCTGGGCAAAAGTCAGACACTGTCTCAAAATTTATTTTATTTATTTATTTATTTATTTTTAAAGACAGCATTTTTTTTTTTTTTTAAGAGAGAGAGAGAGAATTTTTTTTTTTTTTTTAATATTTATTTTTAGTTCTCGGCGGACACAACATCTTTGTTGGTATGTGGTGCTGAGGATCGAACCCGGGCCGCACGCATGCCAGGCATGGCGCGCTACCACTTGAGCCACATCCCCAGCCCCCACTGTCTCAAAATTTAAAAAGCCTTGGAATGTAGCTCAGTAATAGAGCCCTTGACTAGCGCTGATGAAGCCCTGGATTGGATCCCCAGTACATCTCCCCTGCAAAAAAAGGGAAAGAAAAAATGAAAAAAATTTACAGGAAGCTCATTTTCCTTAAGCTAACTGATAAAGGAATAATGAGGAGCTGGGTACAGAGGTGAAGCCTGTAATTCCAGTGACTAATGGCCAAGGTAAAAGGATCACAAGTTTGAGTCAGCCCCAGCAATTTAATTAGGCCCTTCTTCAAAAAATGAAAAGGGGCTGGGTAAAGTGCTCACCTGTAATCCAGCGATTCTGGAGGCCAACACAGGAGGATTGGAAGTTCAAAGCCAGCTGCAGCAATTTAGCAAGGCCCTAAACAACTTAGCAAGACCCTGTGTCAAAAGAGAAAAAGCTGGGCATGTGGCTCATGATAAAGTACCCCTGGGTCCAATCCCCAGTACCAAAAATAAGTAAAAGGGGATATAGCTCTGTGGTACAGTGCTCCTAGTTCAATCTCTAGTAAAAAAAAAAAAAAAAGGCAGCTTTTTTTCAAATACATTTTCAAATTTATAATTTTCCCCAAGATACAGGAAGTGTTTTAGGCAGGCTTGGTGGTGCATTCCTGTAATCCCAGCAACTCCAGAGGCTGAGGCAAGTTTGAGGACGGCCTGGACAACTCAGCAAGGTTCTAAACAACTCAGTGAGATCCTATCTCAAAATAAAATGGCTGGAAATGTAGCTCAGAGGTTAAGGGCTCTTGAGTTCAATCTCCAGAAAAAAAGTTCAAAGTGCCCCAAACCAACAGATAAAGGCATTCACTTTTCCAGCATCAATTTTCCTTAGCTGTTCGACAGTGTTGTATGTTTCAGAACCACTCACAAACTCCATGTTTAAGGACAAGAGTTGAGTTACAATTGTAAAATTAAGCAGAATATGGCAGGCTGATTGTCCTCTTTAGTCTGCATTCAGGCAGGCCTTCTGCACCTATCAGTGTGTCCTTGATTGGGACAGAAGATAATATATTGAAAGGAACAGCTCATGTGAATACTGGCTGAGATAATCTGCCATTCTGGCATCCAGAAAACTTTTGAGTGGTAACTAAGTTTCCACCAAGCTCGTTTTCTCATTTGTAAAGTGGAAATGATATTGGTTCACCTTGCAAAACTATTACAGACAGAATCTAGAAAGCATCTAACACAGTTAAGAGCCAGCACATGATAGGTACTCAAATGAGTGGTAGCTAATTTTAAATTTATAGAATATCTTTCTTCTACTTACTCTTGAGTAATCTTAAATTTTTTCACTTACTACTTTAATTCTGCTAAAATGTCTTCAGCAATGTAGTATGGTAGTAGTCTGGCTTTGGAGGTAAGCACTATGGAGCCTTGGACAAGTTATTTAAAATCTAAGCATCTTTCCTTTACCTATAAAATGGTAGTAATTGTAATGTCTCTAAGTGTAAATGAAATACTGAGTATAAAGCTCTTAGTACCAGGGCTAGGGACATAACTCAGTTGGTAGAGAGCTTGCTTCACATGTACAAGGCCTTGGGTTCAATCCCCAGGACCACTTAAAAACAAGCAAACAAACTCTAGTACCATACACACACACAGCAGGCGTTAATTTTTTTTCCAGTATCAGGGATTGAACCCAACTCATACAAGCTAGGCAAGCACATTCTGCCACTGAGCTACATCCCCAACCCTTTTTTAATTTTTATTTTGAGACAGGGTCTCGCTAAGTTGCCCAGGATGGCCTCAAACTTGAAATTCTCCTGCCTCAGCCTCCTGAGTAGCTTGAATTACAGGCATGTGCCCCATGCCTAGCCTAAAGGTAATTTTTAATAATGTTTTCATTGCTTGGTCCCCCTTCTACCTCTCAAATATAATGCACAAATTGGCTCTGTGGTGCAATGGATAGAGCATTGGACTTCTAGCCAAACCTGCAGAAGCCATTCAAATACCATGTCCAGATTAATCTTCCTAGAGAAAATTTTAATCATACAAACACCCTCAATGGCTTCTCTAACCATATAATGTAAAAAGCTTGAAATCCTTATATTGTCCTAAAAATCATATATTGGATTTTAACTTAAAACTTCACTTAATGACTTGTTTGTATAGTTCTTAGTACTTTCAGATCAGCAGTTCCAGCTGTTATTTTTTTGTCAGATATGTGAAAGGCACTATATTCGTATATCTCAGTTCTCCAAAGAAAAATGACATGTAGAGCAACTTACCATTTTGGTTCTTCCACAGCCAACTGTTAAGTACAGCATGCCCAGACAGTGGCCGTGTCAAACCGACACACTGTAAGATGATCTGCTTAATAGAGTTTGCTTGTTTTAGATGCTAGAACTTTTTAATTAAATTTAAAACATGGTGGCTGTAGAAAAATGTGTATTATATACTGCTGCGTAACAAATTACTTCAGACTTAGTGGCTTAAAACAAGTCACATACTGCTTAACCAGTGGATGTGTTCCGGGAAATGCACTAGGCAATTTCCTTGTTGTATGAACACAGTGGTGCACCTGCACGAATGGAGATGGCTAGTGCCACTTGACAGTGCAGTCTTCTTGACTGTACTCACCTCAGGGTCATTCTGGGTCATCCTGACTCAGGTGTCTCCTGAGGCTGCAGTTAAGCTGTTGGCTCACAGACCTCTGAAAGCTGTTTCCAAAATGGCATACTCCAGTGACTGTGACAGGCCTCAGTTCTTTGCCACATGAGGCTCTATCCAAAGGCTGCCTGGGTTTCGTGGCATGACATCTGGCTTTCCTCAGAGTGAGGAACCCAAAGAGAGTGAGTGTAGACTCCAGTAAGATTGGCAGCCATTCTGAAGTCAAACAACAACAAGTGCTGGCGAGGATGTGGGGAAAAGGGTACACTTGTACATTGCTGGTGGGACTGCAAATTGGTGCGGCCAATTTGGAAAGCAGTATGGAGATTCCTGGGAAAGCTGGGAATGGAACCACCATTTGACCCAGCTATTGCCCTTCTCGGACTATTCCCTGAAGACCTTAAAAGAACGTACTACAGGGATACTGCCACATCGATGTTCATAGCAGCACAATTCACAATAGCTAGACTGTGGAACCAACCCATATGCCCTTCAATAGATGAATGGATAAAAAAAATGTGGCATTTATATACAATAGAGTACTACGCAGCACTAAAAAATGACAAAATCATGGAATTTGCAGGGAAATGGATGGCACTAGAGCAGATTATGTAAGTGAAGCTAGCCAATCCCTAAAAAACAAATGCCAAATGTCTTCCTTGATATAATGAGAGCAACTAAGAACAGAGCAGGGAGGAAGAGCAGGAGGAAAAGATTAACATTAAACAGAGACATGAGGTGGGAGGGAAAGGGAGAGAAAAGGGAAATTGCATGGAAATGGAAGGAGACCCTCAATGTTATATAAAATTACATATAAGAGGTTGTGAGGGGAATGGGGAAAAAAATAAGGAGAGAAATGAATTACAGTAGATGGGGTAGAGAGAGAAAATGGAAGGGGAGGGGAGGGGGGATGCTAGAGGATAGGAAAGGTAGCAGAATACAACAGTTACTAATATGGCATTATGTAAAAATGTGGATGTGTAACCGATGTGATTCTGCAATCTTTGTAATGTTTTGAACAACCAAAAAAAAAAAAAAGAGTGTAGAGGCAGCTGCAGAACTCTTATGAACTAGTTTCCAAAGTTAGACCTTCACTTTTGGATTTTCCTGTCAGGAGTGGGTCACTATATACCACCCATATTCAAAGTGAGAGACATAAAGCTCCATCTTTTGAAGGGAATTTCTAAGGATGTGTGGATGCATTTTAAACTACCATGGTATATTTCATTATTGTGTATTCATTGCAGAAAAACTGTAATTCCAGTACCCAATTGTGGGGAGTCGTTCTGAATGACCATGCCTTCCAGTGCTGAAGCACAAGGCTCTGACCAGTCACTACATTTCGTGGTGACTTGGGAATTGTCCCAGCTTGGATAGCAAGGCAGGTCTTCAGGTGCAGGCGTCATCTGCAGGGGTTGAGCTACACTCACCTGCTCCCTTGTAATCCTATCTCTTCTGCCATTTTATGGATAGAATTTTCTAAGAACAGTGCCTCCCCCCCCCCCCAAATAAAAGCTGACTTCCAACCATGCTCTCCCTTTTGGGGACCCTGAGGCTGAGAGCCTGGGGAAGCTGTCCTGAAGATTGTGTAAAGGTAAATGTGTCTGTTTTATTTTGCGTCACCACAGATTCATACGACCTTAGTTCAGCTGCCCGTGCTGGATGGGGGTGGCAGTTGGCGCCCCAACAGGGACACTCAATGTGAATTTGTGGGTTTGACTTGGGTTGAGCGCAGTTTAAAAATTCAGAGAAACGTGTTTTGGGTTGTGAAGGAAGCCGATAAGTGGAGAGTAAGGGACATTAAAAAATTAACATGGGCCATTCCACATCTTCAGGAAAAAAAGAGACTTATCTGATGATCCTGGAGACTTTAAACTAAAATCAAAAAGAGCCCAGCTAACTCAAGCAACCTAGTTCAGCTGCCCGTGCTAGATGGGGATGGCACTCAGTTGGGTGTATATGTACTTTAAAGTTTTCAAAATAAACTGTGAAAAACACTTTATAACCTGCTCTTGCACTTAATATACTGTGATGACTCCAGGCATGATGGTGCACACCTGCAGTCCCAGTGACTCACTAGACTGAAGCAAGGGGAACTTATGGTTTGAAGCTGGCGAACGCAATTTAGGGAGACCCTGTTTCAAACAATAAAAAAGGACTGGGGATGGAATGTATCATATAAATATGTATATAGATATATCATATAGATAGACATGTATATAGATGTATCTCATAGATAGACGTGTACATAGATGTATCATATAGAGGTGTATATATATCATGTCAAATGTTCTTTTATAAATTTTTTCCATGCTGGAGATTGAACCCAAGGTCTTGCTCATGATAAGCAAGCACTCTGACACTCAGCTATGTCAGGTGTGGTGGTGCACGCCTATAAGTCCATCAATCTGGGAGGCTGAGGCAGGAGGATCCCAAGTTCAAGGGCAGCCTCAATAATTTAGTGAGATCTTAAGCAACTTAGCAAGACCCTGTCTCAAAATTAAAAAATAAAAAGGGGATGTAGTTCAGTGATTAAGCACCCTTAGGTTCAGTCCCCAGTACCAACAATACTGAGCTACATCCCTAGAACCCTTTCATAACTTTAATGACAGTGTACATTTCATCATATTTAACTTATAAATAATTCTATATTGTAGTATGCTTAAGTTGTTTACAGGTTTTCTCTGTGTTAAACGAACATTCCTACAGCTAATTTCTACAATCAGGAACATTATGCAATTTAAATTTTCCTGTTAGGGCTGGGGATGTAGTTTAGTGGTGGAGCTCTTGCCTATCTTTTAAAGGCCCTGGGTTTGATATCTGCCTCTGGAAAAAAATTCTGATGCCATTAGGTATAGTAACACATCTGTAGTCCTATGATAGCTTGAGCCCAGGATTTAAAAATTTTTTTTAATTTTAATTTGTTTTATACAACAACAGAATACATTACAATTCATATTATGCACAGAAAGCACAATTTTTTCATATCTCTGGTTGTACACCCAGAATTAAAAAAACAAAATTTAGTCGTAGATGGACACAATACCTTTTATTTATTTTATGTGGTGCTGAGGATGGAACCCAGTGCCTCATGAATGCAAGGCAAGTCCTCTACCACTGAGCCACCACCCCAGCCCTTGAGCCCAGGATTTTGAGGATAGCCTTGGCAAGGTAGCAAGAACCCTTCTCAAAACAAAAATAGAAACAGTCTTCTCTAAATGATAGTACTAAAAATAAAATTGTTGCCTATTGCCTAATTTGAGAATTTTTACTGCAATCATTGAGTCCGTTTACCTAAATTTCTTATTTATAACAACTTTTAAGTTTCTTGGTTCAAATTTTGATCACTGTAAGTGAATTTAGGTGGGGGGCTTAACAATAAGGGGACTGAACCAAGGGCAATCTACCACTGAGTCACATTTCCAACCTTTTTTGTAGGGTCTCCCTGCGTTGCTGAGGCTGGCAACTTGTGATCCTCCTGTCTCATCCTTTTGAGCCACTGCTCTTGTTTATGGATCTTAATACAAAAATTCTCAACAAAAAACTAGCAAACCAGGGGCTGGGGTTGTGGCTCAGTGGTAGAACGCTCGCCTAGCATGCATGAGGCACTGGGTTCGGTCCTCAGCACCACGTAAAAATAAAGGCATTGTGTCCAACTACAACTAAAATAATAATAATAATAAAACTAGCAAACTAGATTCAGCATTGTTAACAGTCTTATACAACAATACCCACCTCTTTTCACTCGTTTTATGGTTCTTACTAGTGGTGCCGGGTGTGTGGGGTTGTCATTTAGCAATCAGACAAGACAATAATGAAGTTAGAGGTTGCCTGAGTCACTCTGGCAACACCTTAGATCCAGTCAGTCTTGGCTAGCCCACCTGACCCACCAGCATCTGCTGCTCAAAAACAGTTTGCAAGATGGCCCACACCTAAATTCCAGCTACAAGGAATTAAAATTAAAAGGGCCTCAAATTTTAAAGGGCCAGAGATGTGGCTCGGTGGTTGAATGACCTGGACTCGATAACCAGAAAGAGAAAAAAGAAAAAAAAAAAAAAAAACAAGATCAGGATGAGGCAGCTAGGTTCCACGGGCAGGTCAAGAGCAGGGCAGGGCAACACCGCCGCCACCCGGCAGGCCCCAGCCCGCCGCTAATCTAGCGCCTTCTTCGCATCACCACTGCCTGACTCAGGGAGGCTTTGGGGTTCCCCTCTCTGAAACCCAAGCTCCGCGAAGGCAGATCTGGGGTGTGTGTCTGTGTGTAATTACTACTATCTGCGGTACTGCGGACCGAGCCCGGGATCGCTGCTAGTCACAGCGGGGTGAGCCTCGCGGCCCGGGGAAGTCACGCCGGGCCCGCTCCGGACCGTAAACGCACGGCGGCACGCAGAGGGGCTGTCGTGACGGACACGAGGCGCTCATGCCGCGCGACCTTAGCGGGGTCACACGGACACGCGGCTTCCTTGCGCTTGTCTCCTGAATCCATTCTCGAAACCCTCGCGAGGAACCCAAGGCCGTCGCCTCTCTGCTCGCGCCCAACACGCCCCGCAACAATTTCCGGTCTCCCAGAGCGCCGGCGCCCGCTCATGACGTCACTGCGCTGCCAAACCGTAGTGACGTCTTGCTCTTCCGGTGACCTTCAGGGCCCGTGGACGTCGGCGCCCGGCCCCCGCCTACGCGCTGATTGGTTGCGCCCCGGGCAGCCCCATCCCCAGCTTCCGCTAGCCTTCGGAGGTGGTCACCTGCGCACTGCATTTCGCCTTCTGGACACCGAGCCGTCGGGAACTTACCATGCCGCGTGGAAGCCGGAGCCGCACTTCGCGCGTGGCTCCCCCAGCCAGGTGAGGCTCCGCGGGGCGCGAGGCCCCCGCCTGGACGCCCGGCTGCTGGCTGCGGGACGCGGGGTCGCGGGGCGGGCGGGTTAGGGTGCGGGGAGCGCAGGACACGGGGTCTCCTGTTGTGGTGCGGGACTCGCCGGTGCGGCTGTCACGCCGGGGCGGGAGCTCCCCCGGGCGCTCCGCGGCAGGGACTTGCGGGGAGGGGACCCGAAGGCTCCGAGGGCCTGACCTGAGCTAAAGGTGGCGCAGCGGTGTTTGACGCTCCGGTGGGAATGCTGGGAGCGCCGGTGGCCGCGGGTGGGAGCCCCGGTACGTGCTGCAGCCCGGCAGTCGCCGGCGCTGGCCGCCTTCCAGTCCAAAACGAGATGCCAGCCCAAACTTCTCCCCAGCCGAGTCTCCTGTGGTTTGAGGAAGGGTCTCGCCGTGTTGCCCAGGTTGCTCCCGCACTCGTCCCGAGCGACCCTCGGGTTCGGTTTCCTGGGGACAGCCCAGGGCTAGAGCCTTCCAATGTAGCTGGCACGGTGAGGCTCTCTTTGGTTCTACTGAGATTCTGATATCCCCCAACATAGCCTCTCTAAAGAAATTTTCTCCTGGCCAGGCACCTGTAATCCCAGCGACTCTGGGGGCTGAGGCAGGAGGATGGCAAGTTAAAGGCCAGCTTCAGCAATTTAGCAAGTTTGGAAGTAAAGAATAAAGCACCCCCCCCCCCGATTCAATCCCCAGTGCAAACAAAAGAAAATGAATTTATTCCTTAATATTTAATATAACTTAATTTTTTTTAGCCCACTGTATCAAAAGGCATCATGACATTTTAAATTATATGAAGTAATTCTTGGAAGTTTCAGTAGAACTTAAGCTCCACCAAGGCAGAGGTTTTTGCCTCTGTTATATTCCCAGCCTCTGCAATACTGCTGCCTAATGTTTGAGTAGATGAATTCTAGGTTTTTTTCTTCCTTCATTGTCTTTTCTTGGTGGCACCAAAGACTGATGCAGGTGCTTTAGTGCTGAGCTTCCCCGCCCTTTTACTTTTTTCATTATGAATGTTGGAATAAATGTGTTTTGAAAAGATTCTGTGACCTATATGAAAACTTTGAAATGGTTGCAGGAGTGGGGATGGGAAGAGAGTTCATTTTTAAGTTGACAGTTCACAAAACCAGTTAGAAGTACTTCATCCTTGTTCCTTGTTCCTTTTTCTCACAGCCGGGCCCCTCAGATGAGGGCTGCACCCAGGCCAGCACCAGCAGCTCAGCCACCAGCTGCAGCCCCACCATCTGCAGTGGGGTCTCCTGCTGCAGCACCCCGGCAGCCAGGTCTGATGGCCCAGATGGCAACCACTGCAGCTGGTGTGGCAGTGGGCTCTGCTGTTGGGCACACACTGGGCCATGCCATCACTGGAGGCTTCAGTGGAGGAGAGCCCGCAAAGCCTGATATCACTTACCAGGTATGTTTGGAGAAAATATAATTGTTTATAAGTTCTTTATGCCTAGGAATTGTCTTTAAGGTTAGAATCTACAATACCATTAATAGAAAGTGTGTTGTCAAAAGCCCTATTAGTGATTCAGACCAACACCAACAAGTACTGTATAAATTGTGTTTCTTCCCAAGGTGTACAGTTGGGACAGTCCAGCCTGACTCCCTGTAAAATAGCCATTTTCCCCTTCAAATATTTAATCTCAATGATTTTTCTTATTAATCTAATCTCAATATTAAGTAATCAAAAATTTGCTTTGTGATCCCTTGCCTGATATTTTCCAGCACCTCTCTGAAGTGTGTGGATTTTCTTTACTAATGAATACAAGTTGGGACTCTATAATTCTGGTGTTCTTGAAACTCACCCCTATTTTTCCCATAGTAGTCCCATTTTTCCTCCATCGAGTTTCATTGGAACTTTCTTTCTTTCTTTTTTTTTTGCCTGTGTGGGTATTGTACTGGGCTACCTCCCCGGTATGTTTTATTTGTATTCTGTTCATTTAGTAGGGCCTCACACATGCTGGGCAGATGTTTTATCACTGAACTGTAACCACAGCCCCATTTAATCTTGATGTGCCCAGATAACCATTCTGCCTTATTTGCTTTTGTGTTCATGAAACTTTCTTATTGCAGCTGAAGTTTTATTAAAATTCACTTGCTTTCTGCCTCTTGATATTTTTCACTTTCAGTGTTATTATGTGGACACTTTGATTAATTTGTATTTGATCCTGGTTGTTTCCCCAGTTAACTGCAAAAACTGTAACAATTTTCTTTCTCAGTAGTTACAAATGTTTTGCCTTGACTTTACAGGAGCCTCAGGGAACCCAGCCAGCACAACAGCAGCAGCTTAGTGACCCTTGCTTTTATGAGATAAAACAATTTTTGGAGTGTGCCCAGAACCAAGCTGATGTTAAGCTCTGTGAGGGTTTCAATGAGGTGTTGAAGCAGTGCAGAATTGCTAATGGTAAGTGATTGAGCAGGCTTGCATATGCTCAGTTCACAGTAGTATTCCTGAGCCTGTGGTACTTAGGGAGTCTGTTGATAAATGACACCAACAAGTTAGAAGAAGTATTGTTTAAATTTCTCTGTGCTTTCACCAGCTGTGTTCTAACTATGACTCTTCCTTAAGCAAGTATAAATGCCAGATCTTGTTATGTTTTACTACATGTGAGTGGTCTCTTAGCCTTAAGGCTGTGAGTATAAAATTACATTAAGTTCCTCAGACTCTTGAGATTGGCTTTCTGAAATTCATAGTCAACTTACTTTTGTGTAAGTGTCTCCTGCCTGTTTTAAGAATTTTATTTTTCCTCCTTCATTTAGGTAGGAAGTAGGGAAAAATTTTAAATCCTTTTAGGTGGTTGAAATATGGAATTAAGAGATTGCCTGTCCAAGAGTGTCAGAAGACTTGTTGGCATTACATACAGTATCAGAGTAGCTGAATTTCTCCCTCAGAACTTTGTTCCTAGAAGCACACGCACCTTGTCTTTTCTGTTGAGGCAGCTGGAAAGTTGAAACTTTGTTAGTTGAAAGAAGCCTTCAGTAGCTTATCTCAGACATTTGTTTTGTCAGTATCTGCAGCCAGTGTACTTCTAACTTACATTTTCTGTTTGCAGGATTAGTCTAATCAAGAAGTTCAAATTGAAGAATTGGAAAATCGGCTCTGATGACCAAGTTACTTTAACATAAAAATGTAATTGATAGTGAAAGTATGAATATAAAACTGCAATGTAAAGCCTCATTTAATAGCTTCAGTTTTTGTGAATGGCAGCAAGTGAGTATTCTAACTGTATGGAAGTTCACAGAGTTGGGACTGGCAAATATGTGGCCTCCTGAAGTCAGCTGTTCTGATGTTCTTTGAGTATTAGAATAAAATGATTTTTCTCCTGAGGTTTGTGGTGATGGTCGGTCTTTAAGTATGAGTTCATAAATTAGATCTACATGCCGAACATGATGAATCTCACAACAGAACACAGTAGTCTCCACGGGTCTCCATTTCACTCTTCTCTAGGCTTTGGATGCTAAATTAGTATCCACCTGGAGGGTCTGACAGCTGCCTGAGGGGTGCATCAGGAGGAGTATGCAGGCCTGCCTTGGGGGCTGGGGTGTGAGGGCCAGGTAGTGTGCGTGCCTAGCTGCCTGAGGCCTCAGGTTTGATCTCCAGCACCACAAAAAGTAACAAATCCTAAAAAATACTGTTGTAAAGGAGTGACTGGCAAAGGAGATGCAGCCTCAGGCTTCCTACTGCATGGGTTTCCTGGGGCCAGGTCAGTACTGTTGTCCCCCAGTGTGTCCACTCACCTCAAACTCCCCTTCCTGTGCCCCAGGTCATTTTTAAGTTTTAGATGACACAACACCTTTATTTATATGTGGTGCTGAGGAATGAACCTAGTGCCTCACCACAGCTCCAGACCCCTCACGCCATTTTTAAGTGAAAGAAACCTAGCTACATCCCTCGTGGAAAGCTCAAATTTTCATTTTCTTTTAGGAGTTGATCTTCCCTCATTTTCTGCAGTTCGTATTCTCAAAAGTATCTTTCAGTCATGGTGTAGCTCAGTGGCAGAGCATTTGCCTAGCATGTGTAAGGTCCTGGGTTCAGTATCCAGCACCATATAGACAAACTGTTGCTGAACTTAGGACATGTCCTTGTCCCTGATCCAACAACGAGGACATGGTTTTGAGAAAAAGGAAAAAGGTTTATTGCTGGGCGGAGGATATAGCTCAGTTGGTAGAGTGCTTGCCTCACATGCACAAGGCCCTAGGTTAAAAAAAAAAAAAAGGTTTATTGGTTTGCCAGCAAAGGAGAAACACGGGACTCCTGTCCTACAGGCTGTGATTCTGCCCCTCAGCCACATTCCATGTGTTCTCTGGAGTTGCAATTCACTTGTGAATTTGGGAGATAGACATTTCTGAGACCTTCTGGTACCCCCCAAAGTCTGGACTACTTTGTTCCTATGGTGGGTGTGTACTCAGGACAGATTAACTCTGCCTAGATTAGGGAGAGTGGGAGAGAGGAGGAGAAAGAAATGTCCATTTTTAAAATAAGTAGTAGGGGCTGGGGTTGTGGCTCATTGGTAAAGTCAGTTTCAACTCCTTTCTTTTGTTTTTGTGGTGCTGGATTGAACCCAGGATTTTGTGTATGCAAGGCAAGCACTCTCAACTGAGCTATATCCCCCGCCCTTTATCTCCTTTCTTTATGGCAATTCAGAATGTGAGTTGATGGGCTGATGTGGAAAGACTCCTGGCTCCCACTGCATTGGCTTAGTGTAGGCCTTTCTACTACTTACTTGGTGACCTCAAGCAAGTCACACTAGAATGCCTAATACCAGGATTCTTGGGTCCTGTGAGACTGAAATCCTTTTAAAATATTGTGTGAAACACTGTGTGACACATTCTTCCCCACTTTGGAATGTTAGGGGTTTGAGAAAAGACATAGGGTGGTTATAAGGAGAACAGGTGTCTGGCCTGGCACAGTGGTACATGCCTATGATCCCAGACTCCAGAGGCTGAGACAGGATTGTAAATTCTAAGCCAGCCTCAGCAACTTAGTGAGGCCCTAAGCCTTGGAATCTGTCTCAAAAAGAAAAGGGCTGCGGATGTGGCTCAGTGGTAAAGTACCCCCTGGGTTCAATCCCCAGCGCCCCCCCCCCCCATTAAAAGTGGGTATCCACTAGATGCCAGCACATTGCAAATCTCATTCCTAGTTCTGTCCATCCCTTAAAATGGAACCAGTCTCAGGGGCACCCTGACATTTTTTGGTATGTGGGACTCTTTCCAGTACAAGAAGAGTGACTTGCTCAAGGTCACCAGGTAGGTAGGTGAGTAGAAGGAGGGTGTTTCAGATAAACCTGTGGAAGGCATAGCAGAGGTGAGCTCCCCAGGAGAGGGTCTCTAAGCTTTGAGGCCTGTCTTCAGGAGGGGCCCACACAGAAGGCAGTGCATGCTGGTGTCTGCCTTGTGACAGCTGCCACACCTGTGTACCAAGCTGTTCTTGACATTCAGGGGAATCACTCCCAGAGAAATGTGCATGTTCCTGACAATTCTGGCTTTGCCTCCTCTGGGCCTGGAAGCCAGGTGAGCTCCAGAAGGAAGGCCTTGCCTCGCTGTCCCATGGTCCTGGGCCACCTGCACCTCCCTTGCCCTCCACCAGGGGTTGCCCCTGGCAGGATTTGGCCCTGGGCCTAGCCCTGCTGAGCCTGGCCTGCATCCCAGGCTTGCAGTTGTGATTTATTTTTGGCACTTAAGCTTTCCGTCATCAGTTAGCAAAACCCCAAAGAAAAGCACAGGATATCTTACTCCGGCCACAAGTGTCTGCTCAGGACACAGCTTCAGCCTTCTGTTATCCCTTCTCCTCCAGGGGCTCTGGGACCTTTGGGATTCTTCTCACATTCACTCAAGGGCCTGCCAAGACTAACAGGTGAGTGGCCAAGCAACAGGTGGGAGAGGGAGGCTGCAGGTAGAGAAATCAGAGCTCCTGGGCCCATTAGGCCCATTTTTCTTCCCTTCCAAATGCAGATAGGCCTGGGAGTGTGGCCACACCGATTCCTGAAACACTGCCGGGGAGTCTCTGTACACAGTGGCCCTGATGACTGCTTTCCAACTCTAGCTTTGGGGGAAGGCTTTTATGTTCCTAAAAGACCCGACCACCCACTCCTATTTGGGAATCTTCTCCAAAGGGGCTTGGGAAAGATGTGAAAGGCTGATGGGCAGTGGATAGGAACACAAAGTTGGCTCTGCTCAGGCCTCCGAGCAGAGGGACACACACAACACACACACCAGAAAAGGTGAGCGCAGCAGGACCTGGCCCACTTGGTTGTCAGGGAATGGCCTCCTGGCATGGGTCCAGATATACCCTCTGCCCATGGAGGCCTGGGGAAGGGAGGAGCCTGGTGCTGCTCAGTTTCGAGATGCAGGAATGCCCATCTTGGGAACTTGGAAGGACTTGCCAGAAAAGGGGCTTGTTTGGGGGAACATACTCTCCCGGGCTCTGTTGGTTGCTGACGGGGCAGAGGAGACCTTTGTGCAGTCCAGCCCTTGCTCCTGGCAAGGAGACTGTTGTTATTCTAAGCCTCCCTCTGGTAACCAGGCACCCAGTAGCAGGGACACCAGGCCTTCTGGAATGGTCAGCCTGGGTCCTAAGGCAGCCAGGGCTGCTGGTTGGCTGGTCAGCAAATCAGCCTCCCTGAGAGACCAGGGTGTGATAGATGTGGGGTCAGAGGCAGCTTGTGCCCATTCTCTATCTTCCCCTCTTCCTGTTGTCTGCACCTGTCAAAGCCTGCACCTGAGGTAGGAGCCCAGTTCCCTGGTCAAGTGGGCCTTCTCGGCTCCCTAGGTACAGGCTCGACTTTCCTGACTATACTGCCCCACACTGCAGAAGAGCCACACCGGCTCAACAGTCCTCCCCATTGTTAGGTAGGACCCTGGACCACAGGCTTCCCTACCCAGCCATGGACTCCCATTTTAGGAGCAGTATCTCCCACACCCGAGCACAGAGGGCAGAGGTGATGGATGCATCCTAGGGGAGGTCACAGTCCAACGGAGATGACAGCACACACTGGCAGATTGTTCCAGAGGCTGGGCCGGGACTTGCCACCCAGCTCTGCATCCCTTAGAGCACCTGGCTCTGTGCTTGGCCAAGCATAGGCATTATGTTCTACAAAATGAAAGATGGGATGAGTGGATGAGGGAGGGATTACAGAAGCCCTGGCTGTGGGCAAAGCAAGAGAGGAGCAACGAGAAGGGCTTCCTGAAAGGAAAGGAGGCATGATGAACAAGGATCAGAATGCAAGCACCAAGTCAGGGTTCTTGCCTCTTCCACAGTTGCAGAAGAAAAACAGGACTGGTCTAGTCTCCTTCAAAGGCAAAGTAAATTGCACATTAATTTGCCCTCTGTGGTTTAGCTTGGCTCTTTCTAAAAACAAGGATGTGCTGGCCTCTCTAGAGCTAACCTGATCTCTTGCCCCAGGGCTAAGCCTGGGCTTGGCCAACAATTTGCTAACCCCATCTGTGACCATAAAGAGCCTCAAGTGTCCTGAGGATCACAGGAGCATTAGCTAGTGGGAAGAAGCAAGCTGGGCTCTTTCCAAAGCTCCCAGCAGAGAGGAAGAGAAGTCACAGGGAGGAAAGGTGGTCATCACTGGGGGACCAGAAGGGGCTGGGCAGTCAGAGGCAGCTGGATTTTTTCACTAATATTTATTTTGAACATTCATTATAGGCCTGTCCTGTGCCAGAAGGTATAACGATGAATGAGAGCTGGGCACGGTGATCAACACCTGTAATCCCAGAGACTCAGGAGGTTGAGGCAGGAGGATTGCAAGTTGAAGGCGAGACTCAGCAACTTAGCAAGGCCCTAGGGCCTTAGTGAGATCCTATCTCAAAATTGAAAAATCCTTGAAAAAGGGCTGGGGACATGGATCAGTGGTGAAGCAAGCCTGGGTTCAATCCCCAGTACCAAAAAAAAAAAAGAAAAAAAAAAAGAAAAGGGTGAATGAGAAACAGTTCCAGCTCTCAGGAGCACACCACCAATGTCAGGAGGCTGATGGCTTCTTTCTGTTCTCCTTTAGGGACCCTGGGACTCACCCTGAGGAGCTACTATGACTCGGGATGAGGGGCTGCCAGACACTCATTCCACACAGGGCTTCTACGAGAACTATGAGCCCAAGGAGATTCTGGGCAGGTAGGAGCCACACTGTCCTGAGGAGTGCGTCTGGGCTCCAGCAGGCCCTGTGGGCTGTGCCATCTCTGCTAACCCTGAACACTGACCCGTGTCCATCCCCTAAGCACTGAACCCTTGGAGAATCCTTCAGCTTAGGGGCCTGCCCTCCTGAATCCAGGACAGGAAAGAGGAATGAGATCAGAGATGTTTCCCGCAAAAGATTCCCAGGTGCTGTTGTTCAGCACATCCAAACCTGGCCTTGGGCTGGGGGTTAGAGTCAGGAATCCTAGGGAAGGCTGTGGCCCGGGGAGGGTACCCCTTCTCTCTACCTGCTGAGGAGGAGCACTGAGCCTGCCTTGCTATGCCCAGCTCTAGGAAAATCACCCCTCTGCCTTTATTTCTTCACCCCATCTCCCCCCAAAACTCACAGGGATTTGGGGAAAGTGTGAATTACAAGGGCAGAACATCCTGGTCCCGGCCTGGACCTGGGACTCCCTTGGGATAGGGTCCCTTTTGTCACCTGTGCTCTGCACGCTAGGGGAGTCAGCAGTGTGGTCAGGCGCTGCATCCACAAGCCCACATGTCAGGAGTACGCTGTGAAGATCATCGATATCACCGGTGGAGGCAGCTTCAGCCCCCAGGAAGTGCAGGAGCTGCGAGAGGCCACACTGAAGGAGGTGGACATCCTGCGCAAAGTCTCTGGACACCCGAACATCAGTGAGTGATGGCCCCAGGCCACAGCAGATACTCTGCCAGGATCCTGCTCTGAGAGCCCAGGAAGGGCCATGTGACCCACTGAGTGGCTGCCCAGACTGAGGGTCTGCAGCCTCAGGGCCCCATGGCTTGGAGTCACCAACCAGCCCTTCGCTGCCGACACCAGGGTCACAGGCAGGGCTGGAGTGGGTAGGGGTGGGAAGGTGGAGTGTCAAGTCCCGGGCCTGCCCACGTCCAGGTTGACTTCCTCTGACCACCAGCCTGCTCCCTCCACGTTACCCCAGCTTTCATCCCCCGTGCCCCTGTACCCTGCCCCCTGCTACTTGAAACCAGCTAGATGTTTCCATTTCAGTACAACTGAAGGACACTTATGAGACCAATACCTTCTTCTTCCTGGTGTTTGACCTGTAAGTACCCAATCCTGTAGCCAGCCACACCGGGGCCTGCTGGAGAACCTCCACTCTGACTCCTGCCCAGGCTGCCAGGCTTTGAAACCTGGGTCCACCACATATGGGCCAGGTGGTTTTTCTCAGTATTGGTCTTCTTATCTGTCTTATGGGAGCAATATTGGCACCGTGCTTGGCACAACGTAAGTGATACTGATTATTAACTGCAGTGACAGTTGTGCTGGGGCCACTCCATATTTATTCTAGACATGGAGGACATGGCAATGGAAGGGCCAGACCAGGTTCTGACTTGTAGTCGAGTACATGTACATGCCCATAAGGCACAGCAAAGGGTTAGGGGGACCAGAACTTCAGGCAGAGTCTCCAGGAGGTGACTTGAGTAGAGGTGTAGGGGGAAGGCATGGAAGGACCAGAGCAAAGGCCCCAAGCAGGTCTGCAGCCAAGGGAAGAGCTGGCTCGTGGGCCCCATGGCCGGGATCTGCAAGGCCCCCGAGTAGGGGGAGTGAGCTTGTGCAGAGCAGCAGGATGTGAGGCTGGAACCAAGGAGCAGGTGCTGCAGGCACTATAGCCATGATAACCCTAACCCTGACTCTCCCCAGAGGGCCTGGTGCACCTGGGCAGGTGCTCCACCATGGAACTGTTGGTTTCTGATGAGGATCCCAGTGGCAGGATGTGGGTCAGCAGTGTGGAGGGCAGAGGCTGCATCCAAGATGTGGTTCAAAGGTCAATACCATTAGTATCAAGATCACCCCTTTGCTTGAGCTCCTTGTCACTGAGTGTCAAGTGTGAGCAACACAAAGTACTCTATGAACTGTGTTCAAACTTGTCATCGTCTTTGTTATTAAAGCTTCCCAGGGAAGGGAATGCTCTGCTCCTTGTTCCCCTCCACTGCCTTTTTACTGAGAATGTCAACCTCTGCAAAAACAAGTATGATTTCTCCATATGCAATAGTTTTAGGGACAGGGGTTACTTGAGAAATTATTCAAGTAAGTTATGTATTGCTGAAATATTTCGCATTGTAGCTATATTATGTTCAGTATTATTTTTTTAAATTTTTAATTAATTAATTAAATTTGTGGTGCTGGGAATGGACCAGGGGCACTTTACCACTGAGCTACATTCCCAGCCCTTTTCATTTTGTATTTTGAGGCTGGGCCTCACTAAGTTGCCTAGGCTGGCTTCAAACTTTCAGTCTTCTTGCCTCAGCCTCCTGAGTCTCTGGGATTACAGGTGTGTGTCACCACACCAGGCTTACTGACTTACAGTAACAATTTAGCCTCACATGTAAGTATAAATACATGGTTAGCTCCGGGAAGGTAGAGTCCACTGAGGTGCCATGCATGGCCCCCAGTGTTCACTGGCCAATCATTGCTGCTGCTGCTGATAGTGAGTTCTCCTAGTATCTTTCAAATGAACTAAAATGATAGAGACTGGGGCTGGAGGTGTATCTCAGTGATTAGAGTGCCTGCCTAACATGTGGGAGGCCTTGGGTTCAATCTCCAGCACTGGAAACAAACGAGGATAAAGACTGGATTCACACATTACCTTTTAGGAACACATTACAGGTACTGTGTAAAACGAGGCTCACCTCTGTAAATTATAGGTCATCTCAAAAAGACACCCTTTCCCTTCTCAAGCTGCCAACCAAGCTGAAGGTTTTCTTCCTCTCTGTGATGCTGGCCACAAATCTGTTCCTCCATTCACTCTCCTCCCCATGGGGATCCCTTGACCCTTGGAGGGGTGGGAAGGAGGGACAGGATGAGCCTTTTCCTACTTAGTCTCTGCAGACTCTCCGAAGACCCCTCCAGACTTGGCCAGCTGCCGCTCTCCCCAATCTGCAGCACCTGCACCATCCTGTCCCACCTTTGGGGGTAGCTCAAATGTCTTTAACCTTTGAAGAGGCTGCTTGGGGAATCTATTTTTGCTGGTGCCCTCAGGAGCCCTCAGGGCATAACTAGATCATTCTAGCAGAGACCCTTTCAAGATCCTCCCAAGAGGTAAGGAGATTGAGTGGCAGTTCTTGACCCTGTAACAGGCAAACCTTCCCAACATTCAGTGTTGATTCCTCCCATTTGTCTCCTGGGAAAATTCCGGATACTCGAGTCCTTCTGATCTGCACCTGGAACCCTGGGCTCAGGAGGCCTTTCAACCTCCAGCTTTGATCTGAGTTCTGACAGGTCCCAGCCTATGATGGCACTTCCATAGACAGGGACCCTGGCACTGGTGTGCATCCCACCTTTCCAGCCTCCTCTTTTCTTCCAATTCTTGCCAAATTCTGTACTCACTCCCCCAGTTCCTCTCCCCAGACTTGGGTCCTTCAGGAGGAGTGGCAGCCCATCTTGTCCCTCTGGGAGCAGGGTGAGGGGTGATCTTGGGACAAGCATGACTAGAACCTGTTCCCACAGGATGAAGAGAGGGGAGCTCTTTGACTACCTCACTGAGAAGGTCACCTTGAGTGAGAAAGAAACCAGGTGAGGGTCTGTCTGCCCATCTTTCCAGGCCCTTCCAATGTCCTAGCAGCACAGGTGTGAGGTCTAGGAGGCATGGTGTGCCCTGTCTCAGCTGGGAGTGTGCACTGCTGTCTTGGTGCCCTGCCTCCCTGGCTGGGTCTGGACCCTCCCAGCCTATCCCAAGCCCTCCTCCCTGTGCTGGCAGTGTGGCTGGTATGTGAGCTTTGCTCTCCCTGCTACTTCTTGACCCTGCAGAGTAGAATAACATGGGGTGGAACGCGGTCTGTCTTATGGAGTGTTTGATTTGTGTGTCTACAAAGCACCAATCAAACATAAATACATGAGTGAAAGGAAGACATGTAGAACAGAGGACAGAGGACAGAGACTAGGGTGGGGGAAGGGTGGGTAAAGGGGACTGAAATGGAGTCAAATTCCATGCATGTATCATTTTGTCAAAATGAGCCCAACTATTATGTATAACTATAATGCTCTAGTAAAAGAAAAAACACAGCCAATTAAAAACTTTAAAAAGGAAAAAGAAAGGAGCAACATATGTGCCCACCCTAGAAAGATCATGAGAGCCCTGCTGGAAGTGATCAGTGCCTTGCACAAGCTCAACATCGTACACCGGGACCTGAAGCCTGAGAACATTCTCTTGGATGACAACATGAATATCAAGCTCACGGACTTTGGCTTTTCCTGTCAGCTGCAGCCGGGAGAGAAGCTGAGAGGTCTGGTGACATGCCAGGGGCTCAGGCTCTCTGAACTCTCTGGTCCTGGTCAGTTCTCCAGGACCAGAGAGCCTGGGTTTCTCCCTGCCATTTTCCACTAGAATAAAGTCCTGCCAGTGGAGGGCTAGGTGCCTCTTCAGGTTGAGTCCTCCTTCCGGGACTGTGCTGAGCCAGGTTGCCACTGCCTAAGCTCCAGGCTGGGATGGGTAAAAGGGAACCAAAAGGCAGCCCTTGGGTCTGTGTGAACCCTGCCCCTGCCCTCAGCCCTGAAGTTGGCCAGTGTTAGGCCAACCCCAGTCCCAGCCCCACTTCCCTTACATCTCCACTATATCTTTGGCCTTCCTCTTCTAAGTGCCCTCTGCTGGCTGGTCCTGACAGTAACTCTTCTGCAGAGGTCTGTGGGACCCCCAGTTACTTGGCCCCCGAAATCATTGAGTGCTCCATGAACGATGACCATCCAGGCTATGGGAAGGAGGTGGACATGTGAGTGCAGGAGGTGGGGAGGGAGGAGGGACCCATGGGCAGGACTAGGTTGGAACAGAGATGCTCCCTCTCCTTCCCTGATGCTGCTAGGAGGGGCAGCCAGCCCTCCTGCACTCACCTGCCCATCTGCTAGGGATAACAAGCTGCCCTTGCACAACCCAGGTGGAGCACAGGGGTCATCATGTACACCCTGCTGGCTGGCTCCCCACCCTTCTGGCACCGGAAGCAGATGCTGATGCTGAGGATGATCATGAGTGGCAACTACCAGTTTGGCTCCCCGGAATGGGATGATTACTCAGACACCGTGAAGGACCTGGTGAGAGGCCAGGACTCCAGGCTCGTCCAGCATGGCCTGGGGAGGGGTCTTCTGATGTGCTGGGGGGGTCGCCTTGGTGCTCAGCTCCTCTCTTCTGTTCCCTCAGGTATCCCGCTTCTTGGTAGTGCAGCCCCAGAACCGCTGCACTGCGGAGGAGGCCTTGGCACACCCTTTCTTCCAGCAGTACGTGGTGGAAGAGGTGCGGCACTTCAGCCCTCGTGGCAAGTTCAAGGTATTGTCCTTCCCTTGACTTGTGGCCCTAGGGCAGGTGCTGCTGCTCCTGAGGTCTTAGCCCCAAGACACCTAGGGGCTCTCACATCCACACTGTCCAGTGCATTGCTCCTCACCTGGGAGGGTTCCAGCTCAACTCCCGGCTGCAGAAGAGCATGGCACCTGGCTGGTTCTATGGGCCGGGACTGTGCAGGGCCCAGTGGGCCGCTTGGGGGACACTCTCAGCGTGGCCCCTAGGCAGGATCGCTCTGATAATGCTGGCAGGCTGGGGATGTGGGGGACTGCGCAGGGCCCAGTGGGCTGCTTGGGGACACTCTGAGTGGCCCCTCGGCAGGATCACTCTGATCATGCTGGTGGGCTGGGGACCTGCGCAGGGCTGGGGTTACCCTAGGGGAGCTCTCAGAGCAGGTCCTTCGCAGGTCATCGCGCTAACCGTGCTGGCTGCAGTGAGGATCTACTACCAGTACCGCCGCGTGAAACCGGTAACCCGGGAGATCGTCATCCGCGACCCGTATGCGCTGAGGCCGCTGCGCCGCCTCATCGATGCCTACGCTTTCCGCATCTATGGCCACTGGGTGAAGAAGGGTCAGCAGCAGAACAGGGCCGCGCTCTTCGAGAACACACCCAAGGCCGTGCTCCTCTCGCTGGCCGAGGAAGACTACTGAGGGACGGTGGGGCAGGCAGCCATGAGACCCCGCATTGGCTTGTGTGCGAGGAGCACCAGGGCCTGGCTTGAATCCTCGGATGCAGGCGGCTGTCCCTGCAAGGCCTCCGCAAGTCGAGCAGCGTGTGCGTGTGCACCGCATACAGATAAATGTAGAACAGGTGTGGTCTGAAACAATCACGAGTCCTCCTGCTTCTCCAAGGCCCAGCCTGCACCATCCCAATTTCCTTCCATGGGGAGCCAGGGTTACTGACAGTTGAAACCCTTCCTAGGGGTGCCAGGGTGAGGATCAGCCAGGTGTGGTGGCGCACACCATGATGCCTGCAACTCTGGAGGTTGAGGCAGGAGGATGACAAGGTCAAGACCAGCCTGGGAAACATAGAAAGACCCCTGTCTCAAAATAAATAAAGAGAGCTGGGGATGGGGCTCAGGCAGGCGTAAAGCAACCCTGGGTTCGATCCCCAGTACCAAAAAAGAGAAATATCTGAGATACACAATTGCAAATTTATTGATGTGGTGACATCTGATGACATGGAGCAGGTTTTTTGCTAGGGATGTTTTTAGAGGCATCAGAAGCTCCTATACAAGTAAGATATACAATTAACATCAGAAGGGAGCCAGCACAGTGGCAGGCAGCTCAGGAAGCTGAGGCAGGAGAATCATGAGTTCAAAGCCAGCTTCAACAAGAAGCAAGGCTTCACACAACTCAATGAAACCCTGTCTCTAAATAAAATACAAAAAAGGGGATATGGCTCAGTGATCAAGGGCCTCTGAGTACAATCCCTGGTACCAAAAAACAAAACAACAACAACAAAACATCAGAAGGGAAAGCTTCTGGATTATTTGCTTTGTGACTGCCACAATGCACAGCTTCCTGGTAAATTATTTAAGATTGACACTGGGCCCAGCATGGCAGCACACTTGTAAAGTTCAAGGCCAGTCTGGGTAACTTACCAAAATCCTGTCTCAAAATAAAAAATAAAAAGGGCTGGTGTATCTCGGTGGTAGAGCGCCTGTAGGTTCTGAGTGTGAGTGTGTGAGTGTGAGTGTGAGTGTGTGTGTGTGTGTGTGTGTGTGTGTGTGTGAGAAGCCCATTTCATTAAAAAAAATTTTTTTTAGATGTTGATGGACCTTTATTTTATTCATTTATTTACATGTGGTGCTGAGAATCAAACCCACATGGTAGGCAAGTGCTCTACCACTGAGTCACATCCCCAGCCTAACCCATTGCATTTTTACAGATAGTTCCTTGAAAGGAGCAAGAAACACTATAGGCAGATAAAGGAAGCATTTTCCTTCTACAAAAATCTGCTGGGAAAACAGCTGCCTTAGAAAATTTTGTGTTGAGGAAATGTCAGATCTCTCAATCAGGGAGAAAGGGAAGGTAACAGATTTACAAATGTTTTGGGAACTGCACTTTGGAGCCCTCTGTTCCAACAGTTTTCCTATCTGGCCCTGTATGGTCAATGCTTGGCCTCCAGGGGACACCCAGCTCCCAGTCACTGCAGTCAGGCTCCTTCCCTGAGACAGGGGCAGTTCTCAGAGGGAGAGCCCACCCTGCCTTGGGAAATGCCTGCTGTGGAAGATGGGAAGGGAGGGGAGGGTGTCCCCGAAGCTGCAGTTTAAGAGCTTAGGGTCAGCTGCGTTTGGAATATGGCCAGGGAATGACCTGGGTCTCAGGGGAACTTTTCTCCTGTCCATGCTGCCAGCAACTCACAGCTCCCCGGGCAGGCGGCCTGCTCCTGAAGCACAGCGGAAGCCCAGGTTGTCTGAGGCAGAGTCCGGAGTGTTGCCCATCCTGCCATCAGAGAAGGGGAGAGAAGCCTGTGTTGAGAGGGGCTGGTGGCCATCCCACCCTTCCTGCCCACCCCAGGCTTGCTGAGGCTGGTGTGTCTGAGGCCTGCAGCAGCGTGGCCAGGAGAGACCTGGTATAAGGGCAAGTCCTGGGTGAGAACCACTCAAGGGGTGTGGGACAGAGTAGGGTATGCGGAGTGGCCCTGAGGGATGGCACTGGAGGACAGGGCTTGGCTATCACTATAACAACCTCCACTGTGGGGGGTTAGAACAGCATAGCCCCAAACCCTGTAGGCACGGAGTGAAATGGCACTGGGGAGGTTACCCTCCCCAGCTTTCCTTCACATGCTACTTCCCCTGCTCTGCAAGGCAGGATGTCAGCATTTCCTAGATACAGAATCAGAGGCCAGGAAGGCCATGTGTATGGTAGGAGGCGGGTGGGGCAGTCAGCAGAAAACCCAGATTCCTGCTCCAGGCCTTCCTGGTTCTCCACTACTTTGTTCAAAAGAGAAAGGCGAAGAAAACCCAGAAATTTCAAAGCATCAAATAAACCTCGGTAGCCTTGATGTCGTGAGGCCACAGACAGCAGACTCTAAGACCTTAAGGAATCCAGTGGAAGAAGCTGCAGAGGTTATCAGCTAAATTAAACCTGCAGATGCTGAAAGAGGGTCCTGGAAGGGGGTTCAGGAACTCTGCCAGCCAGGTGCCACCACTAAACATCTGTGTGAAATAAGGAGGCCCCAGGACCTCCTGAGCCTTTTTTTTCTTGATTGTAAAGCAAAGGATTATAAAAAATGATTTTTCATGTGCCCATCTACTTGGAGAGTCAGTAATTCCATGTCTACCGGCAATGACCTGATGTGGCCACTCTACCCCCATCCCCCTGCTCCCACCTGCTTAGGGAGGATGAGAGGGATGCCCATATAGTTAGTGGGCCACACAGTCCCCCCTGGGGTGGTGAGCTAGCAGGAAATGCTACAAGTTGCCCCAGGCCCCTAACTCTTCTTGCTTGTTCCTGTTCTGTGCCCACAACCCCAGCAGAGGCTGGTGCCCAGAAGCAGCACCCACATCAGCCGCCTGGGCTCCTGCAGCCAGGACAGACCCCCGGGCCCTGGCTGCTGAGCCGTGTTCCACAGGACCAAGCTCTCACCTAGTGGTGACCCGGGCCCGGTGGTTGGCAGAACCATCAATGGTGTCGATCCAGGACGCACCCCGGAGAACACGCATGTCCTGGCCAGTGGCCCGGTAGGGTGATGCGGTCCACTCCCACACATTGCCCATGAGGTCATAGATCCCTGCAACATAGTAGGAGCATCAGCCAGGCTGGGAAGCACGAGATCCCCCAACCCGTCTGCGGCCTGGGGAGAACGGGCAGCATTAGGACCATCAGCAACTCGGGAGAGAGCCTACCGTAGCTATTCTGTGGGGGAAAGGCATTCACCGGCGAGACTCCGTGGAAGCCATCCTCAGCTCTGTCACCCTTGGGGAATGTTCCCTGGTGGGAGAAATTAACCCTGAAGGGTCTATCAGCCTATTCCAAGACAGGAAACCCTGCCTGGAGGAAAAATCCACAGTCCCCTTGCTGCAGAGCTGGCCCAGAAAGGGGCTGGGGCCATAACCTAAGGCTCCCCTCAGGCTGGGTCAGGAAGAGTGCATTTCTGTGCCCACAGTGGTCCACGTCCAGCCTGTCCTCCTACTGTTGGCTTTCAGAGACCTCCTGCCCTTTGCCTTGATACCCTCGCGCTGTGGAGCTACTGGGAGCGGCATTTCCCACTCTCCTCCAGGTCCTGCACCTGCTGCCTTCGCAGGACCACGGGTACCCCCCTGAGCCTTCTCCCTTCTACCACAACAACCTTAATGCCCTCTCATCCACCCCACCCTACTGTTCCTCTCTCCTACTCTTTACAAGAAAAATCCTTAAAAACATGACTGATGCTTGCTGTCATAACTTGTTGAGGTCTGTCACCTTTCCTTAACCTGGGGCGTGGTTGGCACCACTGCCTGTAAGCAGCTCTCACACCAGGAGGGTGACGGTTGGTGATCTGTTCAGCGCCACCATGCACTACATCACTTACACTTCTCTCCCTTAATGTGACTATCCTCAGTGCCACGTGTTGCCTCCCTTAAAAACTCAGCAAAGTGGCCAGGTGCAGTGGCACACATCTGTAACACCAGCTCAGGAGGCTGGGGGAGGAGGATCACAAGTTGGAGGCCAGCTGGGGCAACTTAGCGAGACCCTATCTCAAACAATAGCAAGGGCTGGGGTGTGGCTCAGTGGTAGAGCACCTGCCTAGCATGTGCAAGGTTCTGGGATCCATCCCCAGCACCACACAGACACACCAACAAAAACATAAATAGGCGGGCTGGGGATGTGGCTCAAGTGGTAGCGCGCTTGCCTGGCATGCGTGCGGCCCGGGTTCGATCCTCAGCACCACATACCAACAAAGATGTTGTGTCCGCCGAGAACTAAAAAATAAATATTAAAAATTCTCTCTCTCTCACTCTCCTCTCTCACTCTCTCTTTAAAAAAAAAAAAAAAACAAAAAAAACATAAATAGGTCATTATAACTGCAGGCCCTCTTTGATGCTTTTCCTAACAGGCTGGTGAGGAATCCCCCAACTCTAGAGCCTCCAGCCATCCTCTAAAAGGTAGATGCCTGATGACTCCCTGCTGGGAACAAACCTGGGCCTTGGGAGCCAGACAGGGGCTCCCCTCCTGTTTTCAATCTTTACTGACAAGAACACCTGACCTGGGCTGACCCTGAGCCCATAGACTCCCCCCTGACTGCTGATGTGCAGGTTATCTGTGTAGATGAGGCAGCACCTTAGCCATATGGCCCAAGCCTGGGCTCAGGCTAGAGTCCACCCTCCTCCACCCTTCCACATTTGATGAATTATCAAACCCTATCCACCTTCTCACATATGCTTCTCCCATTTGGCTTCCTCTTTTGATCCTGTTTCCACTTAATTTGAGAACTGATGATCCCTGGGCCACTTCCATAGCCTGGGACTCAACACATCCCGTCACATCTGCAGTTCTACCTCACCTGCTCCTGCACAAGTCAGCCTCAGTGCATTTCTTCCTGACTCAGAATGATGATGCTCCAGCGCACATCTGCAGCCATACACTGCGTGCCCAGCAAGCCCAGGCCTTGGATTCCTGGGTTTCGTTCCCAGAAACAAACAAGTAAACCCCTGCTGGCTCCCCATCCTGCTCTTTTCCTATCTCCTGTAGCCCCTTACTTCCTGAAACAGCCACACCTCTGAACATGCCCTGGTGCTCCCTTGGCTGGGAATGCCTGGACTTTTCACTCGGCAACCTCCTACCTGACCAGCTCCAGCGTCACCCTTTGTGGTGAAGTCTCCCCCACACCCTCTTGTCTTTGTCTTACCAGTGCAGAGTTTTCAGTTCCATCAGGACACAAGCCCTCTGAGCCCCACATTCCCTCCCATGATGCCCATCTCCTGCAGGAGGAGACTGGTGCTGCTGAGGAGGAAGTGGGTCTTACCTGCCACAGGTTGGTACGGTTTGGCTGGAACCGGTTCCCCCATGGGTAGACCTGACCTGTGAGGAGGGCCAGGACACAGGCCAGAAAGGAGAGGAAGAATTGGGAAAGAAAAACAAAATCAAACAGTGAGGGCACCTGAGGGAGCTGGGAGGTGAGGAAGAGGAGGTGGCTTACTTCTGCCCCACCCAGCCCTGCCTGGGGCACTGGCCTGACCCCCACCCCCAGGGCTCTGCAGTACCCCTTGAGGTGCTGTGATCAGGTCAACCTAGAAGCCTTGTTGCCAGTTCACATGGAGATGAGTATAGAAATAGAGAGTGCACATTGAGAGGTTAGTTCATTGGATTTCAAGCAAGAAGCAACCTCGTCCACCACACTAAGCACCTCAACTACTGATATCCCAGGTATTCGTCTGAAGAGGTGTGGAGGTGTTCAACGTGGGAAACTGCTCTGTATTATTGTGACCTTTTGCACAGCCAAGACTGACCAAGACAAAGCTATAAGCAAGTGGTGCTTTTTAATGTCAACCCCTGCTACTTTGGAAACTGTGCTTTCCCTAAGCTGTGCTGCTCTAACTAGATCTATGGAAATCTAACCTGTACCTATGGAATCTCCAACAAAAACATTAGGTCTCCTTTTCACTCAGTGTTTTCAACCATTCATTTTTTCGTGGCATTGCGCATGCGTGTTGGTCTGAGGTGGGTTAGCAATGAAACAACACAGGGAACCCTGGCCCTTCCCCACAGGGAGTTTAAGAAGCACTGCTCTAGGGAGCACAAGCTCTTCCCACCCTCAGAAGTCCCCCAGGCAGGGTGGAATGTGGAGGAGAATAGAGAAGTTGTCTTGACATCTGTACCCTTCAAGCCCCCTCGGGCAGCAAACTCCCACTCTTCCTCGGTGGGCAGCCGCTTCCCCCGCCAGGCACAGTAGGCCCGGGCGTCGTTCCAGCTCACATGTACCACGGGGAGCTCCAGTCTCTCTCGGATGCCAGAGCCAGGACCTGCAGGCTGACAGCCAGGATTAGGTGAGACAGGCTCTGGGAGCTCATGAAAGTCTGAGGAAGGCTAGGCTTAGGGGGCCTGAGTTAAGTGTTTACCACTAGATGGAGAAAGGAAGTTGGGAGAAACAGCTTGGTGAGTGAGGGACTTCCAGTTAGAAGGCAGACTAAAGAAGAAACAGGAGGGCAACAGAAAAAGAGTGGAGCAGAGGAAATGGGATTGCTTGGCTATTTCCCTGAACTCCCTGTCATCCTTTAGGACTTGATGTGCCTGGCCTGGTGGCTGAGGGATCTAGGGAAGACAGCTTCGAGAATAAGGGAAGGGGTAGAAAATGAGGAATCAACACTTACCTGCCTCCAAAATGCCTTTTCCACTGGAAGCCACCAGAGAACAGGCTGCAAAACAGAAGACACACAGTGGAAGACGCTCTGCCCAGGAAAGGCACCTTCCAATAGCCACGGGAGCAGAGCAGAGGCCTCGACTGAGATGGGGTCCCGGTGAGTTGTGGCTGGACTTTGATCAGCCTCACTGCAGGCAGGTTCCTCAAGGTGCTCTCCTGAAGCTTCAGGAGGCACCAACACCCGGTCTTTACCTGGATTCTCTCAGCTTCACTACACCAGAACCAGCTCAGGGTGAACTTCAGGAGCACTGCTCATCTGACTCTTTCTCCCCCACCATGGCCTAGGCCATGCTGACCAGGCCCCACTCCATCCCTTGGCTGCGTGCCAGGTACTCTCACCTCCATTTGCTGGGTCGCTTTGTTTCTTAGCTCACTGGAGACAAAGTCCTCAAAGACAAAGCTCCACCCGAACATCTCGGCCTCTGTCCGATACTTCTTCTCCCTGACAAACTCCCTGAAGAGAGAGTTTCGCTTGCCAACAGGGTTCCGAGCCCCATTCCTACTCACTCTGGGAAACCTCCTGTGTCCTTGACCTCAGTCACACCCCATGGGTCTCAAGAGCTCCAAAAGATTCACCCTATCACCAGGATATAATTTGCATTTAACACATATAAAAGATACTGGGCTGAAGGAAGCCCACCAAGTCCTCAGAGTGGCTTTCCCATGGCTGGGTATGGTCTGTGGACTCTAGCAGGCAGACTGCAGGGAGGACTGCACAGCGCTGGGCCAACTCCATAGGACCTAATGGCTGGTGAGCAGTCTCACATTGATACATTATCTTTGAGTGATTGTTAATTATTAAATATTAGTCTACAATGTCACCTTTGTGTTTTTGGACAATCTTAACTCTTTCTTTAGGACAAACCTCTAGAGGTGGAATCACTGAGTCCAAGGGCCTGAGGAATATGCCAATTCTTGCTTCCGAATCAGTTTTTCCCTGCAAGGTTTGTTTTTTCCCCTCCTTGGGCCTGGGAAGTGAACCCTGGGACTTGAACATGCTGGGCAAGGTCTACCTCTGAGTTGCTTCTCTAGCCCTTTTAACCCTCAGGCAGCGTCTCACTAAGTTGTTCAGGCTGGCCTCAAACTTCTGAACCACTGCCTGAGCCTCTGACGGAGCTGGGATTATAGACATACACTATACCTGGCTTTCCTGCAAGTTATTTTTATTTTGAACATGTTTTAAGTCTACAAATACGACATATTTTTCAAGAGCATAATGTTAAATTTCATTTCCTATGTTTAATTCTGAAGTCACGCACATATTAATGATACGTTTTTGTTTTCCAAACTTTCAAACAAACATATATAGAAAAGATGTATGAGAATCTCCTTGTGAAAACATTCTTTGAGAAATGACACTGTTTGGTAGTTAAATTTCCAGAGATTTGGGCTGGTACAGAGTTATTCCTTATAGCATTGCAAGGAGTAGGCTACAGAATGTTTCTGTGATTTTTTCATGTATCATCATCATACCCAGTCTTTTGGCAAGGACCAGCAACAAACAGCATTTTATAGTCAGTTTGCCAAGAAAACTTCCCAGTTCCTATAAATATGAGATACACTTCTCAGGATTACAAAATTGGAAAATACAGATTAGAAAGTCACCAAATAGTATTTCTTCCTAATTCATATTTCCATGTCCCTGTAGTTACAACTGCTAACAATACTAACATTCAGACTTAGAACTCCCTCCAGAAACTTTCAGTATTGATTTGCTGATCATTCAACAAACACATCTTGAGAGATAAGGAGGTGTTGAACCTGCTACAGGACCTCAGGGGCAAGCCACAGGGGAATAGGACAGGCAAGGTCCCTGCTTTCCAGGGGACAACATTCTGACCCATTTAAAGTAACAACTGGATTAAAAAAGACTTAGCCACCAATTATAACATTCCAGAAATTTCCCATATTTACTTTATTGTCTTCCCTCCCTCCCTTTTTTTAAAAAATAATATTTTTAGTTGTAGTTGGACACACACCTTTATTTCACTTATTATTATTTTTTAATGTGGTGCTGAGGATCGAACCCAGGGTCTCGCATGTGCGAGGTGAGCACTCTACCGCTGAGCCACAACCCCAGCCCCGCTCCCTCTCTCTTGAATATAATTTTTCTTTTCCTTTTTTCAGTATTGGGGATAGAACCCAAGGGTACTTAACCACTGAGCAATACCCCCAGTCCTTTTCATGTTTTATTTTGAGACAGAGTCTTGATAAGTTGCTGAGGCTAGCCTGGAACTTGTGATTCTCCTGCCTCAGCCTCCCAAGTCACTTAGATTACAGGTGTGTGCCACTGTACCTGGCTATAAATATTTTTTGAATATTTCATATATATATATATCTTCCCCTGCACCATCTACAAATATCTTTTGGATCATTTCTTTTACCTTACTCAAAACATGGCTTTGGGGAAACTAGGGCAACTCATCATAGCTTCTTAGATTGGGCCGGAGCTATTATATTTGACTCCTAAAACAATGCTGATTCCTTCAACAAATACAAAGGCAGGGCTGGGGATATGGCTCAATCAGTAGCGCACTCACCTGGCATGCGTGCGGCCCAGGTTCGATCCTTAGCACCACATACAAACAAAGATGTTGTGTCCACCGATTAAAAACTGAATATTAAAAAAAAATTCTGTCTCAAAAAAAAAAAACAAAAAAACCCCAAAAAAACAAAGGCAATTCAAGGGACTTCTAGCTAGTGTGACCCCTCTCCCGATCTTCCCACCCCTCATCTCCACCTCTACAGGAGGGTTCTTGGAGTGTTTGACTTTGCTGGCATTTCTCAGTTATGCTGTCAGAGGAAAATGTACTGGCTTGGGTCAGTTGGATGTGAGTGCCAAATTCGGTTCTTCCTGCAGAGAGTGGGTCAGGACTCTTGGTCCTTCAGGCTCTCCATGTGAGACAAGCATGGCAAGCCCCACAGTACCAGTGCAGCGATGATATGACACTGAACAAGCTAGTTCCTTTTAGATGTGACAAATGATTAGAAAGAGCCTTTACTTCCCCCAGAAAACACTGATATACCTGAAATCTTGATTGGTGACAGGAAATATGTCGATGGCAAAGGGTTTTACTGTCACCTCATGGATCGGCCCTTCTCCATCTCTGCCATCAGGAGCATCTGTTCCCATCATGAACTTCCCACCAGGCAGCTGGACCATGCTCGTTGCCTGTGCATTTCCTGTGGACAAGGAGGGGAGTTACCTGCAATGTATTATGCAAATGTGTTCACCAGCCAAGTGGTAATGGCTCCTCGATCACATGCACTACTTAGGCACAGCAAAAGTAAACCAGGAGCTTTAAAAATGTGGCTTTAAGGGGGCTGGGGATGTGGCTCAAGCGGTAGTGCGCTCGCCTGGCATGCGTGCGGCCCAGGTTCGATCCTCAGCACCACATACAAACAAAGATGTTGTGTCCGCCAATAACTAAAAAAATAAATATTAAAAATTCTCTCTCTCAAAAAAAAAAATGTGGCTTTAAATTCTTGTTCTGCTACTTAATTTGCTGGGAGAATTCAAGCAAATGACTCAATCTGAGATTCAATTCCCTCATCTATAAAATAGGGATATGGGTTACAATAGTGTGTCAAATGTTGGGGTTGGGAATGAAGCTCAGTGGCAGAGCTCACCTAGCACACACAAAGCCCTGAGTTGGGGTCCTAGACTCTGGAAAAACCTAGGGGAGGGGAACCCAAGATAAAATAATGTGTGGAATGTTGAGCACATGGTAGGTCCTCAGTCACCTCTTCATTTCTCCACACAACCCTTTGCCCCAGACAGCTAGGCAAATCCAGGAATTATACCCTCAAATATAACAGCACTTTCCACCCTGATCATGCTGTTTCTTCCTCTCCACTTAACACCACCAATCTTTTTTTTTTTGAGACAGTGTTATTATGTCACACGCTGTTCTCCAATTCTTGGGCTTTAGTGCTCTCACTACCTCCACCTCCTGAATGCTGGACTACAGGCTTGAATGCTCAGTATCCTCACTATCACATCATCTGTTATCATCTGTTCCAGGAGGAAATGGAAAGGACATCTATTTTGCTAGTGTACCCCTAGCAGTTAGCACAAATGTAAAATGATTATTATAAAAAAAATTGGATGAACTCCTTTAAAAACATGCTGTTTGGGGCTAGGGTTGTGGCTCAGTGGTAGATGAGAGGCACTGGGTTTGATCCTCAGCACGACATAAAAATAAATAAAGTTCCATTGACAACTAAAAAATAGTTTTAAAAAAAAGGTGCTGTTTGTCTCAGAAGAAAATCATATAATAAAAATGATCTTAAACTTATTTCACAGAAACTGGGGCTGGGGCTCAGTGGCAGAGTGCTTACCCAGCATGTGTGAGGCACTGGGTTCAATCATCAGCACCACATAAAAAATAAATAAAATAAAGGTATTGTAAAAAAATTTTTTAAAAAACTTCACAGGAGGAAACCAAGACCCCCAAAAGAGGTGACTTGATGAGCCGATTGATGGCTGAGGGTGTAGCGCAGTGGTCAAGTGTGAGCGGAGTAAGCATGCCAGGGACTGGGAGAGAGTAGCTGGCCAGCAAAGACAGGACTAGATCCAGGGTCCAGTCTCCACTTCCACAGTGCGGCTCCCAGGAGGAGCACTTCCTGGCTGAACACATTCTTCAGGATTTCCACGGAGGATATCCAAGCACTGTGCATTTCCCTAGAGTCCAGTTTCTGGCACTTCTGTCTCATCTGACACACTGACTTCATCCACTTTATTTTCTCAAGAAATATTTTTCAAGGAAAAAAGGGAGTGGAATCGCAAATTTAAAAAGTATTTAATTTAAAAATTAAAGAAGAACATAAAATTGCAGCGCCCATAAACGATTCTACCGTAACTCCGCAAACGAGCTAACTGGGAAAGCACCTGTGAGCTAAAAGGTGCCTCTGGATAGATGGAGACCCTGAAGAGCACCAGCTGGTCGTGTTCCGGCGGTCTCGCCTGCAGGCCGGCGCAGTGCGGGGGAGCTGGGCTCGCGGAGGCCTGAGAACCGGGGGCACGGCCCGCACGGAGGGCGCGCCGCTAAGGGGCAGGACCAGCACCGCCCGCCCTCCCTTAAGCGGGGCCACGGGCATGAGGGATGAGACTCCTCGTGCGCAGCAGGCGCCCCGCAGGAAGGTGAAGCAGCGAATCCCACCCCCCCCCCGTCCCGGCGCCGCGACACCCACCTAGCCCGAGCCGAGGCAACGACAGGAGCCACAGCGCCGGCACCAAGAGCCCCATGCTGAGGACGCGCGGGGCGAGTAGGGCGCGCACTCCATGGGGCCTTTGCGCACGCGCGCGCACGCCGGCTGCCGCCCGCGCATGCGCACGACTCGAGTGCCCTCGCACCAAGAACGCGGACCCAGCCTGGCGCCGGGCAGGCCGTGGCCTCCGACAGGATGTCTGCATTCCGCCATTGCCAAGACCACTGCCAGGCACTCGCGGGGACATTGTAGAGCTGTGCGCAAAGCGGGCCACAGCTTCTCCTTGGAGAATGCGGTACTGTCGCTGGCGCCAACAATTCCAGGAAGCCAAAGTACCACGAGCTGACTACAGGGGGCTTGAGTATTTTGCAAAATCATTTTAAGTTGTCAGCCTAAAAAAATTTTCATCTCATCCAGTTGCTCTCGACCACCTCCATCGGTCTTCCAGCCGTCCATTTTATCACTTTACACTTGCGCTGTTTCTTGGCCTGCAGCTCACTGGTCTTTCCTATCTACTACCAAGTAACTTTCCCCCTCTTTTGGTGGTCCTGGGAGTTGAATCCTGGGGGGTTCAACCACTGGGCCAAATCATACAGGCCAGCCTTGAACGTGGGATCCTCTTGCCTCAGCACCAGTTGTTGGAATTACCGGTGTCGGCCACACCTGGCAAAGTAAGTGTTCTGAGGGAGCATTTTAGGAAAGCTACTTCAATAACATGTAAAAGGTCCAACTGACCCAGTTGAAATTTATACCACAAAAATAAAAATTCTTTCAAAACCCAAAGGTATTAATGTTCCTTTTTTTGGTGGTACTGGGAATCAAAGCCAGGGCCTCAGGTGTGCTAGCCAAGTGCTATATCCCTGAGCTATGTTCCCAGCAGCATCTAGTGTTCTTTACACTAGCATAAAACTTGAAGGTTTAACACGAAACTGTTTCATTAAAGTAAACCCAAAGAAATAATCAACTCCTTAATATGTTTTTCAAGGAATATTTAATAAGGCAGATGACGTGCTTATCTGACATGTAATTTTATGTCACTGTAATAAACAAAACATCCTGTTCACTGGGTAAAAAGGACCTGCTTTATGCATGTACACTCAGTGCAATTTTAAAAATACTGTAATTATAATTTCACACCATAATTTGAATATGTGACCAATCTTTTTTTTTTTTTCATAGGGGAGAAGAAAATTCCTTTAACAATCATTTGAGGCTGGTACAAAAATCCACCACTATATCCCTCAGGATCATTCCATAGTCTTCAAGATTCAGATGACACAAGAGTGGCTTAAATTCAACCTTTTAGAGAGGACATTCCAGCTCGCATGATCTCATCAACCAGGAGAATGTTGGTGGCAATCACAGTGCTAAAAGGGAAACAGATTGCTCAAAAAGGAATCCTTAACTCAACCTGCTGTTCCCAACTAGACAACCTGCTGTTCCCAACTAGACTATACAAAACACATCCAGCTGATGTCCTCTTTCTACTCAGGGCTGGCTGGTTGAGTCTCTACCTTACAGCAGATTACATCCTTCAGAGGATAACAAAACTCAGAAGGTACCACTATGAAGAGTATGCTGATTCCCAAAGGCAAGCAAGCTGCGCGTCTACCTAATACGCTTGTGTCTTGGTCAAGTCTTAATCCTGTCTGCCCATGCAGTGCTGGGGACTGTACCCAGGGCCTCACATGTGCTAGACAAGCCCTCAACCACCAAATTCTATCCTCCTCAGCCCTTTGAAAGCTTTTTTTTGGGGTGGCACTCAACCACTGAGCCACACCCCCAGACCTTTTTTGTATTTTATTTAGAGACAGAGTCTCAATGAGCTGCTTAGTGTGCCTTGCTTTTGCTGAGGCTGGCTTTGAATTTGCAATCCTGTCTCAGCTTCCCAGCTGCTGGGATTACAGGCATTTGCCCCTATACCTAGCTCTGAAAGATGTTTTAATTTTTATTCCCCCAAACTTACCAGGAGTGAAGAAGCTGTTTCTTCACACAGTAGTTATCCCATACGCCCACTTCTGCTGCAACCATTGGCTCACCTGAAAGGTAACCAAGTCCTCTTAAAACACAGTACATCATTATATCAGACGCAGTCTAAAGGTATAGGGAGCACTATTTTATGAAGTGTTGCCAATTCTAAAACAGAATAAAGCCATTGAAAACATTTAAAATATAAAAGAACGTTTGGTGCTGACTTGCTTATTACTCATTCTCTCCTCTGTAACTATACAAAATCCTCCACAATACCTCTGATGAGTGGCTAACCTGTGCTTAGATGCCTTCCAGTGACAGGGTGATCTCATGGGTTACCACATGCTTGGACATCCCTGTTACTTACTATATCTTCATTTGTCAATCTGATCACATAATATAGTCTTTTAATCAGTTCCTGATTAAAAGACTGGGTTAATACAAAAACCCTTCATTATCAACAAAGCTTCATACCACCACTCAGCAACATCTCCAAGAAATCTGTACTCAGGCTTCCACCCCGGCAGAGCCCTGAGCTCTGGACAGCACTGGCATCAAGTTGCAGAGCTGCTTGCCAAGACTCTTTCCAACCCTCCTAGAGTGACCTCACATGCTTGGTATTGTTCTTGCCCTACAGAGAGGCCTTCTCTTACCTGTGTTCAGGTCCACGCCTACAAGCTGACCCGATTCTGAATGTTCTGCTCGAATCTTAACTAGTGTTTCTTGAAGGTCAAAACCAGAGTTCTGAGCAAGAACCTAAAGTAAACAAATTTAATTCTTGAAAAGGCAGTAATTAAGAAGTTCTACAACAAATGAACAGTATTTACAATCCAAAAAGTAAAAACACAAAACCTCATAATGAGGGCTGGGGATATAGCTCAGATGGTGGAGTGTTTGCCTTACATGCACAAGGCCCTGGGTTCAATCCCAAGCACCATAAAAAACCCCAAACAAACAGAAAACAGTGGTTTAAAATAACAAAAAGTTATTTTATAACTTTTAACATCAGTTTAAAATACAAAAAGCAAGCTTGTACTCAAGCATAATGCCTTTACTGCAAATATTCTTAAAACAGTTCTCTTGTCATCCAAAACCTCAAGGACAGTCAAGTCTCCCAGAACAAAAGGCTTTGAGATGATGTGGATAGTATAATCGCAGGGGCTCAGAAGGCTGAGGCAGGATGATCACAGTTCAAGGCTAACCTCAGCAATTTAGTCAAGACCTTGTCTCAAAATAAAAAAGGGCTGGTGTTGTGGCTCAGAGGGAGAGCACTCAGGCACCACATAAAAATAAGAGACACTGTATCTACCTATAACTAAAAAATATTTTTTAAAAAGTAAAAAGGGCTGGGGATGAGGCTCAGTGGTTAAGTATCCCTGGGTTCAATCTCCTGTACCCCTTCCCCCAAAAAAGTATATAGATATGATGGGAGTATAAGTGTCAAGTAGAAAAGGATTCAACCTGCTCACCCAAAATTCACATTATGAAGAAAACCTATATTATCAAAAAGGTTTGCTCAGTTTAATTGTTTTGATATATTTAATAACTGTTCAAGTTTTCACACCTTGGGAATAATGAGCAATGCATCAGCAAACGCCTGGACTCCAAGTTGGGCCCTGCCTTTCACACTGGGCTTATACTTAATCAGGGCTTCTGCCATGGCCACCTCCACTGCACCAGCACCTGGAACCACACAGCCTGTTGTGTGGAGAAGAGGAGAAATGATAATAAGCTCAAGAAAAATGATGAACCAATGACAAGGAAACAAGATATATATAGAAAACCACTTATGAATTAACTTCTTAGGAATCCGCCGTTTTCATAACTAAAAATTTAACAACAGCATTGCATTTGTCTGCTCTGCAGAGCTTCGGATTGAACTGGGGCCCCATGCTACTAGACAAGCTCTCCACCACTGAGTGACACACCCAACCCACATGCAAAGGGACAAACCTAACAGCACAATAGTTCAATTGAGCTGGCACTCTCGTGAGCATGTGTTAGTTCATTTGTCTGTATTCACTTTTAATAGGGGCACACTATGAAAAACCTTAGCATACCACAGTTATTATAAAAGGAAGACTTTACTTTTGCATGGTGTCTGGCTGTGTAAAATACTGACTAAAATACACAGTATTCAGCCATGCTTTTTACACTAGCAAAAAGAACAAGATTTAAACACAATGAGCTCTTACCATCATCGAGTGCATTTTTGACTGCCCTTAAGCCATCGCGTATAGCATCTTTGATCTGAGTGAGTGTGTGCTTATTTGGTCCTTTGACTAATAATGTGACAGAACGGGGATTGTTACATTTCTCAATAAAGGTGAACTTCTCTTCTCCCTGTGTGTAAGAGAGATTTTAAAAAACAGAATATATACAAAGAGTGAACAGGAGAGGAGTGTATGGAGAGGATAAATAACATATTAATCATACTAATTATACTGACCATATTAAAGCCAAATTTAGTAAAGATTGTCATTTCTTTCCATGCCAATGGAAAAAAACAAACAACAAAACGTATATAAACAAAGAAAAACCTGATCCTCAATTTAAACTTTTCTACTGAGGAATTCAGGTTTGGGAGGAAAACACACTTACCAAGGTATACTCATAGACAAGTCCTGCATAGCCCAGGCAGTCAGGACTGAGGTCATCAAGAGAATTCAGAGCCACCCCACCACAAGCAAGAGTCAGCCTGAAAGGGTAAAGTGTGAAACGTGTCAGCAGCATCAGCAGTTACGCTCAAAGAGAAGACTAACCACTGTCAGGAAGAAATCTCCAGAATTACAGGCTAAAATTGCATTCTCAAAAATATTTCAACCTAAGCCTTTCCATTCATCAACAATCAGCTGAAAAGAATCTTTTCTTTTAACCTGTTAAAGCCACCCTCCCCCAAAGTCAGCAAACAGGCTTCAAATATGACCCTGTACCCCTGGTATTAGGGATCGAATTTGGGGCCTTGCATGTGCTAGCCAAGTGCTCCAATGAGCCATATCCTAGCCTTTTAAAATTCTATTTTCAGACAGGGTCTAGGTAAGTTGCTTAGGGTGGTCTTGAACTTGCAATCCTTGTGCCTCAGCTTCCCGAGCCGCTGGGATTACAGGTGCGTGCCATCACACCCAGCTCTCTGGAACCTTTTCACAAGAAAAACCAGGGGTAGGGTGTGTCTTGTTCTCAACAATGCTCACAGAATTATTCACAATAGCCAAAAAGTGGCTACAACCCAAATGTCCACCAACAGATCAAAGATAAAACATGGCACACACAATGGAATAAAGAGTGAGATTCTGGCCTGATACAGCATGCAGACTATGCCAAGTAAATAAAACAAGCCAGATACAAAGGACAAACACCATGACTCCATTTACAGGAGGCACTGAACTCAGACCTGTGTTCACCAAGGTAAGGAGAGGGAGAATTGGGAGTAACCTATCTGGATGACAAAAGTTTCAAGATGCACACTGGTGGCAGCTGCACAACAGTGTGAATGCAGTAATGCCATTCCTTGGAGCCCTTAAAGTGGGAGATGTTATTTATATGATACCACAAAAAAGTGAAAAATAAAGGAGGAAAGGAAAAATCCTAATTCACTTGCCAACTAGTGAAATTTACATTATTCAGATGATCTGCTCATACCTTTCCATATTTCTCCGTTTAGCTCTGCGCAGAGCTACTATGCCTTCTTTTGCAAGAGCATCCAAAGAAAAGGGGTCAATTCCCTATAAAAATAAAATCAGTTTCAGTATATCTTGCCTTAAGAGTAGAAAAGAACAACACTTTTCTTTTGTAACTCTAATTTTCATTCTCACCTTCTGATTGATAACAACAAAACCTTTATCTGAATCACCACAGACTTTCTTTTTCAGTTCTACTATTTTTTTCACTCTATCTTCAATAAATTTTCTTTCAGCTTTTACTAGTTTCTCTCTCTCTTCTGCACTCTTGTAAAAAAAGCCAGAATTCACTTCTCTGTTAGAAAAAGAGAAAAAATGTTTACCATAAAGAAAGCAGCCTGAGAAACTTGATTCATCTTAAAGCTTACAAAGTCCCTGAGACCCAATCCTGCCCCTTATACATTGTTAGTAGTCATCTGCTCCTGGCCTCCCAAACCCAAATGAGTTATTACTGCCCTCACAGTGGACAAAACAAATTTCAAAAGGAACTTGCTGCAAAACACCAATCTCCTCCACTCCCCCTTAAAGGGGCGACCACTCACGTTTTTTCATACTCCAGCGACACATTGCATGTGAGAATGTATGCGTTTTCCACTCTCTTCTTCATGTCAGGGTGGCGGGCCCCATGGTCCAAAACAAGCCCTCTGATTAAGCTGTTAAAAGACAAGAATTCATATTGTTACTTGTGGGAGGCCATCCTCGTACATGATTTGAGATACCTCCCTGGCTGGATGAGAGGCGCTTAGACACATCTTTGTGTCCAGAGCTTTCCCCACCCTTCTCAGGTCCTTCCCCACCCTTCTTTTCCCCAACCTTCTCAGGGCTTGTCCGTGTGGAGGTGTGTCTGGCCACTACCCCTAAAGACCCAATTGTCGCACCATGACTTTGGGACACTGCCCCCCTTAAACTTCATTGGATGGGATTTTCCCCCAGAATTTTTTGTTCCCCAATAAAGTCCACTCCCTGGCATGTTCTCTCTCTCTCACTGGCCTCTTCAGTAAACCTTGCTACCCTAATAGGTAGCTTGAAGCTAGAGGTAGGAGAAGCCGTCAGGAGCTGGTTTAAAGGTAATTAGAATCTGTCTTTTTAATTCAAACTCCCTTCGGATTTCTCACATAGCTGAACCTTCATTTATGAAGCCTGTGCTGGCAGTGGGCTAAAGTTACTGATTTCCAAAATAGGAGTCTTTCACTGACAAAACTGAAACACTCAAAAGATTATACTGACAATTTTTATACCATTAATTTTCTCTCTTGAATTATCTGAAGTTTCTAGTGAAACCTAGGGATGGTCAATTGTGAAAAAGCAGTATTACAGAGCGCAAGACAGGCTATTCCAACAAGAGTAACACCACTATCATCAATGGAAAATTCTGCAGATACTCTCAAATGGCAGACATCAAACTCTTGATTGCCTCCTTCAAATAAATATTACCTCCGTCTTTAAAAAACACAGCATACCCTCCCCGGTCTTCAAGAGGAAATATCACTAGGAACAAATGGACTACCCTGCAATTTATTCCTTATAAATTATGTTTACCCAAACATATAAATATTTATTTTTGTGAACATCCAACTTATAAATCCACTTTATTATTATTTCAGGGCTGGAGACTGGCTCAGGGGTGGAGCCCCTGCTCACAGGCACAAGGTTCAACCCCAACAGACACTCAGAAGTGGTTCAACAGAACTCTATCACCTACCTTGTGTCAGTTTCAGATTTATGTTTCATCTCCATGATTTCAACCATGAACAGGTCAATAGGCTCATCTTTTTTTTTAATGGCCAAAATGGAGTCCACTACAGCCTACAATGGGAGTACAACTGTTATATAAATTCAATTTGCAAAAGTTAAAAACATTGGGGGTTGGGGTTGTGGCTCAGCAGTAGAGTGCTCGCCTAGCATTTGTGAGGCCCTGGGTTCAATCCTCAGCACCACATAAAAATAAATAAAATAAGGAAATTATGTCCAACTACAACTAAAAAATAATAACCCCCCCCAAAAAATAAAATAAAATGTTAAAATACTGAAGTTCTTCTTTAGAAGTTTTGAGTTTCTTTACTTTAAAATCTGATTTTTCCTATGAGTAATGAGACTACAGTAGAAATAAAAGGCTCTAGTCATTTACAGTTCTAAAATATTAAATAATCACTCCTATTTTGCTGAAAATACTAATAACTATAGCTTACTATAATTACATGAAGAACTAAGAGTCAGAAGATTCCCAACATGGAAAGGTCAATACCCAAGGAAGCAGAAATGCTAATTAATTACCCTGATTTGATTGTTATACATTGGACACATGTATTAAACCATCACATATGCACCATATTTAAATTACTGATTAACTAGGAGCTTTCTAATTAAACCTTCATTTTATATTCCTTTCAAAAAATTGTTTTATTAGCATTTTAATGAAAGTTCCAATTGTATTTTTATAACCTGGTGAGGTAAGTTGTTCTTTGTATTTTCTCACTTCATATATCAGGGAATTGGATTAAATATCACTGCCTGGACAGAAATGAACCTACTTACTTCAAATGGTGGACACTGAAGGTTTCAGACAGTACCTTCTAATTGGAATTGCTAAGAACACCGATGCTTCTGCTCTAAGGTATTTTCCATGTTTACTACACCACACACACCAATTGAACACATACCTCTGTCAGGATGTCTGCAAGTTCAGCATGAACTTTGGTACGGAGAGACGTTCTGGCCACATCTATGAGTGTCTCCCTGTCCATCTCTCTGCTTACTTTGATTTGTTCCAAAAACTGAAGGGCCTTTTCCTTTGCAGCTTCGAAACCTTCAGTGATTATTCTAGGATGAAGACCCTGTAATAAACACACAATCAAAACACTGCCACTAAACCTGGCACCTTCCATTAGATGCAATTATTCATGGAAGTTCAGATAATTTCTGAAGGGCGATTTGGGATCACTCATGCCTTTTAACATAACCAAAGCAGCATGATGTGCTGACTTTCTGAATACATTTGAAAGAACAGAATATACCTTTCAATGCAGAGGAAAAGAACAGACATTGCTCTAGCACAGCGTCAAAGCCAAGTGAACTATAAAGCACACTTGGGTGTTTGCTGTGCAAATCACCAGGGATAATATCAAAACCTAAAAGTGATCCCTAGAAATCTGTTATTAGTAGGAACTCCCTCACCCCCATACTGGGGATTAAACCAAGGTCTCATGCATGCTAGGCAGTGCTCTACCACTGAACTACATCCTTAGTCCTATTTTATTTTTGAGACAAGGTCCTGCTAAATTGCCAATGCTGGCCTCAAACTTGAAATCCTTCTGCCTCAGCTTCCCATGTAGCTGGGATTCCAGTTGTACACCTCCACACCCAGCTAGTAGGAACATTTTAACTTTTCTACAAGCAATCTGAAATTAATTCACATCTTTAGCAATCAAAATAAATATAGACTAAACATCTGCTCGCTCTCTCTTCACAGGGAATTCTGACAGTGGATTAGTTACTCACCGAGGTTTGCTTTAAATTTGGAACTATTCAGGGCTAAAAAAAAAAAAAGTTGTAGAATTTGGTGAGGCGTGGAGGTGCATACCTGTAATCCCAGCGGCTCGGGAGGCTAAGACAGGAGGATCTTGAATTCAAAGCCAGCCTCAGCAAAAGCGAGGTTCTAAGCAACTCAGTGAGACCCTGTCTCTCAATAAAACACAAAACAAGGCTGGGGATGTGCCTGAGTGGTTGGGTGTCCCCGAGTTTAATCCCTAGTACCCCTACCCCACAAAAAGTTGTAGAATTCTTTTTACTCAAATGTCTAACATTTAGCTGACCTTTTCCTTGTAACTATGGCTAGTTCAGACCTCTACATCTCATATTATTAATTTGTTGTAGAGCTAGATAGAAATAAAAAATGAAACGTAACTTGATTAAAAAACTTGCAGGCCAACAAAGATTCCATAACATATCCATCATCAAACATTTCTATTTCCACCACGATAAAGACCCAGGTTCTCAGATTTATACCTCCTGCTCTTTACATGCTGTGTGGCCTCAGCTACTGTTAACACATCAATTTACAAACATCACATTTCTTACACACAATTGAGACAAGACAATTCTATGTACCTCAGAAATGTAGAGGTCTGCCTGTTTGAGCAGCTCTCCAATGATAAGGACATTGGAAGTGGTGCCATCCCCAGTGATGTCATCCTGGGCTGTTGCTACTTTTGCTATCAAGGAGGCTGTTGGGTGCTGAATTTGCTGAAAAGGAAAAAAATTTACTTAAATTACATTACTTAAAATAAATATACCTTGAAACCAATCTGTTGAGAATCTCTTTAAATGCTGTCTACCTTAATTGCCCAAATATTTGGCTAATACTCCTTTAACAAAAAACTTGCAAATTGCTATTTTGCATATCAATCTATGATGATCAAAATATATGGAGGTGCGCACTGGCAATCCCAGCTATTTGGGCAAGTGAGCCAGGAGGATTTTAAATTCAAGGTCATCTGTGGTAACTTAGTGGGACCCTATTAGCAAAGATCTTCCAAGGAGTCACTGTGGGAAAGAAAAATTTTCCTGTAAAAACAGGAAAATCACCATGCCTCTGAAGCCACTCCAGATTCTTAATCACAAAGGATTCAACCAAATCTCCTGCACCGCCTTTGGTTTTTCTATGCTCCTTTAACCTTGAACAGCTCTCAGCCTTCTCTATCTTTGGGGATACATTTTTTTTTTTGCGATACTGGGGATTGAATCCACGGGTGCTCCACCACTGAGTTACACTCCTACACTCCCAGCCCTTCTTATTTTGAGACAGGGTCTTGTTAAATTGCCCAGGCTGGTCTTAAACTTGTAATCCTCCCACCTCAGCCTCCCAAGTTCCTGGGATCACAGAGCCTGGCTGATTAAGAATCTAAGCCATGAGGCTGGGGTTGTGGCTCAGTGCAGAGCGCTTGCCTAGCATGTGCAAGGCTCTGGGTTAGATCCTCAGCACCACAAAAATAAATAAATAAAGAAAGAAAGAAAGAAAGAAAGGCATTGTGTCCAACTACACCTTAAAAAAAAAAAAAAAGAATATAGGATGTAGCTCAGTGGCAGAGCACCCTTGAGTTCAATCTCTAGTACGTCCACATATACAATCTTGCACACTGCTTCCTACTTCACCTAAACTGGCTGATAAGCACTCTGGCAGGGATGCTAGCAGGTGATGCTGCTCACCTGTCAGTCCCACAGCAATAGATTAAAGACAGATCTTTCCATTGCACCTGGGGAACTTCAGCAGCCATCCAGGAAAGACACATGTGAAACACACACAGACTATATGTAAAGCTGCATCAGTGCCAGGCCTGGTGGCGCACACCTGTAATCCTAGTGGCTTGGAAAGCTGAGGCAGGATTAAGAGTTCAAAGCCAGCCTCAGTAACTTAGAGAGGACCTAATAAACTTAACAAAACCTGGCTCTAAATAAAATATTTAAAAAGGGCTGAGATGTGGCTCAGTGGTTAAGTGATTCCCGTTACCAGGGGGGAAAACAAAAAGGAAAAAGGAAAGCTGCTAAGAGGTACAATAATGACATTTTGGCCATTTTTGGGAGGATGATGAGCCCATTAAGAGCATTTTTAAGGGCTGGAGGTATAGCTCAATGTGAGAGTGCACACTTAGGATGGACAATGGGCTCAATTCCCATCACCCAGATATAAAGAACATTTCAGAAATGAGATGCCATGTCTGTGATTCACTTCCAATCAAGAGGGAAAAATTAAGCAAAAATGTAAAAAAGAAAAACCCACTAAAGGGCATGTGAATGTTTCATTTTCTCAACTTTTCTGTTCATTTATAATTTTTCAAGGAAAAAAAAAATCTATGGCAACTGAAGAGGTGCGGGCAAAGGGGACTTCTGAGGTGGCAGTTTCTTTCTTAGTTTCTTCCTGTGTTCAGTTTGTTAATTATTATTAAACAATAAATGTTTAATATGCTTTTCTGTAGTTGTCATATTTTACAATAAAAACCAACCAAAACTAAAGTAAAAAATATGGCTTTTCTGACAACAAATTTAAACTATAACTTTGTTTGTCATTAGCAAAGGCTACCATTTAGCCATGCAAAAACAAACATTTCATAATCCTGTGATTAAAAAACATCTGGATATTGATACCATGGATACTACTATCAAAATCCCAAATTCTATTCTCAACTTAAATTAGAGGAAAGAAATGGGGGGGGGGGGCGCTGGGGTTGTGGCTCAGTGGCAGAGCACTTGCCTGGCAAGTGTGAGGCACTGGGTTTGATTCTTAGCACCACATCTAAATAAATAAATAAAGGTCCATCAACGACAAAAATAAAATAAAATAAAATAAAAAAGAGAAAGAAATGTGTATGAGCTGATAAGTTTTGGAAGAACAGATATGAGCAAGAATTTTGAGACAGGGGCTCCCCAGAATGCCCAGGCTGGCTTCCCAGCCTTGCAAATTGGTGGGATTACAGGTGTGTGCCACAGTGCCTTTCAACAACACCGATCCCTGGGACTTAAGGTGGAGAGATGTATCAAAGGTATTCCTGGTTTTTTTTTGTATGCTGTTGGGGAAGGAACCAGAGCCTCGCACATGCTAGGCAAGCAATCAGTCTTGTGAGCTACGACCCCAGTCGAAGGGATTTTAATTGAAAACAGAAAATCTTGCTGTTTTGCCCAGCTGGTTGTGTCAACCGCCCCTAATTTCTCAAATGACAATGGACTAAAACAATCCTTTAACCCAGACAACAAGTGGCAGGAGAGCCGGTATTCAGGCTCAGGGCCCCTGGCTGCACAGCACTGGCACTCCGTCCCGACCATGTCGCTCTCCTGGTCCTCTCCCGTCTGCGGGGAATCTCGGACACGATTTTCTCCCATCCCTCCTGTAAGGCAAACGAGCTGGGGCAGACGACGACCTGACCAGAACGGGAACCTCACCATTTCGTGCAGTAGCACGTTGCCGTCCTTGGTGAGCTTGATGTCCCCAGCGCCAGACACAAGCCTGTGGGGGGGGGGGGCAAAAACGCCAAGTCAGCTTGCGCCTTGTCAAGGAACCCAGCCGGCCTCCCGTGCCAGCCCCCGGGGCCCGGGGCGCCTTCCCACCCCTCCAAGGCCCGCGGAGGCAGGAGAGGGGCGGCGCAGCGAGCGCACACCGGCGGAAACGCGACCCCGCCCGCCTTACATCTTCATGGTGCCCTTGGGCCCCAGGTTGGTCCGCAGCACGTCCTGCAGCCCGCGGGCAGCGCTGATGTTCACCGCCAGCGCCGCCTGCGCGCGGGCCACCTCGGCCTTCGGGTTCAGAGTCTTCACGGCCGCCATAGCTGTCCGGAGAAAAGAAGAGGGGGCGCGCACGGAACCTGAGCCGGCAGCGCGTGGCCGGGCGGCGCTCTCACCAGCTTCTGGAAAAGTCGGGTGCGCCGGACCCGCCCCCAGCGTGCGGACGCACCGCCGCCGTTGCCCCCCGTGGTCCCGCCCCAGCGTGCCACGCGCCTCCGCCATTGGTCCATAGGCCGGTCGGCGTGCGTTCATTGGTCGTGGCCGCTAGGCGCCTGCGGACCCGCCCTCGCGCCCTGGCCCCGCGCGGTTGCTTTCGGGAGGAGCTGGACTTCTCGGGGCCTGTGCTCTGGGCCTGTGGCGGTTCAGGGAGTGCGGGGGCCGGGGTTCACCTGGGCGGACCCGAGACCTGAGAACGTAGGCGGGCAGGGCCTGCAGGTGCCGCGCGCGGACGGGCGTGGCTGGGCCTCTGCGCGACCTGGGCTCCTTCTCCCCGCGGCGGCGGGGTTGGATTCCCAAAACCAGGGTGGGGTTGGGGGACAAGATGACATAATGAGCCAGTCTTCTTGCTGACACTTAAGTTGTTCTCAGTCCTCTGTTATATAGGCTGCAGCGAGTATGCCAGCATATGATGCTTTTAGGTGGGTTTGTGAAATTAGAATAAGAAAGCCATCTATATAATTTTGAGAAATAATGCTGCAAAGTAGGAGGCTAGTGATTGGTTCTGCAGACAGTTCTTCATCTGCTGGTGAAGATGCACAGGGAGACAAACTTAACCCGTGAGCAGAGGTGAAGACTGGAATTTCAGGCAACTTCTAACAGGTAGAGAAAGGGGAGTTGGAAAGACCTGCTCTCTGGAGTTTCAGATTTTAAGTTCATTTATTATGTGCTTTAATCATTCTAGTCTTAGTTGTCAGAGTTTGAATCAAATTAGGTTTATGGTTAATTGGTTATTTTTCATTATGTGGTGCAAAATACAGTAATAAGGACTGTTTCTTGTATGCTAACTTTCAAAAAATATATTTTTTTTTAGTTATACGTGGACACAATATCTTTGTTTTATTTTTAAGTGGTGCTGAGGATCAAACGCAGTGCATCACATGTGTGAAGCAAGCTCACTGCCACTAAGCCACAACCTCAGCTCATGTGCTGACATTTTTAAAGAACGGAGAATTTTAAACTGGATGTGGTGGCTTAGACTGTAATTCTAGAAAATGGGAAGGCTGAGACAGGAGGATTGCAAGTTCTAAGCCAGCCTGAACACTGTGAGACTTTGTCTCAAAAAAAAAAAGGAGGTAGGGCTGGGGCTTTAGCTCATGGAAAAAGCACCCCTGGGCTCAATTCAGATTATCCTATGTGCGCGCGCGCGCACACACACACACCCAAAAAATGTTTAGAATGCCTTTTGGAAGTTTTCAGTTAAACCTTAAACTACCTTATGGGAACAGATCCATTCAGTTCATGACTGAAGAAATTGAAGTGGCAGCAGGTGTTCAGACATTTGATTCAGGATAATTTCAATGAAAAGTAAAAATTTAAGGCAATAATCCTAATGACACAGTGTAACATAGTAAAAAGAATTCTAAGATCAGTTTGAGTCTGAATTCTATTTCTTTTCCAACATACTTATTTTAAAACTTAATTTTCTATGTTTCTGTTTTGTTTTTTTCGATGCTGGAGATTGAACCCAGGGCCTTGTGCATGCAAGGCAAGCACTCTATCAACTGAGCTATATCCCCAGCCCTAAAACTTAATTTTCTAATCTATGAAAGTAGGTATAAGTAACCTTGGAAAATTGAGATTGACTACGTTGCATGCTTTATATTGTGCTAGATACAGAAGGTACTCAGCAAATTGCTACCTCTGTGTTCAAGTAGCCATGTGATTAACTATGAATCTTTCCTAGTACCCTCACATGCAGTCTTTTTTTTTTTAAATATATTTTTAGTTGTAGTCAGACTCAATACCTTTATTTTATTTATTTTTATGTGATGTTGAGGATGGAACCCAGCGCCTCTTACAGGCTAGGCTAGCGCTCTACTGCTGAGCCACAACCCCAGCCCCTCACATGCAGTCTTATTTGATTCTAACAAGAATCCTTTGAGGTTGATGGATCAGTTATAATGAAACAAACTGCAAAGATGATTAAAAGGTTAAATGACCAGCTCAAGATCACATTGTGTTGTATTAGGGGAGAGCTTCCATCTTTGATTCCTCCCTTTGTTTCAATCCCCTTGTTCAAATACTCCCTTTTAGTTCTTAGACATTGCCTCTGTCTACTTTTTCTTGTCCCCATTTCCAGTATTCAAATCTAGGCCATGATCACGTTTACTGCTTCTCCTACAGGATGCAGTGGACCAGGAACCAAGGGGTAGAAATGGGAGTGACCCCTAGTGACCCAAGGGCAAAAGTTTTGCCACCTGTGCCCGTGACCTTATTCTCTGCTTGCCTAGAGGTCTTAGTTCCAAAAAAAAGGAGTGATTCTACTAGGAAACATGGTAATTATCATCTGAACTGGAAATTAAGACTGCCATTTAGCCACTTGGAGCTTTATGCCTCTGAAGAATAGACAGGAGAGTTACTGTGCTGGCTAGGGTATATTATCCTAACTACTGAAGGCAGATTGGACTGATACTCCATCATGGAGGTAAAACAAGTGCCGGGTTTCTGTTCTTGCGACTAAAAGGCTCAGGGGTCACTCTAGTTAAACTGGGCTAACTGGGCTGCACGAAATAACCACACAAGAGACACAAATACCTTTTTCTTTGGGGTTGCTGTGACGGCTCCTCTGACCTTAAGGGTCCCCAGAAAGACAGAGAGCACAAGCTGACCCCTTTTATTGAAGAGAAGCTATTCAAATGAGGCAAGGGGTCAGGTTTCAGGGGGCTGAGTCTATCTTCATGATGTCCACTATCAGCAGGTTGACTGACATCTGGGTAGGCCACACCCAAGGGCACAGTAAGAGGAGGGGACACACACAAGGCACTTACATGGAAGATTTCTATCCTAAACAGGGCAAGGGGTTATATTACAAAGGAACAGGTGAGCATAGCTTCACCCATGGGGCTGTAGCAAGACACACCCATTTCTGTGACTGAGGGCCTCAGCACCCAGCTGGGGAGTGTAACTCAGTCACCTAAAAGGTTGGCCTCCCACAAACAAGGGTACATCTAAAACACAGGTGATTCCTTAGGACATCCCTCGGTATGTTTTATTATACTCTGGTTGGTCTGTGGAAATATGACCCAATGCAGGCAGAACTTCTAATGGCCCACACCCTTCAGGAAGAAAGTTTTAGGACACCACTTCAAATGAAGAACCACAGTCAGATAAGGTGCTTGCTGAGGGCAAAAAGAATATAGAATGGGCCGTGGAATAAATTGGTTATAAATTTATCTATCACTGCATGACCAGATACGGAAATGATGCCTATATTTGTCATGATTAATTCTTCTTATTGTACAGTTGGATCTGGACTGTCCCCCCCAAAGTCTCATGTTTTGAAAGTGTGGTCCCCAACGCATCCAGGTTCAGAGTTGGGACTTTTAGGCACTGATTGATCATGTGGGTTCTGACCTCATCTGTGGATTAATCCACCTATTAATCCATTGATTAATAGAGACCTGAATGGACTACTTAGAGGTAGAACTTAGTTGTGGGAAGTAGGTCACTGGAGGTAAGCCCTGGAAGGGCTCCAGGCCCTTCCCCTCTCTGCTTCCAGGCTGCCATGACCTGGGAAGCTTTCTTCCACCACTCCCTCTGCCACGATGTTCTGCCTTGCTTCAGGCCCCACACAATGGACCTGCCCACCAGGGACTGAATCCTGTAAAACTGTGAGGCAAAATAAATCTTCACAACTATAAGTTGTTTTTTTCAGGTATTTGTCACAGTAGTGAAAGGTTAACACACTTGTTTTGTCATGAATGTGTTTGTATGTATGTGTTTGTTAACTTTTCATTACTATGACAAAAACATCTAAGAAAATCATTTAGGAGAAAAGATTTATTTTGGTTAGTTTTGGAGGTTTCAGACCATGACTATTTGACTTGTTGCTTTTGGTCCCATGGCAAGGTCCACGTGATAGGACCTTGACCTTATGTGGGCAGTGTGTGGTGGAGCAAAGCTGCTCACCTCAGGGCAGCCAGGAAGTGAGAGAGAAAGAGAGAGGAGGGGCTGGGTCTCACTAACTTCTTCAAGGTAATGTCCCCCACCCCTGGTGCCAGTGATCTAATTTCCTTCCACTAGGGTCCACCTCCTAAATGTTAGGCAAACTCTTAAATGTTCTACCCCTTTCCAGTAGAACCACAGTCTGGCAACCAAGCCTTTAAAAACACATGGTCTTTGGGGGACATTTAAGTTCCAAACTGCAGCATACTTCTTCACTTCCAAAGGCTTATATCCATCTCATAATACAAAATGTGTTTAGCTCATCTCCGAGAATCTTCAAAGTATGAACGTCCTAGCATTGCTCAAAAGTCCGAGTCCAAAGTCTCCTGGTAGACTCAAGGCAAACCCTTCATTGTGAACCTGTAAAAATCAAGACGTAAGTTACATACTTCCAAGATTCATTGATAGGACAGGGTAGACATTTCCATTCCCAAAAGGAGGGATGAGGCAAAAAAAAAAGGGGAGGGTCAGACCAAAGCAAGACTAAAACTCAGCAGGACAATGTTAATTTCTGTAGCTCCGTGTGTGTTTGGTGTCTGGGACACGTGATGTGAGCTCCAAAGGACTTGGGCAGCTCTGTCCCTAGGCCTTGCTAATTGCAGCCAAGATGGCCATTTTTTGGGCTAGCTCTGCCTACTCCCTGCAACTTCTCTTGGCAGGCATTCCACCTTCTTGGCATCCATAACTCCCTGGGATCTCCATTGCAGCTCTGGCCTCACTCTTGTGGCTTCCTACAATGCCCTTTCAGGGGCTGCTGGCAGAAACTCAGATCCTGCCTCACACTGCCTGGTCTATCAGGCTTTCCTTTGAAATCCTGGTGGATGCTTCTAGCATCATGTGGACCAAGCCAAGGTCTGCTGCTGACCTGACTCATTCTAAAGACCCCTTGAACCATGGCTGTAGCAGTCTGAGCACCTTGAAAGCTGCTCACAGGAAACAATCCTGGGGAAGCGATTTGCTAGGCCACCCTGTATGAGTAGTGTCCTGGGGCTCACTCCTTAAATTAATGCCTTTGAAATGATTCCACTTTTACATCCCTGACTCTGCAGTGAGTCTGGTCTTGCCTGTTCCTGAGATACCCTCAAGGCATCTTTCCTGTTATCCCAGTGCAAAGTACTTGGCTTCTTTATAATCTTGCTAATCTCTTTAGCAATTCCACCCTCTTTGGTCACAACTAGTCACACTTTTTTTTTTTTAACCAAATTGCAAATTTTCTAAAATTTTCTTTTGACTTTTTTTCCCCAATCCTCACTTTAAATCTGGCTGAAAACATCCAGTAATACCCATTCCATAGCTTGAATGCTGTACTGTCTAGAGATTTTCTCTGAAGATTAAACTAGTCTGTCATCTTTAAACTCAGCCTCCCACGAAGTCTCAGGGCATGAACCATGAAAAGCTCTTTGCCAGAATGTAACATGGGTGACCTCTAGTCAAATTCCTGATAGTTCTTATTTTCATCTGAAACCTCATGGGTATAGCCTACCCACGGTACTGTCATCATTCTGGTCTTTTGGGCTATTACTAGAACTGCCATTTAAGCTTTGCCTATAGTTAATCTAGGCTTTGTCTAGTCTGCTCCTTCAAAATTCTCCAAATTTATCCTGAAAACAAATTCTAAATACTTTTGAGCCACATTGTCAGCAATGGTCACAGGAAAAATTCCATTTGGTTGTCCCCCCCCCCCCCCCCCCCCCCCGTTAGGAAGTTTTCCATAACTGAGACCAAACACCAGAGAAAAACGACTTATAAAGAAGGAAAAGGAAGGGCTGGGGCTGTAACTCAGTGGTAGAGTGCCTGCCTTGCATGTGTGAGGCACTACGTTCAATCCTCAGCACCACATAAAAATAAATAAAGATATTATGGCCATCTACAATTAAAAATTAAAAAAAAAGAAGGAAAAGGAAAAGTTTTTTGGTTCATGAATTCAGAGGTTTTAGACTATGGCTGCTTGGCTCTATTACTTTGGACCTGTGCTAGCACCAGAAACAAGTGGCAAAGAAAATCACTTCCTGATGGCTGGGGTACCAATATCTCCTTCAAGGGCATGGCCCAATGACCTGACTTCCTTCCCTTAGGCTTTACCTCCTAAAGATTTCGTCATCCCAGCAGCAGCTTGAGCTGTAGCCAAGCCTTTAATGTGTGCTCTTGGTGGACATCTGAGCTTGAAACTGTGGCAGTGTGTATTAAGCAAATACCTTTGTTTCCTTCTCATCTCTTTATCATGTTGCATAGGATGTGTTGATTTTGTGTCATAGTGTTTAATAGTGTCGGCCTTCCATAATGGAGCTTCAGTTATGAGAGACCAAGAGTAAATATCACTAAGGACTTTGCATTCTCATGAGGTGACAGGGTTAGTGTTTTTTGTTGCTCACAGGACAGTTGTGTCCTATTAGATATAAGTATGGCCTTCTTATTACCTTGGCTTGGAGATTGCATTTAAGAAATTGTACATGTGTGCCAGGCAGGCAAAGGGTAGGCTTGTGATAGCTAATTTTATGTTAGCTTGGCTAGGTCACAGTGCACTGCTATTTGGTCAGAGATTGTCCTGGATGTTTTTGAATGATATTAATATTTAAGTCACTAGATAGACGTGGAGTAAAGCAGATTGCCTTTCATAATGTGAGTCTCATCAGTTGAAGCCCATAATGCAACAAAGACTGGCCTCCCAGCCAGAAGGAACTCTGGCAGTGTAATTCCTCTGGATTCGAACTGCAGTGCTTCCCTGGGTCTCCAGCCTGCTGGCTACCCTGCAGAGCTGGGATTACCTCATCTCTATGTTGTGAGCCAGTTCTTTAAAGCAAATTTCCATTTCTGTATGCATACACACATCCTGGTGGTTTCTAGAGTGCCTGTCCCAGTGGGTTGTATTTTAGAAGGATATTTTATTAGCACTGCATGACATGATTATAATATAATTAATCAGAAAATTCGATAGCTTATAAAAATGTAAACTATAGAAAACCTTTCAGGAAAGCAATGTTACCTGTGGTATTTTTTATTAACCAACTGTGAGTAAAACTTTATGGAAGAATATACTAATATTATTTATTATGGCCTCATTATACTATATTTTATTGGTTTCTGTGTGCTATTTGACATTATTCCAGTCAGAATAGCAATGAAGCATATTTTAATCACGTTATACAGTTATGCCTGGTCTAGCTGGATTATTACATGTGTATGTAGCCACACCTTAGCTCCTTCTGGTCAGCTCCCCCCACCCACAGTGCCAGAGGTGAACCCAGGGCCTCACACATGCCAGGCAAGTTCTCAACCACCTCACCTCATCCCCAGCCCAGCTTTTTTTTTTTTAATTGCTTGTGTGCCATCACTGAGTCGTGTCTATCGTGTCTACAACACTGCCCTCTCATGTCCAAAAGTATTAGCACAGGTATCGAATGTGAGGTGGATCCAAGTACCCTGAGTAGCTAACAGATTTTGTTCAAAATAAATATTTTGTCTGAAATGTATTGAATGAGAAAATCTGTGAAGCCAGGTATAGTGGGGCACACCTGTAACCTCCGATACTCTGGAGGCCCATGCAGGAGGATCCCAAGTTTGAGGCCAGCCAGTGCAACTGGGCTGGTAATCAAGCTCAGTGGTAGGGCACTTGTCTAGCATACACAAAGCCCTGGGTTCAATACCCACTGCCACAAGAACAAATAAAGATCTACAAAATATGAATAATAGCATAAATTAACTTATGGTCATTCATATTCTTGAGATTCTTTTCCACTTGAATTTTCAATTACCATTTGTACTTAAATACAGATATTTGGAGTTTACCATCTTGTGTCCTTTACTACACTTATTTGAAAATTAGTACACAATATATGTAGGTTCTTGACAAGATTGTTATTTCAGACCTCTTTTCCCCTCCCCCATATTTTTATCTCATTCTTTCAAAGCGTTAGAATGGGGGGTATAGCTGGTGTGGTACAGTATGTGCTTGGCCTGCCCGAAGTCCTTCATTCAATCCCCAGCACAAAAACCAAAACAACAGACATCAGAATTTCTTTCTCTCCATCCTTCAGCAGAACCATCTCCTCTAGAATTGGGAGAAATTAAAATGGGTGTGCCCCAAATCTGCAGCCATTTCTTTTACTACTGAACTCTGGGAATGTAGAACTTCAAAAGAGCTGCTGATCAAAAGCCTCAGGACTCTTGTTAGTTACTGAATAGAACTGATTTCCATGGCTAAGGGCAGGGATGCTGCAACCAAGTAGCCTGCCTCAGCCTGCATCCTCTCTGCTTAGAGGGAGCCTGGAGCCCAGATGGTTAGCACCAGAGGTTTCAGGCTATGTCCTGGTGTACTCAGTGCTTAGCTCCAGACCTCTGCTCCTGAAGACTCATTCTGGCACTCATGTAGTTTTGTGCCCCCCCCCCACTTGAAGTCCTGGGAATCAAACTCAGGGCCTCGTGTAGGCAAGCACTCTACCGCTGAGTTACCTCTACCTGTAAGAGTAGTTGTTGAAGAGGCTGAGGCAGGAGAATCGCAAGTTCAAGACTAGCCTGGGCAAGTTGGCGAGAACTTGTCTCAAAATGAAAAGCGCTGGAATGCAGCTTAGTGGTAGGCGTGTCCGGGAGTTCCATCTCAGCACCCAGGAAAAAAAAATTCTTTGGACCTACAAGAGCATACATAATGCCAAATGTGAATTTCAGAAAAGGGCCCGAGGGACTTCATTAGTTGCAAAATCAGTGCAGAGGTGCCTCGCTTCTTTTGCAGCCCTTGTCTCAAGTGGCCTGGCAGTGGGGAGTGGGGGAGCTCTTTCGTTCCTTGGCAAAGCGGAGGTGCTGCAGGTGGCAGGCTCTGCGGGGAAAGCTCCCCCTGAGTACTACAGGTCTGCGCTGCAGCCTCGGGGCCGGAGGAGAGGCGGGGCCCAGAAGAAGGCGGGATGGAGCCGGGAGGGAGGAGGGGCGCACCGGGAGCCCCTCCCCGGGGCGGGGCTGGGGCCTGGGCCTCCCGGGCGGTGCAGAGCTGAGGTCTGCCGCCCGCGGTCTGGAAAGCACATGCGGAGCTGCTCTGCGCCGCCCCACGAATCAGCAGTCTGTGAGGCTGGGTCAGAGCCCTGCCTCCCCGCACCGGTCACCTGTCTCTGCGCCTGGAAGTGGGGGCCGCTGGGCCGTGCAGCCGGAGAGGTGCAGCTGCAGCCGCCCGGTGAGTGCGCGACTTCCCGAGGTGCCCTCTGACCATTCTCCCCAGGGCCTCTCTGACTAGCTTACTTTCCTTAGTCGGCAAAGGTCTTACTAAGTTTCTGAGGCTGGCCCCTGACTGGCATCCCAAGGCTTTATTTTCATCAGTTTATTTTTGGATGGCTTCACTTGTTTTATTCCACAGTTATATTACCAAACTGCATGAATGAATGATGCAATCCCGCCTAGAAGAACCATCGGCCCAAGATTGGGAAAATCCTCCAAACTTGAAGTGTCTGACTTTGTCACCTCTGCCATAAGAAGTAGAATCTTAGACGAATGCTTACCAGATACATTGTTATAAAGATAAAGCTTTACCTTGGGAGTTAATTAACTCTTTCATTCATTAGATTTGTTTAAAATCATTAAATTTTATTTTTATACATGATTTGCATATTTTAGTTATTCATTGAATGTTTGATGGCTGGTATTGGTAGAGGGTCAGGGCAGAAAATAGCAAAATCCAAGATTTCTGTATTTTATTACAATTATCAGGTAGGTTTTGTGTATAATAATGATTATAGTCCTGTTAACTTTCATGATAGTGAAACAAACCAATCAGGACTTTAAACATTTTGAAATAATTTGACACCCTGATAACTTTTTAAAAGCCAGTGTTGTATTAATGTATAATTTAATGCAACATAATGCACCCTTGGGGCTGGGGATGTGGCTTAGGCGGTAGCGCGCTCGCCTGGCATGCGTGTGACCCGGGTTCAGTCCTCAGCACCACATACAAACAAAGGTGTTGTGTCTGCTGAGGACTGAAAAATAAATATTAAAAAAAAAAAAAAACCATAATGCACCCAGATTAAGTGCACGTTTTGATAAATTTTGACAAATTTATACACACTTATCACCACAACAGGACGTTTCCTCTGAACCTTACAAGGGCCTCCCTCCCACCTGGCTCTTATTCCTGCTGATCTGATCTTTGTCATTATAGCATTTGTATTTCCAGAGTTTCATGTGAGTGGAATAATACAGCTCGTACTCTTGTGTCTGGCCTCTTTTGTAAAAAGTGTGTGTGTGTGTGTGTGTGTGTGTGTGTGTGTGTGTGTTTAATATCCATTTATGTTGTCGCATGTATTATTCATTCTTTTTATTACTGAGTAGTGCTCCATTGTAAGAATATACCACAATTTGTTTATCCATTTATCTGTTGGTGGACACATGGGTTGTTTCTAGTTTGGGGTGATCCCAAATAGAGCTGTTATGAATATGTTTTCATTTCTCTTGGACACATCTCCAAGAGTGGGATTGCTGGGACTTGTGGTAAGTGTGAGTTTGATTTTCTCAGAAGTTGCTAAACTCACCAGCAATTCATGAGTGTTGACGCTCTATATCATCACATGGCATTATCTCTCTTCATTTTATTCATTCTTCTTTTGAGATTATTTACATTTCTTCTTTTTTGAAATGTCTAGTTAAAGTCTTTTTTGCTCATTTTTAGTAGGTGGTTGTCTTATTGAGTTGCAGGAGATCCTTATATATTCTGAATAGAATTCTTGTGTCAGAGATATGTATTGTGAATAAGAAATTACATTCTGTGGTTTTTCTGCTTTTTTTCTGTTTTTGGTACCAGGGATTGAACTCAGGGTACTTAACCACTGAGCCACACCCCCAGCCCTTTTTATTTTTTACTTTGAGACAAGGTCTTACTAAGTTGCTGAGGCTGGCCCCTGACTTGCAATCCTCCTGCCTCAGCTTTCCAAGTAGCTAGGACTACAGGTGTGCACCCTCACACCTGGCCTAGACTCCTGTCAGGAGTCTACTTCTTTGTTTATTTGCATTTTCTTCTTCCAATAGATCCTCTTTCCCTTTCCTTCACTTTTCTATCTTACTTAAAACTTGCAGAATCAAAGCCATTAGAAGTGTTTGTTCCTCTGAAGAGCTTGAAGAAGGCAGAAGCAGGGCATCTCTCAGGGGAGTGGTCTTAGGGAACTTGGCATCTGAACTGTTCCTGTAACTGTCCCAACAGGAGGGACAGTGGATCCACAGTCTCTTTTTTCTTTCTTTCTTTCTGTACTGGGAATTGACCTCAGGAGTGCTTACCACTGAGCAACATCCCAGCCCTTTTATATATATGTATGTATGTATACATATGTTTATATGTATGTATATACACAAACACACATACACACATAAATGTATAGGCATGCTCCATCATGCCTGGCTCCAGTCTCCTTTTTCTTGTCATGTGTCTGGACCTTCAGGTACACATCTTCCTTCTTTCTTTCTAGGCCCTTGCAGAACCCACAGATCCTTCCTAAAGAAGTTTGCAGTTTGGGGCTGGGGTTGTGGCTCAGAGGTAGAGCACGTGACTAGCATGTGCTGGGCCCTGGGTTTGATCCTTAGCACCACATTAAAAAAAAAAAATGAATGAATGGAATAAAGATATTGTGTCCAACTACAACTAAAAGAAGAAAAAAAAGTTTGCAGTTTCCCTCAGAAAGGGAATCCAGCACTGGAGAGATATGAGTCACTGTATCTTATGTAGTCAGTTGCTGTGGTGCTTCTCTCTATTAGCAGTTGCCTGTACCTGAAGAAACAACCATTCACTGTTGCCCAGGAGGCGGGCACAGCATCTGGATTGCCAGAGGAGTGCCTGCTTCTTAGCCAGTTGTCCTGTTTGCTTTAGGTGCCCTGGAATAGGGACTGATGGACGCTTGTCCTGCTTGCAGGAAGGGTCTTTTCCTCTCCTCTGATTCGAAAGCTTCCAGAATTCACTGTGTGCTGCTCAGGGGCCTTCACAAATCTGCCTCTGCTTCCAGAGTGCCCAACATACTTGCTCTCTTGCTGTGTTTCACCTCCTAGCACCATGCTGGTTCCTATCTGTCCTTTCACAGGGGAAGGTCAGAGGTTGATTCTTAAAAGGTGAAGGAGGTGGAGTGATCTTAGATGCCTCTTGCAAGACACTAGATGGAAAAGTTGGGAGAGTTTGTTTGGGAAAGAAGATATTTTTCCCCTCTTATCTAAAATTAGGCCTCCTAAGACTGGCCCTGAAGGAAAACCTGTTTTTGTATTTTGGAGCTCGGCCTAAGAAGGGCTTGTCAGCATGTTTTCTATTATGTTTTGTTTTAAATCTGTTGGATCACGCTGGCACCCTGGTTGGGACTGAGCCTGCGCCTGAATCATAGCTCCTTCCATCAGGATTTTTTTCCCCCCACATTTTTTATTGGTGCATTATTGTTGTATACATAGTAGGATTTGTTGTTACATATTCGTACGTGTACACAGTATAACAGTATAGTTCAGCCAGTGTAACTCCCCAGTACTTTCTCCTCCCTCCAGGATTTTTTTTTTTTTTTTTTTTAATTCCTAGTCCTGTCTTCTCCCTTCCCCCAAGAGCCAGATTGGAGGATCCAGAGTTCATTCCCAGCAACGATTTTTCTTTGTGTGAAATTCTAATGTACACAATTTACTTTGAAGCAACTTACTCAGCAGATTTTCTCCCGTATAGCCTTTTTTTAAAAATATTTTTTAGTTGTAGTTGACATAATACCTTTATGTTATTTATTTATTTTTATGTGGTGCTGAGGATGGAACCCAGGGCCTCACTCCTGCTCTACTGCTGAGCCACAACCCCAGCCCTCCCCCCATAGACTTTTTTCTTTTTTTTTTTTTAATATTTATTTGTTTAGTTAGTTTTTGGCATACACAACATCTTTATTTGTACGTGGTGCTGAGGATCGAACCCAGGGCCACACGCATGCCAGGTGAGCGTGCTATGGCTTGAGCCACATCCCCAGCCCCCCTTCCCATAGACTTTTGAATATGCATGAACTGTGAGTCATTCCTGGTGGAGACAAGGAAAAGACGGAACAAGGGAGTGAACAAGGAGGCAGAGCAGGTTTGGAAGAGCTAAAGGAATCTGAGATCAAGTTTGCTGTGCTGGTCAATCAAGCAGAGAGGGAGCTGAAACCCTTGTAACCCGAGGTGGCAGGCACAGGCCCTGGCAGGAGTGTTGCCTGAGCAGAGTTATGGTCATGTCATACAGCTTGGCCTCCTGGCAAGGGTGTAAGGAAAGAATCTGTTGAGGGGTTGTCTCAGATGTCCTGTGTTCTCTGTCTTGGGGACCTCATTGCAATACAGAGGGTGGGTGTCAACAATTTTAAGAGAGAAGTCAGGACCAGTGTTCAGCTGGGGATGTGGGATTCAGTCCTTGCATTACTTGAGGGAATGTAGGTCTCCTGCCAGTCAAGGCTGATGTTCTTTTTTTTTTTTTGTCTTGGTAATGAGGATTGAATCTCTGAGTGTAGAATGCTACACCCCAGCGCCCCACTTTTTTTGGTACTAGGGATTGAACCCAGGGGTGTTTAATCACTGAGCCACATTACATCCCCAGCTCTTTTTGTTATTTTGAGACAGAGTCTCTCTAAGTTGCCCAGGCCAGCCGTTACTTGTAATCCTCCACCTCAGTCTCACAAGGAGCTGGGATTACTAAAGGCTGGTGTTCTTGTGGAAGCTGGGGATGGTGTTAGTGGTTTGAAGAAAGCTCAAGTTCTTAGTTTTTCAAGTATAAGCAGTGATTATTTGTCTTTTGTCCTCTCTTAAGTCTTCTGTGAGGCCCTGGGGCCTGGCTCTGTCTGGCTCTGTCTTTCCCTGGCTTTGAGGCTGTAGGTGCCTGGCAGTCACCCTCAGTAGTCTTGCCCATTCTGAATCATGCCACGTTGCCTCTGCATGTTCATGAAGTGTTCTTCGGACTGCCCTATTTAGCTCACCTCAGCTTTCTGTCTTCCTCTTCCCTCACCTATGGCCCACTGCCCTTGTGCAGTGGGATTGCCTGGCTTCTCTGCTGACAGACTCTTTCCTGGGCTTTTACAGTGAGCCTGCTGGCCATGTCATATGAATGGGGTTGATTCTGCCCATCCAAAGCCAAATGAGGGCTTTGAGCAGAGTAGCAGTAGGATAAGGAGCTCCCTGGATCTTTGGCTCAATGGGAACTGATGATCTGTGAAATCTCCTCTAGCTGCTGGTCTCCCAAGGAACACACAGCCTTCCTTTTTCTCCTGTGGTGAATCATCAGCCATTGTGCTGTCCAACCAGCAGAGCTCTGGCCAGAATTTCAGAAGTTCTCTGGGTCCAGTTAGGTTCTTATCAGTGCTTAGCCTTAAGCAGAGAGGGAGCTGAAACCCTTGTAACCTTAGATGCCTTTCTGTGCTATCTCTGTGCATTTAAGATCCAAGTTTTAGTTCCTTTAGTTATCACCTGGGTTACTCAGTGACCTTGGGTACAGCTAAGCAGGTACGAGGAAGTTAGAACTCCTTGCTTGCATGTGCTTACCTGGCTCCTGTGGCAAGTCTTGGGACCAGACCCAGATGACAATTTCCAGGTTCTCTCCAGCTTTGGAATGCATGGTGCTGATCTGCCTCATGGGCACAGGCAGCATTGCTGGTCAGAGATCTCAACTTCAGGCCAACAGCTCACGGACTTGGAATTGTTTTATCAAGAACAATAATAGTTTCAGTTCCTTGTTGAGTCCTAATAACTGTTTAGATCCAACTGCATCTAACTTGTGAAGCATCTACCTAAACCAGCCAGGTTCTGGATGCAAGATAGAAAGGTAATTACCCAACAGGACCTCGAGTTCTAGGGGATTAATGGGAATATGAATTCTCTGGTGGGAAAGGGGAATATAGTATGGTACAGGGAAGGTCATTTGGTCTTCACCCTGAAGAATAAGTCAGAATTTAGGGAAGGTGTGATTCTGGGCACAGGGAGCAGCATTTGCAGCGGCATTGAGGATAAAACAATTGGCATTTTAAGGAACAAGTCCTTTTTCATTTATTGGGCACAAGGTATGTGTGTTTGTGAGGGGAGAAGAGCAGTGGGAATGATGTTGGTAGAATGGACTGAGCTAAATGGGGAATGAGGAGTTCAGTGGCAGGGAATGGATCAGTACGGTCAGACATGGGTACGTCTTACCCTGGTTTGACTCTGTGGGCTGGCCTTAGGTTCTATGGTTCTATTCCTTAGCAATGAAGCCTAATCAGTACAGTAGCATTGTAAAAATGCCAAGACTGTGTTAAAAAAAAAAAAAAGATTGTTCAACTAATCAAGCTAAGAATGGGCAAATGATCAGAATAGGCACTTCTCAAAAGAAATAGTACAAGCACTAACAAATACATGAAAAAGAGCTGCATCGTTAGCTGTCAGGGCAAGGCACATCAAAACTACAATGAAATACCTTTGCACTCCAATTAACACAGCTGTTATAAATAATAATATTAATAAATGCTGGTAGCCAAGCATGGTGGCACACTCCTGAAATCCCAGCTATTTGGGAAGTGGAGGCAGGAGGATTCCAAGTTCTTTAGTGAGACCCTGTCTCAAAATAAAATAAAAAAGGGCTGGGGATGTGAGTCAGTGGTAGAGTGCTCCTGAGTTCACTTCTTAGTACCACTGGGGAAAAAAGTGCTGGTGAGGATATGGAGAAATAGGAATCCTGATATGCTGCTGGTAAGAATGTAAATTGTTTCCATCATGGAGAACAGGATGGAAGAAAGGAAGGAAGTTTTTTTGAAGAAAAAACTAAAAATAGCTGGATGTGGTAGTACATACTAGTAATCCTAGCTACTCAGGAGGCAGAGGCTGGAGGATCAAAGTTACCCTGAGAATGAAAATAGGGCTGGGGATGTGGCTCGGTGGTCAAGTGCCCCTTGGTTTAATTCCCAGTACTGCAAAAAAAAAAAAAAAAAAAAAAATCAAATTTAAAAACCCATGAAAAAATAGATCTACCACATGATTCAGCTGTCCCTCTTCTGGGTATATGTCCAAAGGAAATGAGACCAGTATGCCAAAGAAATGCCTGCACCTTGTGTTTATTGCTGCAATATTCACAACAGCTAAGATGTGGAGTCAGCCTAGGTGCCCATTAACGGATGAGGGGACAGAGAGAGAGTGGCTCATATACCCAAAGGAGCATCATTCAGTCATGAAGAATGAAATACTGTCATGTGCAGCAAACAGATGGAACTAGAAGATATGGAACTAAGTGAAATAAGCCAAGCACAGAAAGACAAGCACTGCATTTTTTCTCACATGTGGAAGCTGAGCAAACTGACCTAACATAGGATAGTGACTACTGGAGGCTGAGAAGGGTTATATGTGTGTGCAGGAGCAGTGGTTGGAGGAGCTGGGTTTGATTGGGGTATGACATATTCATGTGTGGAAGTGTTGCACTGAACAACTGATATGTATTAATTTTAAAAGTTTCTTTTTTATACCTTTATTTTACTTATTTATTTTATGTGGTGCTGGGAATCGAACCCAGGGCCTCCCACGTGCTAGGTGAGCACTCTACTGCTGAGCTACAACCCCAGCCCAATTTTAAAAGTTTTAAAAGGAGTTTGTGTCTTTTAGGAAAATAACCTAAAATACTCTTGGATGAAATGACTTGCTTTGAGATCGTGCGGGAAGGTGAAAGTATGTAGGGCATTTGGTGGAGCCAGATTAGCTCTGCTATTAAAGCAGGGTAATGAATACATGGGCGTTTGTGTATCCATTCTATTTTTTTATGAAGTTGAATTTTTCCAAAGTGAAAATTTAAAAATGATTATGTGAATGAGTATGCTATTTACAGTTTTATCACTTTACTCATTCAGCACTCAGAATTTAATTAAACTTCTACTTAAACAATTGAGTCAGACTAGGTGTTTGGGAAGCTTAGCATGTTGGTGTCAGGGCCTGGGCCTGGTGAGGACGTGTAGTCTGTTCTAAGCGTAGATCACTGGCATCATCTGCTGACTCTACACATGACAGCATGTCTCTGATGGGAGGCTCTTCTAGATAGCCTTTAGGATCCCTCTCATCCTGATTCTAGTATAATCATTTTTCTACAGCAGGGCCCCTCTCGCTTCCTCCCAGGCACCTCCTCTCCATTCTCCTTCAGTTTCACAACTTATTTTTTTGGTACTGGGGATTGAACCCAGGGGCGTTTAAGCACTGAGCCACACCCCAGCCCTTGTTATTTTTTATTTTGAAACAGGGTCTTGCTAAGTTTCCCAGACTGGCCTTGAACTTGCGACCCTCCTTGCTCAGCCTCCAGAGTCTCTGGGATCACAGACAGGCACCTCTGCGCCTGACGGGCCATCCCCCCAACCCCTTCTCCTTTCCCCACTGATTTCAGTCTGGCCATGTTTGACTGCCCCTCCGCCTCAGCGACTGCTGCTTCCTCTTGCCTCTCTCCTGAGTGTCCCAGTATTAAAGTCCAAACCCTTGGTTTCTCCCAAGGCCCTCGTGACCTGAGCTCCTTGTGTGCTGCCAGGCGGGGCCTGGCTATTGTGGCTTCCAGCAGTCTCTGCACCACTGTCCTTCCTTCTGTTGTCCTGACCTCCCTGCAGCCCTGTTCCTCAGACAGGGCTAAACAGCTTCTCCATGTGCCCGTAGTGTCTTCAGTCCCCAGAAAGAAGGAAAGTTGGACACTGGTACAACATCGGCATATTTGCAGGTGCGTCCCTTCACTAAACTGGGCTCCAGAGTTTGGCTTTTGCTCATTTCTGTGACCCTAGAGCCTGGGATTCAGAGGGTACTATACTGTGTCAGTAAGATGTGCGTTGTGAGCCACACTGACCTGGGTACCATGGGCCGCCTGTGGCACAGCTGCGGCCTCTTGTGCCTCTTTCTGTCCTCAAACACACTTGCTTGTTCTCTTCCAGGAGGAAAGATCTCCCCAGGATGGTCTCCCACTCAGAACTGAAGCAGCTTTTCTGCACAGCTGATGCAGTGTGTTTCGACGTGGACAGCACTGTGATCAGAGAGGAGGGGATCGACGAGCTGGCCAGGTTCTGCGGCGTCGAGGATGCTGTGTCAGAAATGTAGGGACAGTCTTCACTCACTGTCTGCATGGTGGACAGGGTTACTGCGCAGCTCTCTGGGGAGAAATGCCAGGACCCAGCCACCGTTCTTGGATTTGGTTGTGGGTAGAGAATGACAAGCGCTGAGCATTTCCTGCCCTCCCTGAGAGCTGAGTGATAGTGTGCCTTACTCACTCATCATCGTGAATGATGGTGACATGTGTCATGGCACAAAATAAGAACATTGTGTCCGGCAAATCCACAGCCAGCCATGTTCTGAGCTGGGGCAGGAGAGCCACCCACAACCATGACCAACCAAAGACACAGCCTGGGAGGTCCTCGGGGTCCAGCACCTGTGTCATGGCTGAAAGTGTGGCCTTACCCTGTGAGGTGGCCCACATCTGTCATCCTAGTGACTCAGGTGGCCGAGGCGTTGCAAGTTTCAGGCCAGCCTGAGAAACTTAGCAAGGCCCTGTCTCAAAAATAAACATAAGCTGGGCACAGTGGCATTCACCTTTCACCTCAGCAGCTCAGGAGGCTGAGGTAGGAGGATGGCAAGTTTCAGGTCAGCCTCAGCAACTTAGCAAGGCCCTAAGTAACTTAGTGAGACTGTCTCAAAAAAGAAAAGGGGCTGGGGTCGTGGCTCAGTGGTTAAGTACCGCTGAGTTCAATCCCCAGTACCAGAAATAAATGCATAAGCAAGTGTGGCCTTGGTGGTTCTTGGGAAGGCTCATCTGTGAGCTTCCTGGGGGGTCAGAACGCTACCCCCACTTGCCTGCAGCAGCCACTCCACCTGTCATAGCTCCTCACCAGGTCAAGAATATCTTGTCCTTGGTCCCTTCTTGGTTTACAGGCACTCAGGGCTTCCAGGGAAGGTGCCTAGAAAAGGACGATGGCTTCTCAGAGCCTACAGGGCAGGTTGTGGAGGCACGGTGTGTGGTCTCCAAGGCCCAGCGCTGCTCAGTCAACCTCAGGAGTTTATTCTGAAGCCTCACCTCCCATAGCAACAGCATCGCTGTGGTCCCAGGGTTCCTGCCAGTACCTTGCTCACCACAGGCATTGTGAGAACCCGGGGCTTGTGGGTTTGAGGACCGCTGACATGATTGGCCTGACTGTTGGGTCTTTCTCCTAGGACACGGAGAGCCATGGGTGGGGCAGTGCCTTTCAGAGCTGCGCTCACTGAGCGCCTGGCACTGATCCAGCCCTCCAGGGAGCAGGTGCAAAGGCTCCTGGCAGAGCACCCCCCACACCTGACACCCGGCATCAGGTGAGAGCGGCCTTGGTGCTGGGTGCACCGCCTACAGCACTGGTGTTTGGCGCTCCTGAGAGTGTGTGGTGCTCGCTGTGGAGCCCTGCTCTTCGGGCCCTTAGGTGTCTCGTCTGGCTAACGTCTGCCCACCCTCCCTCCCTCCCTCTGTCCTCAGGGAGAACCTGAGCTCACCTGTATTTCTTTTCTTGTGTTTTTTCTGGGTCCATGGGCGGAATAGAGTTGTAGAATGGTTTCTGACAGCAGAAAAGCTTCACCCATTGATTTCTGCATGCATTTAGAAAAATGTGTACAAAGCATTAAATCCCTAGTCAAAATACCTCATCAGATTTACTTTGGCCAAATGCATTCCAGAGGAAAAAATATATGTTAGTTTCCTTTTCCTGTGTGGTGAGCAGTGTTTGTGTTTTGTGTTCTCTCTCTGCAGGGAACTGGTCAGTCGCCTGCAGGAGCGGAATGTCCAGGTCTTCCTCATCTCTGGTGGCTTTCGGAGCATTGTAGAGCACGTTGCTGCCAAGCTCAACATCCCTGCAGCCAATGTCTTTGCCAACAGGCTGAAATTCTACTTTAACGGTAAGCTGCCTGGGAGGGAGTCCTGTCCCATCCCCTCTGCCGCTGAGTGCCCAGGGCAGCATCTGGGGATGGACCTGAGCAGGGTTAAATGTAAGATCAGTGATTCCTTGACTGACTGACTGACTGACTGCGATCTTTTGCTCTGCGGCCACTCAGGCCATCTTCCGTCCAGCTTGAGTGTCCACGCCGTCGCTCATCTGTGTAGACTCTGCATCCAGCAAGCGCTGACTCCTGGGTGGTGGGGGCTCTCTTATGTGTCCCCTTTCCATTCTGTGTGCTCTTATGTGCTAGAAGTTATTTAGCCTCCAGAAGGAGAGTTTCGTTAGCTGGGTCAGCACACCATAGCAGCCCCTGGGGATACCTGGCCCTCTGTGAGTCCTCTCAGTCATGGCTGTGGTTCGATATTATTCAAGTCGGGTCAAGGGGCAGCTGATAGTCTTAAAACCAAATCACATTCAATTGTGTTAATATGACTTTTTTTTTAAAGGATCAATAGATAGAGATGGATCATTGAAAAAGGTAGGGAATGAGGGGCTGGGGCTCAGCAGTAGAGCGCTCACCTAGCACATGCAAGGTACTGGGTTCGATCCTCAGCACCACATAAAAATAAATAAAATAAAAATTTTTTAAATTGTGTTAAAAAAAAAAAAGAAAAAGGTAGGGAATGAGTGTGATATTCTATTAAGAATAGTAATAGGGGCTGGGGTTGTGGCTCAGTGGTTGAGCGCTTGTCTAGCACGTGAAAGGCCCTGGGTTTGATTCTAAGCACCACATAAAAATAAATAAATAAAATAAAGGTATTGTGTCCAACTACCAAAAAAAAAAAAAAGAATAGTAATAATTGAAAGTAAGTTAGAATTTCCTCTTAAATGCAATTAAATATCAACATTACAAGTTTAATACATTACTATTTAATGGTGTTTAGAATTCCTACACTGGCACCTTGGAGGATACAGTAGGTCACCCAGCATGTTTAGACCTCACAGAGCCACCTCTGTGGAGGTGTCTGTAACTCAGAGGCCAAGATGATCTATTCTGAGGAGAAACCTGGAGCCTAGGCTGCAACTTACCCGGGACATTTTAGCCTCTCAGGGACATCATCTGTGCAGGAAGCTTGCCCTAGTAACTTGCCTCTGAACTTAGCATGTTTTCTCTGCTCTCTTAAGGTGAATATGCAGGTTTTGATGAGACACAGCCAACGGCCGATTCTGGTGGGAAAGGAAAAGTTATTAAATTTCTAAAGGAAAAATTTCACTTTAAGAAAATAATCATGATTGGAGATGGAGCCACAGACATGGAAGCCTGTCCTCCTGCTGTATGTATTGAGGGCACTCTTGTTTTGGTTTTTCAAGATTGTGTTTTGTTTTAGACAGCTGATTCAGAACTCCATCAGGTTTGCAATAGAAATTAAACCAAACAGCCAGATACCACCATAGAATAGAAACCCCAACAGCCAGAAGGCATGCAGTCTCTTTCCGTTGGCTGGCTTTGCAAGCCCAGGAGGACTTGTGAGCAGGCCTCCTGTCTTCCAGACCTGAGCCCATTGTCTGTGGTTGGTGCCACCATGAGGGAGCCTAGTGCTTTGAGGCCTGGCTTCAGCCCAAGGCACTGGCCCCCTTGCAGCTGTACTTCCTCCCTGCCCTTCAGGCCTCCTGCAGCCCTGGGGAAGGAAGTACTTTCCTTTTATGAGCCTAGTGGGGTTTTATTTCTGAGGAGTTAAACCCTGAGCAGGAAGCAGTGCAGTGGGGCCAGCCGCCTGAGAGCCATGCACTCGATTCCCCAGGGCCGTGGGGTAGATGTTCAGAATCCAGGCAGTCTCTCCACGTGGCTTGGCTTCCTCTGTGTCTGCCTTGGGTTAGGAGGGTGAGGAGCAGGTCGCCTCCTCCCAAGCCCCAGGTTGGCAGGCTCTGGTGTCCCTGGGTGAGGATGCTCAGCTTTACAGGACAGCTTGTTCTTCCAGGCAAACATTGCCCTGAGTGATGCTGTGTTGGCTTAAACAATTACCCCCTTTCTTTTTCTTAGGATGTTTTCATTGGATTTGGAGGAAATGTGATCAGGCAGCAGGTGAAGGACAACGCCAGATGGTACATCACTGATTTTGTGGAGCTCTTGGGGGATCTCGAAGAATAATCTCCATTTTTTTTTTTTACATAGCTCCTGACAACTTCAGATTAATTTTTACAAGTTACACAGATTGACACTATTTGATTACAGTTGCCTGTGACAACTTAATATATAAAGTCGGTACTGATTTTCTATATGTTCAAGTAAATTATAGTTAGGACTCCTAGAAGATTGCTTTCTTTTTCTTTTTTAACTGTAGTTCTAGTATTGTTATGACCATCAATTACCTGGAGAGTTGTATTATCTGAATTCCTGTGTACCCTGTGTACATTGCTGGCTGTATTTTACTTGAGGCCTTTTAAGAGTGTATGGTAAAATAAGTACCTTCCCTCTGGCAGCATCCATTCGGCAGCCTCACGGGAACCCTGGTTTTCCCCTTTGGTGTACAAATAAAAATCTATCCACCCTCCAGGTCAGATTTGTGGAGTCTTTAGTTCTGCCTCTTATGTAGTCCAGTACCCCAGCCTCAAGGACTATGGGTGTATGGGTGTCTGCAGGCAAGGAGGAGCGTGGGGTCTGTGCAGCGCATTGGTCAGCATCCTGGTTCCATACGTTCCCCTGCGAGGCCCTGGCCCGGCAGGGAGAAGTCCCTTTCCCACCTCTTAGGATTGGTTATGTATGGAGGGCTGAAAGGCCTTAAAAAACAACAATGGAGCTTTAAACAAGACTACTGATCTTATAAGATAGATGTTGGAAAATTACATCAAGGAAAAGAAAGAAAACAGGTTTTGACTCACCAGGGAAGGTCCGCTCCACCCCCCACCCCCCACCTCCCACCTCCGCACGCTCCCACGCACCGCACCACACCGACTGAGCAACATCTAGTAGCCGCAGCATGTCTGTCTGAACTCTGTCTGTAGGTGGCTTGGGAAGAAAGACCTGAGAGTTGGGCTCCCTTTTGTTCTGAACTGTGCCAGGAGAGGGTTGCAGAAAATGTTTTGAAAGTATGAGATTATGCGCCTTTCCTGGCTGAAACCCGGGGAAGGGGAGAGGCGGGCGAAGAGGAGGGCAGAAGCCCTCCCGTTGGGTCTGGACCCCGGGGCCTGCAGGGCCTAGCAGGATGGGACTCAGGAGTCTGCACGGCTGAGCGTGGTGGAAATGGGGGTGGGGGGTCCTGCACGGCCGAGCAGGGTGGTACTTGGGTCTGCATGGTTGAGCGGGCCTCTACCCCTCGCTGTATCCCTAACCCCAATCAGGATTGAATATTGGAAGTCACTTGAAGAGTTTGGCCAAATAATTATGTAGCTAGATAAGTCAGATGAGTGCAGCTGCCCTCAAAGCCACCTCCGTGGGAGCGGCACGAAGCGGGCTTGCCAACAGCAGCTCGATCGCAGGCGTTGAGCGCCCCTGGCACCTCGCCTGGGCTGTTCTGGCCTCTGGCTCCAGCGGCGAGCTCTGGGCTGGACCTGGCCTACAGGCCTGGGGGCTGCCGCGGCCTCCGCTCTGCAGTGGCCTCACCTTTGCCGCCACCCAGCTGCGGAGCTGCCTGTGCAGGAGCAAGCTCCGGCACGGGTGGGGAGCTGCCACCAGCGCTGCCTCCGTGGGGCAGCGCTTCAGTAGGCGCTGGGCGACCCAGCTCTGCTCTGCCGAGGAGTCTAGGAGTCGCGACGCCCACTTGCAGCCTTTTGTCGAGCAGAGCACGCAGCCCCTCCTCCCTAATGGCGCCAGCTGAGCAAAACCAAAGGCGGTCTGGACAATCGCGTCTTTGTTGTGGAGGCTGAGTTTGGAATAGCTCGAGAACGTGCCACCCTCTCCTGCTTCTGATTCTGGATTCCTGGGAGTTAGATGGCTGCACAGGATGGCGGCAGTGTCCTGTGGTATCCTGTTCTCATGACACCGTTTATTCACTCTATGAGAACTGTTTATGAAACCGAAGATGTTATGTCATCGGTATTGGTCCTGGTTCTAAACTGTAGGCAGGCCTGGGTGCCTTCGCCCTTCCCCAGCCAGCTCTCCCCAGGTCAAGGCTTTGACAGTCTCTGTCTCCTATTGGGTGGAGGCTGTAGGTTTTGATACTGGGAATTGAACCCTGGGAGCTAAGCTACTCCCCAGCCCTTTATTTTGTTGCTGAGACTGGCCTCCAACTGGCAGCCTTGTGCCTGGAGGTCAGTGTCTGGGAGGCCAGTGGGGAGGCCCACAGTGGCTGCACTTCCCAGGCCGGGGCTCGTGTGGGTAGATCTTTGCGATCAGAAACCTGGGAGTGGGGCACCTGTGAGCCATAGGTCCTGCCCCACCCAAGGTGTCCCCATGCTTCCTCACAGCTCTTCGATCAGCAGTGGCTCCTGCTGTCCCCTGACAGTTGGGAAACTGCTCACCAAAGTAAAATGCTGCTCTGAGGTCGCATCCCAAGCCCGGCCCAGGCCAGTGGTGTCACTGCAGCCTTCACCCTGAGCCTATTGGAGAGTTAAAGATTTACCATCTCCAGCCCAAGTGAACTGACCAGAGCATCATCGAGTTGAAACAGCAAATGAAACCTCACTCCCCAGTGGAAGGCCTGTTCTGCTGAGAAGTCGGGTAGTTTTTTCATTTTCTACAACAAATACAAAGCACAGACTCACTTCCATTTTTACCTTTCATTAGCTTGGGGCCTGGCGGGGTGAGGCAGCGCAGGGACTCCATGCAGGGCTTTAGCGGGAAGCTGTCACAGTCCCTGCCACTGTCTGCAGGGCGCCAGTCACTTTCTGAGGTGGCTCTGGTGGCGCTTAGGTTGCTGCTGGGCATCACCGTGCTCTCCTTGTGTGTTCACGTGGGCGTGTTTCCTCTTGGTGGCAAATACCTGCAACCCCAAGGAGAGCCCTGGGCTCCCTTCCCTTCCAGAGCCCTTGTTCATAGCCGGCAGCTTGGCCTCTGTCTGCCCCAAGTCCCAACCCAGCAGCCCACCAAGCAGGCCTCTGCAGGCTGCAGGGGGAGCAAAGAGCCAAGTGGCTTTCCTTTTCTTTTGGCCTCAGCACATGCTAGGCCAGAGCTCTACCCCTAAGCAACACCCCAGCCCCAGGTTTTCTTTTTTAAGATCACTAAACTCTGAAGACAAAGTACAAGAAATGGAGGACGGTTTGGTTCTTTGCTGATCACATTTCCCAACTTTGAACATATTTCTATATATTAATCCTCTTTTGACTTGTTTTTTTTTTTTTTTTTTTTTGAGTTTACCTAGACATCTCACTAATTTATCAGCACTTTAGAACTTGGATTGTAAGTGGTGTGAACAGAGACACTGCCCATCTTCTGAGTGCGTGTTTTTTCAAGTAGAACTGATGGTGGTCAGGCGTGTGGGTCAGTGGTGAGCACTCACCTCAAGGCATGAAGTCTGGGTTCATCACAAGCACCAAAGGAAAAAAACCCCAAAGAACTGCCAGTCTCCATACTTTCTCTTTCCCTCCCATCCACTGAGTCATTAACATATTATTGAATGGACATCTCTGATATTTTAGATAGAAACCAAAAATATAAATTTAATAAATAATAATGTGGAGATGATTTTAAAAAAGATCTTTTGTGGCAGTTGTGAAAAGAAAAAAGGGGGCAGGTTCTATCAAGGGGTAGCTGAGAGGAAAGGAAGGAAGAATGCACTACCAGGGCTTTTCACAGCGGCAGTGATGCCAGCTGAAAGGGACACCTGTTTTATGAAGCAGACCAGAGCATCCTCCTGCATGGTACTTGGAAATTTCTTGGCTCATGCAATGACCACCAGACTTACACCCAGTGAACAGAAGATGAGTTTGGATAGCAGTAGGAATAGTTTAATAAACGATTTGACAATCTGGATGGGAATTGCCATGATACAGATAGTTTCATAAATCAGTTTAATAACAACATTTGAGTGGAGGGTTACCAGTGACCACCATGTTGCTAAGTCAGTGGTGAGTTTTCAGACCCATCTGACCCAGCCTGTGGCTTCCAGTGGGCTGTCTCTCCTATACCTGGGGAGTTGTCCTCAGGTAGCCCTCTCAGTGTTCTCCTCTCCCTGGTGCTTTCTTGGCCTTCCCTGCTGGTTTCCCACATGGGCTCTGAAAGGTGAGTGACTCATGAGAGACAGAGATTCAACCAAGAGATTCTATTGGGGGGCTGCCTGAAGGAGAGGCAGAGAGCAGAGAGAGAAGAGGAGGAAGGCAGAAAGAGAGAGAGAAAGAAGAGGAGGAGGGCAGAGAGGAAGAGGGCAGAGAGAGGGAAGAAGGAGAGAGAGAAGAGAGCGTGTGCTTAGAAACTTCGGCTTCAGAAGGGTTGCATAGGGGATGTGGTGGGTGCTGATTGGCAGGGTGACTCAGGAACAGCGAGCAGACACTATGTCCTGTGGGGATTGGTGGGGGAAACCTTTGAATTTGGTGCTCTTGGCTTGGCGCCCTTTGGAGAGGAGGAGGAGGGGTAAGGGATTCCATGATGTTCTACGAGAAGGGGGGTCTCCCACACACCCAACAGGCTCTCCATCTGTATCACTCCCTTGTAAGCTCACCCTGTCTCACCCGAAGTTCTGTGTTCGGACAATGGGAAGAGTGGCCTTCAGGCCAGACCACACTTCTGAATTCCAGATTCAGAACCAACATCCCTCCTGACATCTCCACCTGGGCACAGGCCTGGGATCTTAAATTCAATGTGATTTAGACAGAATTCCTGCTTTTTGCTTCCTAATCTGTTCCATCTGCAGCCTACCCCATCTTTCTAGGTCCTCAGGCCAGAACCTTAGGGCACTTTGGATTTCTCTTTCATTTGCACTCCACAGTTGATTCTTCTGGAACTCATGTGGCTCTGCCATCAAAGGGCATTTAGAATCTGAATTTCCTCCCTACTTCTACTGCTCATCCAAGCCCCCATTTAAAATGTAAGTCTGGTTATGCCTCACCTCTGCTTGGAGCCTCTGGCTTAGGGTAAAAGTCAAGGTCCTCCTGAGGCCACCCCTTGACCAGAGTCACCTCCCCCAGCACTCCCTCTCCTCAGCTCCACTGCAGTGGTCTCCACTGTGCTCAGCATACACTAGGTGTGACTCTGGGCACAGAGGCATTTCCCCATGTCGGCTGGCATCTTCATGTCTTCCATCCTTTGTCTCAGCTTTTAGTGAGTGTGCCTTGGCCGTGTTCTTGGTACCTCATCCTGATCCCAGTCCACCCTTAGACTTCACCTCCATCACGCTGTGCTTCCTGCACACTATTGATCAGCTTCTACCACCATGTGAATTATTTACAGTGCTGTTAAATCTTAACTGCCAGCCTTCTCTGTCTCCTCTCCTTCACAAGAGCAGCAAGTGGGTTGGTTCACGAGGCGCTCAAGGCCGAGCACCTGGGCCTTGAGCACCTTGTGAACAAACCTGCCTGCTGGTAAGCTCAGTATCTGTTGAACAGAATGAAGACTAAACCCAGGTCTCAGGCTGCCCTGTGAGGCCCTGTGATTAGGGCAGGATGACTGTTCCCAGAAAAGGGTGCATCCTGAGGGTATTCCGTTTCAGAGGGTCACTCTGTTTCCTGCTTTTCTGAACAGAAAGATCCTTTACAGAAGCAAGATCAAGAGACAGAAGCAAGAGATCATGTGGCTTTTGCATGTTCCCTCTGGTACCTGTAGAGGGGTACTCTCCAGGAACTCAGTGGCCTGTGGGTGGGAACCGAATGAGGTCACAGGGAGAATGGCCTCTAAACAGCATTTCATTACAAATTCACAATTTTCTAAACTTAATTTTTAGTTTTTGAGACGGGGTCTTGCTCTGTTGCTCAGGTTGGCCTCAAGCTCACGATCCTTTTACCCCAGCACCTGTTAGTCCTTGCAATTCCTACGTGACTGTCCGTTTCCAGCAGCCCCTCCCAGCTCAGAGCAGCCACATCACCTGCACTAGCAGTACCTCACTTTTCCACGTCTTCTACTCTACACATCCTGCCAACATGAGTTCAGCATCTGGCCTGGGCCAGGCACTCCACAGGTGGAGGGATAGCGGGAGGACCCTCCAGGTTTTCAAGGACTTAGATGGGAAAAGAAGAACTGTCGTTTCACCAACACTCCATGAGCAGGCCTGAGCAGGTGTTTTCTCCTCAATCTGCAGGTCAGGCCCCAGCTAGCAGATGTGAATAGCTGTGCAGGTAGGCAGAAGGGTCCAGTGGGAGCCGCGGTGCTCTGTGCCACAGCTCCTCCTCCTGCACAACCCCTAACAGCAGCACAAGTCTTTCTCTGCACAAGTCCACACAAATAAGATCACAAACACACAATATGAGAAAACTAAGAGGATTTTATTGACTTTTATATGTTCTTGGAGAAAACCATTCACATGTAAAACTTTGACATTTGATGAGATTTATTCACACTTTATTTTACACATAAATTCCTCAATTTGTGGGGAAGACATGATTTTTCAGTTCAACAGGTCTTTCACATGATTACAGTCACAAAATTGGCACACTACTTTAACAACTGAACCCAACAGGCAGGACAAAGGGTGAGCTGGACGCTGACTCAGACCTAACAGGCCTCCTGCAAGGCCTCGGGAGCGCCTTCTGTGAGCTTACTAAAATACCAACCCAGCGCCTCAGGTCATAAGTGATTGTTCACAAAATAAAACCTCTATTCCAAGTGCTGCTTGTTTTATAGAAAAATATTACAAATAAAAATTAGTGCTATTCCAGGCGTTCACTTTAAGTTCACACAACACAGGTCAAGCCACGCTCCGCAGACATCACTGCACCCTATGGGAGCCTGAGCCACTGACTGAAGCACCCCAGCTTCCACAGCCCGGTGCTTACACTGCTGACTCTGCTGACTAAAAATGCAGGTAAGCTAATAGCTTCAGGTGTTTAGGACACTCGTAATTTGTTCCTAGTTTGAGACTCAGAAAAAAATGCTCCAGGAACGTGACAAAATTTGTATTTCTTCCTGATACAAGAAATTTGTCAAAATCTGTAATTATAAAACAGATTTGCTATTTAGAAAGCAAAGCCTGGATGTTTTTCATGGGTGGAATCTTATTCAGATATGATTCAAATTTTAATCTGGACTGGGCTGCTGGAGAGAGGGGCAGGTGGCCAGTACTGCCAGGTGGTTTGACAGACATGGGAGGTTGGCCCTGCTAGCCAGTCCGAGGCAGTGTCTCGTTCACAGATGATGTGGGTTGTAAGGAGCAGGTCTCTCAGAAGCTATGTACAGCAGCTTACACGTCCGTGTTTCTCTCTCGTCGATGCATAATTCATCTATGACATGCCTGTCCCCAGACTCGTGCAGGCACACGGATTCTCTGCTCTACTGTAGGGGTGAGGTCTTCAGTGGGATCATGATTCTGGATTCCATTTCCTGAATGAGTGGGACTGAACACAGCAGCAAGGTCAGTGTGCTGGTTTCTCCACTGCACTGCACGACACACACCAACAAGCAGGCTGCTGAGAAGACGAGCCCGGAGGCAGAACTGAGTTCAGGGCAGGTTGGCTAGCCTCCTATAGGATATTATTAAAACTGGACAAGATCCTACCTGGAAATGTGTTTCATGTGTGGGAAAGTAGGAAAGTCCATATTGTGACAAAAAAAAAAAAGGTGATTTCTCAAAAGGTTCTTTTAATTAAAATAAAATTATATAAAATCAAACAATACTATATTTGCATATATTCTGGAGAGAGAGAGAGAGAGAGAGAGAGAGAGAGAGAGAGAGATAGATAGATAGATAGTACTTGTAAAACTGCCCTGCGAGGCAAACACAGCTTTGGGAGCTGATGGAGGGGGTAAGAGTAGCCAGAATCACGATCTTTAAACTAAAAGACAAGGTGATACTTACTTCCCTGAATAAATTACTCTTGCATTTTCTTGGTAATATATGGGCTTAAAAATACCTGACATACAACATGGTTGGTATTCAGGGGGTCTGTTGGCATCACTGGGGTGTATTCATGATTTATGTGTGTATATGTGTATGTATACATGTATGTATACGTGTGCATGCATATGTGTTTTACCAAACTGATTTACCAAACTTAATTTCTTTTCTTTTTTTTTTTTGGTACAAGGATTGAACCCAGGGGTGCTTAACCAATGAGCCACATCCTCAGTCCTTTTTATTTTTTTATTCTGACACAGAATCTCACTAAGTTGCTTAGGGCCTTGCTAAGTTGCTGAGGCTGGCCTTAAACTTGGGATCCTCCTGCCTTAGTCTCTCAAGTGGCTGGAATTATAGACTTGAGCCATGGTTTGCCTGGCAAAATTACTCTTCTCAATTGACCTACTATGGTTACATTTTTTGGAACTGACAATCTTGATGAGAAAAAGAAAGTTTAAAAAATTTGTGTAATAAATTTTCAAAGAATCTAGAAATCTACAAAACAAACAAAACCCCCAAAAGAAGTAATATTATAAAATTCACAACATCCAAGGGTCTGAAAACTGTCCCAAGCAGTATACATATGTGAAAGAATCAATGTTCTTCTTTACAAAAACAAAGTCAAGTAAGTGTTACAGAAAATATCTACACCTCCACTCTATCTACACCTCCACTCTTTCCACCCTGTTTTTACAGAATACACATTAGCTTCAGGGTGAAAGAACATAGCTGGAGACGCAAGATACAAAGAATCAAATCCTTGAGGACTGTTAGAATACTACCTGGGTGGGGCTGGGACGCAGCTCAGCAGGAGAGTGCTTGCCTAGCACCAAGGAGGCCCGGGTCCAATCCCCAGCACTGTGACAACCAGACATGCACATTCATGCAGGGTCTGCTTCATGTGCCTCCAAGTGTTACCTGTGTAGTACACCAGTTCTTCCCAGCCGTGTTTGTGCCAGGCCGCGTTCCGTATATCTTCCCTGGTCTGAAGATCCTTGTAAGCTTGAAAATAATCACACAGAAAAAGCAAGACTTCGACATCAGGCCCTGTATTGCAGCGGTCACTATTCGACAGGTCACGGGTTTTTTTTCCATGGGCACTTAGTACCCAGCTGGGAAAACTGCATGTTAACCTGAGAAAACATAGTCTGGGCCTGGTGGGAGAAGCAAAGCAACCTGCCCTGAGCCCTGGCAGCCTCCTGAGGCAGGGCCACTCCACACACGTCTGGGCACCTTGGACCACAGACAACAGCCACTTCGAGCGCAGAGGTTCTGGGGCCTCTTGGGGGGAGCACCTGCCCAGCTCCTGAGACCAGGTAAGGTCCCAGGACCACAGAAACAAACAAAACAAACTCCACTTTAGGTGAGAGACCCTGAGTGCAGCACAGAGAGGTGGAGGCCAGGCAGCCCAGCGAGTGCAGGGCACCTAGGAGCACTCCTGGAGAGCTGCCTGGAGGGGTCCAAAGGTCCACAGCAGCCTGCCGGGCTGACCCCTGAGTCCCTGGCAAGGACTTCCCACTACTTGCACTGCTTGCTGGTAAGTACCCATGGGCATCTTCACACGGGGTTGCTTGAGGCTGAAGGACTCCCGGGCTCTTCCTTCCTTCGAGTTCTCAACAGAACTGCAGAGCCTCCTGGCTGGGAGAAGGCCTGTCAGCTCACCATGTGGATACAGGGTTTCCCCCAGGACTCACAGCCTGGGGGTGCTTCCACAATTTCAGCTGCATTTTCAGTGTGGTAAAATAAGCCTACACAGCACTGACCACTGTGGCCAGCAAGTGCAGAGTTCTGGTGGGAACTCCCACGGACGCACATCCTCAGAACTGCCGTCCACACAGCCTTCCCACCCGTGTCTCCCTGCAGCTCCTGCCTGTTGCCCAGTAGCCACCAGCCTGCTGCTCTCTGGACACTGTGTGCCACACCCAGGGGGAGCACACAGCAGGAGCCCTTCTCTACCACCTCACTTAGCCTGATGTCGCAAGGCTCGTCTGTGTCTGACAATGATCAGAACTTTATCCTGTTCTACGGCTGAATGATGCTGAATTCTATGTATATTCCATATTTACTTATCCATTCTCTGCCTTTCTCTTCTTTGGGGGGTGGCTACCATTTTTATCTCTTTCTTTCTTTCTTTTTTTTTTTGTCCCAGGGCTCAAACCCAGAATTGTTCAACCACTGAGCCATATCCCTAACCTTTTTTTTAAAAGCAATTCTTTCTCTTTCCATATATATATATATATATATATATATATATATATATATATATATATAGTTGATGGACCTTTATTTTATTCATTTATTTATATGTGGTGCTGAGAATCAAACCTAGTGCCTCACACATGCAAGGCAAGTGTTCTACCACTAGGCCACAACCCCAGCCCTCCCCAGTCCTTTTTTTATATTTTATTCTGACACAGAGTCTCACTAAGTTGTTGAGGGTCTCACTAAGTTTCTGAGGCTGGCTTTGAACTTGCAATCCTCTTGCTTCAGCCTCCTGAGCTGCTGGGATTACAAGTGTGGCCGTCACACCCAGCTGTGGGATGACTTTCAAAGGTGGCCTTGAGCACAACACCACACTGGAAGGGGGGCATGGTGGGGTGGTGGGTGGAGGAGACTGAAGAGGGGGGAGAGGGATAGTCCTACAGGGGTAAGAGAAGGAGAGACTCTGACAGCCAGGAGTGCTGAGCCGGAGCCTGGCTGGGCCACTCAACTGTGTGGTCTGAGCACCTGTTTGCCAGCTTTGAGCCACAGGGTTAGGAAAAAAGGGATGATGTGTTCAATAGCAGAGTGGCCTGCAGGTTGGGGAGGCCTGATGAATGCGGGCTGTCTTGCTCCAGAAACATGGCACTGTGGGGCAGGCCATGGAGAGAGCACATCTGCACACCCCAGGTCCCCTCTCATAGGGGACTAGGCAGGGGTATGGGGGATGAAGACTGGGGCAAAGGTGGATACTTTGGCATGGGAGGAAGGCAAAGAAGGGGCCTGGGCCTCTGCACAGGGAGCACCTGCTGCTCCAGGGGCCTGGAGGCAGTGAGGGCCTGCCAGGCTCCGCTGCACCTGCCTGTCGCAGCCCCAGCTCTTCACCAGGGAGTCCCATTCAGACCAGGTGGGTGGCGGGTGACATGTGCTGAGAAGGGATGTGCTCCTGGCTTGACCCCACTCGACAGGTGAATCATGGCGTGACAGAGGTCCTCCTCAGTGTGTCCCTGGCCCACCTGGATGCCTCTTTAGGCAGAGACAACAGAGAGGTGTGGGGCAGGCCTGACTTTTCAGTTTGTATCCACTGGACAGATGCCAGTTTGGAAATAATAAAAATGACTCCACACTCACTTCAAATTAGGCCCTAAAGGTTAAATTACGTGTACTTTAAACTCAGAAGGCCAAAGGCAGAACGCAGTGAAAAGATGTTTTTAACCTACTGCATTGGAAAACCGACACTCCTGGGGTGGAAACTGGGCTGGAGAGAACTGAGCTCTGGGCAGCTGTGCTGCCCTCCGTGCTCCACACAGCTGAAGGGCACATGGCACCTGTCACTTGGTGTAGGATTTCAGCCCCCTTCACTACAGGGACATCCCGTGCATGGGCTGAGGTGAGTGGCATCTGGGCTGCGCAGGGTGTCTGGGGGTGAGGTGGGAGAGCTCCCTCAGACTGCAGGGCATCTGTGGGGGCAGGCACCAGGGGCACAACTGACCCTCTCAGACCTGGCTTCCCAGCAGCTGGCTTCCAGGCAGTCGGTATGCACTGTGTGGCTCTCTGAGGACTCTATTTCCTCCCCATTCAGCCCCTCTTCCCACCTTTGCTTGTCAATTCCACCTGGATCCTGAGGTCCTGTTCACCTCTTGCCTCTTAGGATTTCCCCAAATACCTCTCACTTTAAGTCCTCTTTAGGCCTCTAGAGCATCCTGATCACCTCCCCAGGAAGTGGACCATGCACACCCCAGGTCGCAGCACTGTTGTTTTATGCCTCAGAGACCTGCTGGCCGAGTCTCTAAACCCTGAACACTGACACAGCAGGCAGACAGGCTCCTGAGACCTGTGGAACCCAATCAGGCAAACTACCCAGCCCCTCTCCGTTGACTAACCCAGCCTGACCATGAGTGATCCTTTTCCTTGGGGGCCTCTTGACCATGTCCAGAGGCATGTCCAGCCTCACGCTGAGCCCTGGATCCTACTCTAACTGGGAGGGAGGCGCAAAGCCACCAGAGCATCAGCCAGCATCACACGGGGCTTGGGGGCCCAGGGGGATGGTGACACTCACTCCTGTGGTGTGGGGGGCAGTGACACTCATTCCCAGGGGTGAGTAACATCTGAATCAGGCCTTGAGGACACCAAAGGAGGTGCCAAACAGAAGTTGGTGGGTAGGGCAGAGAGGGAGAGGGAGGAAGGTACTGGGACAGGGCACTCCCTAAACACAGGAAGTGGGAGAGAGTGTGGGGAGGCTCTGGGCTGGGGTTAGGAGGGTGCAGAAGGTGAAGAGGGTGCAGCCCCAGGGCTTGTGAGCCACTCCTCACCACCCCTCTGTCCCTTCGCTGGGCCCCCTGGTCTCCAGTAGACAATTGGCCTTTGCCTCTGTGTGTTGGGACAGGCCTGCGCTTGGCAGTCTGAGGTCTGAGGTTGGGGATGTGCCATGGTGCTCATGGCTACTGATCTGCACCATCACCCAACACGACCTGATTAGGAATGGGCACCTAAGTTCCAGCCCCTCAGAGCAGAGGGGGCGTACCTACCCCAAAGGTGGTGCACCATGTACAGCTCTCCAATCTGCGAGAAGAACCCACCTACTGCCTCGTTACTGTCCTGTCTAAAACGGATGGCCCGAGCCCTAGAAGAGAAAAGTAGGCAGGGTTAGAGGGAGTCAGTAGGCTACCCCTCCCACATGCAGGCCAGTTGTTTAGAACAAAGACAGCTGCTCTTAAAGTCATCAAATGGCTACCAGACTATTAAACACAATCAGAAGTCACTTTAGTGCACGTGAAAGACAAATACACCTCTCTGTAGCTGCATCATTTTTGAGAAGTGAAAAGGATTTCATGACTATTCAGATGAACAGTGACATCAGGTACATATGTGGCTGCCAGAATTCCTGATATAAGAAAACTGGCAGAGATGACCTGGCAACTTAGAAATAATTGCTTCTCCAAGGACACTCTTTAGGAGAAAGTGGGGCACTAAACACCAGGACTCCAGAGGGAATTTCCCCCATAGGAGACAAAGCCCACCCTGGAGGATGGGGCCAAGTACAGAGGAGAGCATCACACTTTCACAGCAGCCAGAGGGCAGCTCCTGAGAAGCATGGCACTGAGAGGGTCTGCAGCTTCCCGTAAAGCAGTGGGAGAACAGACAGCAGCTTCTGGGCAGGCGCCATCAGACCATCACTGTCACCAGCAAAGTTACCGATGGTTCCCTTTCTAATCAGAGCAATCCATCGGAAAATGGATACTAAGAGGCACTCAACATGTACTGTATATGCAAGAAAGTTCATCTGCACACAACACCAAAGTGTGATTGAAGTGGCTAAAGATTGTTTAAAATCACTGGGCATGGTGGCACACACCTGTAATCCCAGTGGCTTGGGAGGCTGAGGCAGGAAGATCACAAGTTCAAAGCCAGCCTCAGCAACTTAGTGAGGCTATAAGGAACTAAATGTGACCCTGTCTCTAAATAAAATATTTTAAAAGGGGCTGGGGATGTGGCTCAGTGGCTAAGCGCCCCTGGGTTCAATCCTTAGTTAAAAAAAAAAAAAAGTTGTTTAAAATTTTGCTGCCAAAGGTCATCAGTTCTCCAATTTGGGCACCTTCTTTCATACTTGTATTGGGTACCTGTTTTTAGAATTGAAAGTGAAAATGAAGTCAGGGGCTGCAGATGTAGGGATGCCACCAGAAGTAAAGCCAGAGCTTTCAGAGCCCTCCCTCCAGGTATCACCCAGGACACTGGTGCCAGTGCTGCCCAGGCTCAGGCCTGCAGCCAGCACACCCTGAGTCAACAGGACTAGGGAAGGCACTCAGCATAACTTGTCTTCAACGGGCTGGAGGCACATGGCCAATGACACCACCTACCAACACCTGTGGGGCAGGCGTAACCCCGGGGGATACTGAGACTCTGAGGCTGGCTGGCCAGCTCATCCTCCTACAGGAGCTGAATCATGCCATCTCACAGGGTGTGAAGTCTGCACAGGAACAACCTGGGAGTGAGGATGCCAGTCTGCCTGGGACCACTCTGCACACATATTCTCTTCCTCCACTTGGGGACACCAGCACCTGGCCAGGCCCAAGTTCTCGGCTTCCTGTGGTAGAGCCCCCACAAGTTGGCCATGACAGTATTAGATTCTTTTACCTTTACATTTGTAAGTAAGTGATCAATAACTTCATGAAAATTACACATCAGATTGGTAAATTATTGAAATTAAGCAAATTAATTTAATGTGCATTCTAAGTCTGCTCAGAAGGAAAAATCTATTTTATTGAGTGATAAAGTATTCCGGATTATTCTTTTCATTCTGAATTCTTCTAGTTCATTCATGGAAGACAAAGGAAACATACCTGCCTCAGCCTGCTAATGACCAGAGCATGCACTGAGAGGAAACCACCGTCTCAATAGTCACCTATGTGCCAGAATACAAATTCAGGGTTGAACTGGGACATGAAAATTTTTATAAGGAACTGAATAACCTCATTACATCCTTGTGGATTCCTTATCAAATCTTAATTAGTAATATGCACAAATTAAATTGAACATCTAAGTTATTACAGTTACAGGCCAAAACCAAGAAGCACAAGAACAAAGGAGAATCCCCCAATGGACTAGTGTGCATAGCAGCGCACCATCAAGAGGATGTCTTGGCCTCAGACTAAAGATCTTGTGGCTGGTGTTACTGAGCTTGACATCCGAGGAAAGAGCTGTTAGAAATAGAAATCTCAGGACCACGTGCCAGGGCCAAAGAGATCTGTTCTGATGTAACACAAAGTGAGAAACTTCATAATTGAAACAGGAATGCTTCAATACAAATTGAAAGTAAGTAATAGCCACAGATTCAGGCTTAAAGAGCATCCACGAGGACCAGCACCGCCACGTTGCTTCTACCCTGGGATTCTCCCAAGCACTGCTCAGCCTCTTCTGTGAGAAGATAATGACATGGCGGCTATAAGGTGGCTGGTGCAGGCAGACAGAGCCATCAGCCTCAGGTACTCTTTTTAGTTTTCCATCCTCAGCGTGGCGTTCTCAAGATTCTCTTGTGCTATCAGTGCAGATCTGGCTTATTTAAACCACTTTGTAAAAGTTCCATGCATGACTACACTGTGGTCTCTCTCTCCACGGCTTCCAGGTGGTTTACAACTTGGGCAAGTATCGTGGATCTATTTCTTATGTAACCACAGCTTCTGCTGCCCACATGTCCACCCACTCAATATTCACTGACCACCGAAGACATGCCAAGCGTGGAAGAGAGTTGCAAATGGCCCCTGGCAGAGACATGGCACAGCAGCTGTGTGGGGCACCTCCAGGAGCGTGTGTAGGGATACCTACTCGAGTCTTGGTTGTATATGCCTCACTTTCTTGATTCAGAATCATCCTTGGATCTGAGGCTAAATTACACTAAACGAAGTGTGTTGGATTATATTTTACATGTCAAGAAATTCACTGGTGTACAATTCTGTGGTTCTCAGTAGATCCACAGGCTGGTGCTGTGATCACAGTCCAGCTGTGCTGAAGCCCCCTCATGCCCATTTGCACTCATGTCCACTCCCATGTAGCAAGGACCCATTAGTCCACCCTATGTTTGCACAGAGCTGGCTCTTTGGAAACTTCATGAATGGAGCGGTACAGTAGGCAAGGTGGCGCATGCCTGGAATCCAGGTACTTGGAGGCTGAGGCAGATCGCAGGCCAGCCTCAGCAAATTAGCAAGTCCCTACGCACGTGCTACTTTCTGCTCTATTGACAGTGGCCATCCTAATGGGTGTTGTGTGATACCCCTTCTAGTTTTGGTTTGTATTTTTCTTGTGTTACTGATGTTGAGCATCTTTTTATATGCTATTAGTCATTTCTATATCTTTTTGTGCCTGGTAGGTACAAGACCATGGATTCAATCCCCAGCTCTGATAAAAAACCAAACCAAGCCAAATCTCTGTATCTTTCTTGGAGAATCACCTGCTCAAGCCCCTTACTCAATTTTTAATTGGGTTATCTGTATTCTTTTTTTTTTTTTTGTATTGGCGATTAAACCCAGAGGTCATGTGCCATTGAGCCACATCCTTAGCCCTTTTTACTTTTTATTTTGAGACATGGTCTTGCTAAATTCTGAGACTGGCCTCTAACTTTTGATCCTCCTGCCTCAGTCTCCCAAGTCACTAAGATTACAAGCGTGGCTACCAACCCTGACTGAACTTTTTGTACATGGACTAACCTCACCAATATTTTTATTTTAAAAATTAAGAATCTTGGGGATGGGGTTGTAGCTCTGTGGTAGAGCGCTTGCATAGCATGCGTGAGGCACTGGGTTCAATTCTCAGCACCACATACAAATAAATAAAATAAAGGTCCATCAACAACTAAAAAATATTTTTTAAAAAATTAAGAATCTTGCTGGGCATGGTGGCTCATGCCTGTAATTCCAGAGACTTGGGAAGCTGAGACAGGAGGATCACAAGTTTGAGGCCATGTGGGTAATTTCAAATAGTCTGGACTGGAGGAGTCAGGTCTAAACAAGATTGGCCATAGGTAGATGATTTTTGAGGCTTAGTATAGTTGTGGAAAGGGGGATCCATGGTATTATTCTCTCTAGTTTTGTATATGTTTTGAAAATTTCATAACAAAAACATAAAACAAAACAAGAGTCTAAGCTGGGTGCAAGGTACATGCCTGTGATCCCTACTGCCTGGGTGGCAGAGGCAGGAGCACTGCTTGGGTCAAAGTTTGAGAGCAGCCTCACAACACAGCAAGATCCTGTGCTTCCCTCCCCTCCCCCCTGCCATTTTTAAAAGTCTAGAGTCAAGTTATGGAATTAGTCTCAGATGTATTTCTTAGTATTAACACTATGGGCTAAAAAAACCTATTAATAAGACTAATATGACTTACAAACTCAATATTGATAATATACTCACCAGTAATTGCCCCATTCGATCATGGTTCCTGGCTGAAAAGAGATTTAGATTTTGGTTTGTTAGTTTTTCTGTGAAAAAAAAAAAAGAAATAGGAGTGCAAACATGCTTGTTCACCACGTGCCTGCCCCACAGCAAGAGCAGCACTCAACAGCTTCATGCAGGCAGACATCACATACACATCAGAGCAAGGCATCCATGTCCATCATCAGGGACACAGTGAGCCCATTCTGCAGATGCACCGAAGGTTACCAATCACCTCCTCTAATTCAGAGGTGATCATTAGAAGCTGAGGGCTGCTGAGATGTTCTGTTTTATCACAGGCACAACCAACCATCTTCTCCATGGAACACACAATCATTATTTGTCAACAGAAAGTCAATTCTGCTGTCTGAGGCTCACGTTCTAGTGGTTGGGGAACAACTACAAAGTACCACAAAAGGTGATTCCCAGGTGGGGTGTGGCTCAGGGGCGAACACCTACCAGCATCGTGAGGCCCTGGCGAGTCCCCAGCACCATTCCCCTCCACATACACAATTCCTTTTACTTTTACATGCTGAATAATTTGCTCAATAGCCACAATGGTTAATTTTTTTTTTTTTTTTTTTTGGCAGGGAGTACTGGGGATTGAACTCAAGGGCACTTACCCACTAAGCCACACCAACACCCCCAGCCCTATTTTGTGTTTTATTTAGAGACAGGGTCTTACTGAGTTGCTTAGTGCCTTGCTTATGCTGAGGTTGGCTTTGAACTCACCATCCTCCTGCCTCAGTCTCCCTAGTCACTGGGATTACAGGAATGTGCCACTGCGCCTGGCTAATTAATGTTCATTAGTTGCTCTAAATCAACTATAGTAGATGCCATATATTATACCTAGTTCGGAACTTGAGATCTTTCTACTCAAAAGATAAAAGTGTCAATTTAGAAAAAAATCAAATAATAAATGTGTAGAAGATCACAGAGAAAAGAGCTTAGCGAGGCGTGAGGGAGAGGAAGTGGAGAAGGACTGACAGGAGAACCAGCACATCTGGCACAACCTGCCCCTAAGCTCGCTCTTCCTTCACTGAACAAGGTCTGACAGCATGTGGACTCACCCTGAGCTGGTAGGGCCTGAGCTCATGGGTCTGGACCTTGGGACTCACCCAGCGCTGGTAGGACCCAAGCTCATGGATGTGGGTCTGCATCGTGGGACTCACCCAGCGCTGGAAGGACACAAGCTCATGGATGTCAGGTCTGGACCGCGGGACTCATCTGGAGCTGGTAGGACCCAAGCTCATGGATGTCGGGTCCAGGCCGTGGGACTCACCCAGAGCTGGTAGGGCCTGAGCTCATGGATGTCAGGTCCGGACCGGACCATGGGACTCACCCGGAGCTGGTAGGACCTGAGCTCATAGATGTTAGGCCCCGACCTCGGGATGGGCTCGTTCCAGAAGCTGAACTCCAGCAGCAGCTGGTTCTTTCTGGAGAGAAGCATGTTACTCCTCGCCTTCCGGAAGCTCACGAATTCCTTTGGGGAGGAAACGTGCTCATGAAGTGTTGCAGCCCCATGTATAGACACTCTCTAGGACCTACTCTGATAACCATTCATTCCCATAGAACGCGGGTGCAGGTGGGGTGATGGGCAGATTGCAGTTGGCCAGAGACAACTCCATCATCTACTGCATGATTAGGGAATGGCTGCTGGCTCCTTTCCCTACAGCTCCAGGGTGGATGAGGAGCTATGCTGGCTCCCTGATTACTTAGGCCATCAAGGAGACAAGTTTCGCTTTCTGTGTCTGTAGACTTCCTAAGCAGTGTGTGATGGTCTATGATGGGGACAACATGGTGACTACAAACAGCAGATGGCTCAGAGGCGTTTACAATTGTCTGGGGACCTATGATGTGTGGCTGTCAACCTCTGCCGACACGCACCTGCTAGTGAAGGTCAGGCAGGGCAGCAGGCCAACAGGGGAAGACACATATGGTCGCAGCACTGGAGCAGACACTAGAGGTGGCAAGGTTGACTGTGCCCGCCATGCTGATTTTTACAACTGAACTGTGTGTCAACAGCACTACATGATCACTGTGTCTAAATACAACTCAAGAGTCCAAAGGACAAAATTTCTACTAAAAAGCTGAGCAGTTTACTAACAGAGACTGATGACAGAAGAACCATTTGGTTCTGCACTGACATCTACTGGATCACTAGGCTGAGTAAGAACCCATTTCTAAGCAGTTACCTGATTTTCTCTGAGTTTGTTCATGACCTCCGTGAGGGCTGGGTAGCCACCTTCGTACCTCCAGAGATGGACTGAAACGCATGGAAAAGAGAGCACACACTGAGAGCAGGCACCTGAACACACCTAGAGAGCAGCGTCAGCCATTACGACTCTAGCTGCCACTGGCCTCAGTGACATGACAAAGCTTCCCGGTATCCAAACATTAAAAACAACATGATAATTAGTTTTTACAGTGAATTACAGAAGAAACTACTTTAACAGTGGAACCAGACTAAGTCTTAGAAAGTTTTGGGTATATATAAAACAAGCATTAAATCAGAAAATTGCCTAAGAGACCCAGAAAGGCTAAGGGTGGAGAGTGAGCCAGTTTCTGGCTTCATACCAGCTTGATCCTGCTCCCCGTACCACGTGTTCCAGGTGCCCACCAGCGTGCAGGGGTAGTGTGCATCTTCGTGAATCTTTGGTAACACCTCTTGGCTTAAAGAGAAGAAACAGCAACAGTGATTCAACAGCCGTGGAACATCCCAGTGGGCCACACAAAGTAACACAAAGAAGGTCGCCTATCCATGTCTGGCCACAGAGCTCAGAACAGGCTATGATGAGAGGATGCATGAAGCCACCTCTCAGCTGAATTTTGCTTACTCTGACACCCTATTCCTCGATGTTAGGTTTCCACCCCAACAACCTAGAGGTGTGAGTAAGTCAAGTGCAGTGATCACTGTGGTAGGGAAGAGCCAAGGTCCCAGGGTTCCAGGAGCTATTTAGGTAAAGGAGGGGGAAAAAGAGAAGAACTACTTATTATTTAGGAATGTGACATTTATAAAAGATAAGTTCTGTTCCAAAGTTAAGAAGAATGAGAGGAGAGTCATGGGAATAGCAGAAAGGAACCAGGAAGCAAAAGGAAAGGGAAGTTAGTAATGTTTGAGGTGGAGGCAGATGACAAAAGCAGCGCCTGCAGGCAGCCATAGCAGGACGGGGAACAGTGGCCCTGAAGAGGACGCAGGAGTGCAGGGCCAGGGCCTGGAAGCAGCCCAGACCCCACAGTCCCAAAGGCACCACCAGCGTGAGGAATCAAAATTAAAGATAGCGTGAGTAGGCCGAGGTGCTGCGGGGTCTCCAGAGGCACCCAGATGTCTCATGCAGGAGCACGGCAAGTAGTTTCCTGCCGTGATGGGGCAAGGACGCAGCAGAGCCTGCGCAGCGGCCAGGGCTTACGCACAGAGAGAGAGCTTCCCACAGGGTTTAGAACAGGGTGAAGCCAAAGGAAAGGGAGAGCTCAAACCTGCACAAGCGAACAGGAAAATGATGGTGGAAAATGATGGATGCAGAAGGCGGACCTGGTGGGAAATGGAACCTGTTCATGTCTTTTGTTAACCTCATGAAGCTAATGACCAGCTGCAGACCCTGGGCACCAGGACAAGGCACGTATGGATGAACAGCTGTGTTGCTGTGGTCGTCTACAGTAGCACACCTTGTGTTGTTATTATTACTTTTTTTCTGGTTCAATCCCCAGCACCACAGGCATGCAGGACAAGCACTCTACCACTGAGCTGCACCCCGCTTTTTATTTTGAGAGAAAGTATCACTAAGCTGCTCAGGCTGACCTTGGACCTGAGCTCCTCCTGCCTCAGCCTCCTGAATGGCTGGGATCGCAGGTGTGCACCACCACAGCACATCATGTGTTCTTTTAAGGATGGTATTTATTTTTTAAATTAAGATCTCATATTAAATGTATCTGATGCAATAACCATGAATGTTCAGAAATAATGGGTCTGATGAAAATCAGGGGTGGGAAGAGACAGATTAAGTTAGGAAAATGAAAAGGGGTTTCCTTTTTGTCATATGGCACAAGCCAGAAGTAGAACCATGAAGGAAGAAGTCAACACAGACAACACAGGTGTGGTTGAGGAAGGCACAGGCCCTGGGGGTGCCGGGTTTTGACAGGACAGAGGCCCATGTGCAGCAGAGTCAATCCTCTATTCTGGGGGCTCCATCTGCTCCTACAAGCCTTGGCCTTACCTGAATAGAGGGTGTAAAGCAAGCAGTGCTTGTACCCAGAACAGGGTGGGCTGAGCAAAATCTCACTATAGGGCCCCTAAAAAACCAACAGAAGTTAAGTCTTTATTTTCTGGAAACAGGGAGAGGCTCAATGTTTCAGAGAAAAGAAAAAAGAACTTGATGAGGAGAAGAGAGAAATCAAGCAAATCTGTCTGACACATTTTGGGCAAGGAACTGAAGGATGGGTGGAGCCAGGTATAGCTTTAGGCCCAGAGGGGCAGCTATCTGGAGGAGGGGAGGCTACCTGGAGGAGGGGAGACTACCTGCAGGAGGGGAGGCTACCTGTTGGAGGGGAGGCTGGAGGAGGAGAGGAGGCTACCTGAGGCTACCTGCGGGAGGGGAGGCTGGAGGAGGAGGGGAGGCTACCTGCAGGTGGGGAGGAGTGGAAACTAGCGGAGGGCTCAATCAGGTCAGGTGGGGAAGCAGAGCCTCAGGGGCTGGCTGACCACACAGAGGTGCAGAGAGCCTGTCAGACATGGCCATGCAGAGATGCTAGAACAGCTGGGTGCCTCCCAGCTGAGCCTGAGGACTGAGAGGAGGCCTTCAAATACTAATAGGAACAGGGGCCAGAGGGCCAGAGATAGAGGTGAAGATGAAGCCATCAGAGACAGGAAGAGAGTCAGGAACCCAGCACAAGAGACCATTTCACTTCAGGAGAAAAGACTTGTATATACACACCTACTTCATTAGAGGTCTTTTCAAACAAAGAGAAATGAGCTGAGGTGTGGAGTAAATTCTAAATACCTCCAGAAATAAACCAACAAAACAGGGGGTTTTGCTCCTGAAAATTTTGCTGATTCTATAGATAAAATCAGTTACTTTCTCTTGAAAATAACAGATAGTAAAGGTCATAAAAACACTTTTTCATTACATTTGCTCAGAACTGAGCATTAAAGGGGCTGGAGTTGTGGTGTAGTGGTAGCCATGCTTACCTAGCATACATGAGGCATTGGGTTCAAGTCTCAGTACCACATACAAATAAATAAAATTAAGGTCCATCAACAATTAAAAAATATTTTAAAAAGAACTGAGCATTAAAGCATTATCTGTTGTTAAGAAGTGCTAAGCTAAAATTGTGAACAACTTAGATGCTCTTCAATAGATGAATGGATAAAGAAACTGTGGTATATATACACAGTGAAATATTACTCTGCATTAAAAGAGAATAAAATCATGGCATTTGCAGGTAAATTGATGGAGTTGGAGAATATTATGCTAAGTGAGTGAAGTAAGCCAATCCCCCCCCCAAAAAAAAACAAATGCTGAATGTTTTCTCTGATATGAGGATACTGATCCATAATGCAGGTGAGGGGGAGAATAGGAGGAATGGAGGAACTTTAGATAGGGTAAAGGGGAGGGAAGGGTAGGGATGGGGCAGGGGGAGGGAAAGACAGTGGAATTACCGTCATTACCCCAAGTACTTGTATGAAGACATGAGTGGTGTGACTGTGTACAACCAGAGACATGAAAAATTGTGCTCTATATGTGTACTATGAATTGAAATGCATTCTGCTGTCATGTATAACAAACTAGAAAATATATATATATATATATATATATATATATATATATATATATATATATTAAAAAATTAAAAAGAAGTGCTGAGCTAATTCCCTTCATCTCAAGGTGTACAAATGGCCTCAGAGGGTGTGGCTCCACATCCTAGGATACTCAGCAGGGGACTTGGGTTCTGGAGAGGGAACAGCTGCAGGAAATGGCAGCTGTAATTTCCTCAAGAGGAAGACTAAAGACAGCAGGGTCGAAGGGACGAGCTCTAATTCTGGCACCCAGAGCTGCAGATGGGCTGACTGCATCTGGGCATCAGGAGGGTCTGCCGAAACTTGAGTGTGGGATGAGCAGATGGACCCTGCAAGGCTTCCTTCAACCTTGGTTCCACCGCATTCTGAAGTCTAAGTGATGAGGGTGACCTCTTCTAACAACATTAAGTGAAGTAAGCCACAGTCAGATAGTCAAGATTCATATGTTTTCTCTCATACATGGAAGCTGTATGAGAGGGTTTAGCTGTATGTGTTTAAAATAAAATGCCACTGGCCATCCCACAAAACCTGGTGTAAGACCCTCTCCACATTCAGCTGTATGAGGATGAGCCCATCTCTCAGATACCACGTGCTAGCTGAACAACAAACATCTATATCACTACTTTCCCCCAAGGAAGAGTTTGAGATACACACCAAATCTTGTTGTACGCTTCTAGGCATTCTGGCTTAACGTTGTGAACTGAAACAAAAGAAAATCAGTGATAAACTTACGAACAAACAAACATACACATACAAACAAAAGTCAGCTGTGGAGACAGCGAAACTGCCACTCACACTGTAGTTTGTACAGGCTGCTGGTTTCCTTTTTGGCCAGGAGGTTAGAGTGAGCATCTTTTCTCGGGTCAACCTTCCGTACAAACAAGGATTTCAACCAACTGTCTTCTCGAGGTCTGTTGTTAGAAGAGGTCAATTTCCTGTGGAACAAAAAACGCACCCATCTGAGTCTAATTGGAAGTATGAAGACCTCAGTGTCTTCAGGTAGCTTTGCCTAGGATGGCTTCCAGGCACAGGCACTGAATGCAGGTGCCATAGAACTTGTGCTCTCCAGCTTGCCATCGCACACTGAGTGAGGAGAGACATGCAGAGGTAACTCCCCATACTCCAAACAGTTCCCATGTTTACTTAGCACTCTGTGCTTCACAATTCCCTCTCCTCCAAAGCAATTTTCTTTTTATTATTTACTTGTTTTTTTGGTACCAGGGATTGAATGTAGGGGCACTTTACCACTGAGCCACATCACTAGCTCTTTTTATTTATTTTGAGACAGGCTCTTGCTAAGTTGCTAAGGGTTTCACTATGTTGCTCAGACTGACCTCAAATTTGACATCCTCCTGCCTCAGCCTCCTGAGTTGCCAGGATTACAGGCATTTACCACCATGCCCAGATCATTTTAATTAATGCATTATAATTATACCTAACAGATACATTGTGATATATTTGCACATGCACACAAAATAATCTTGGTCAATCACATTCCCCAGTACCGGCTCCGGTCCACTTCCTTCATCCTACTTGTCTCTTTTCTAATTTCACCAGATAAATCCCCTCTATGTTTTTTCCTTTTGTCTCTAGCTTCCATGTATGAGAGAAAACATATGAATCTTGACTATCTGACTGTGGCTTACTTCACTTAATGTAATACTCTCAAGGTCCATCCATCTTCCTAAATGGCATGACTTCATTCTTCTTTATGGCTGAGTAAAACTCCACTGTGTATGTATTCCACAATTTGTTTATCCATTCACCTGCTGACGGACACCTATGCTGGTTCCATAACTTGGCTATTGTGAGCTGCGCTGTCAAAGCCATTTTGACATAGAACACACATGAAGAAACCTAGAGCAGTCAGTCTGTAGACATGAGTGGAGTGTGGTGCTGGGCGGGGAGGGCGGGGTCACTGCTGGAGGGACACAGAGTTTCACTGTGGGAAGAGGAAGCATTCAGAGGATGGATGTGGTGATGTGTCTACAGTGTGAATGCTCTTATGGCCACAGGGCTGTGTGCTTAGGAACGGCAAGAGTGACAACACTGTGTTTTAATAGGTTTTGTCTCACCATCATTTATAAAGGCATCTGGCCAGGAAATGGCAGGCATGGCTGTGAGACACTGAACCTGATCCACACCACAGAACTGCACCTGTAGAAATGCTGGGCGGGGGGTCTACGGTGGCAGAGTGCCTACTCAGCATGCAGGAGACCCTGGGGTTGATCCTCAGCACCCCGAGAAATAAATGAGTAAGTATCCAAGTAAATCTGGCTAAACTACAAACTATACTTTCATCTTGAATTTTCTAGTGCTTGTCTAACTCCACAGGCCCACCAGTGAGAACACAGATCTGTCTAACCTCAAGTGCAGGGTGAATTATTTACATTGAAACCGAAACTCCATGTAACCTTTGACCCAATAATTATACTTGAAGTTGCACTCTATAGGTAGCTGGAAGTGCATGAAGTTGGACACACAGAACATTCATTACACCTGTGATCTCAGTAGTTCAGGAGGCTGAGGCAGGAGGACTGCAAGTTCAAAGCCAGCCTCAGAACTTTGCAAGGCCCTAAGCAACTTAGTGAGACCCTGTCTCAAAGTAAAAAAATAAAAAACTGGTATGTGGCTCAGTGGTTAAGCAACCCTGGGTTCAATTCCTAATATCAAAAAAAAAAAAAAAAAGAAAAGAAAAGAAAGAAAAAGAAAAGCAAGAAATCAGAACCTAGTGGAGACTAATCCTCTTCCAAACTTCACATAACCAGCATCAAAGGACAAACTGTGCCCCTCCACTGACTTCATTTTTGTTCAGATTTACAGTTCTATGAGTTTTGGCAAATGCAGTCACCTATGCCACACAGTTCAGACAAGGAACATTTTCTCACTCTTCTCATGACTGACCCCTTCCCTGCTAGCAACTGAATGCTGCCCAGAGCCCTGCCTCTCTAGAGGTCTCTCACTCCCAAAAGGCTTCTGAATCTGCCCTTCTTCCTGCACTCTCTCCCCTCCTCTTCTGAGGGCATGCTGGGGATCCTGCTAGGCAAGGGCTCTCCTTTAAGCAATGAGCCCAGCCTTCCGCATGGTCCCCTTAGGACTGAGACCATCTCCTCTGGCTAAAGTCTTTATGGCATACTCTAGAATTCTGATTTTTGATGGATTCTTCTGCCCCTTCCTACATCATACTAGGTGCAGAAATGTTCTGGGGTGCCAAGTGGCCACCATAAATGGTCCTTAGTGCTTCAAAATGAGGTGGGATGCTGACGGCCAGTACAACCCTGTTCTGTGGGATCTCTGTAGGTACTGGATGATTTCCAAGACTCTTACTAATCTGCTTAGCAAACTTACCAATAGGTAGAGTAAGAGGAAGAGTTAACTCCAGATATTAAGGAAAGGACTAAGAGTTCAAACCGGGACAGAAAAAGCTCTTGGAGGAGTACATTCTCCACTGTTTCAGGAGACGAACACCTGAGTTCGATTCCTGTTCTTACCCAGCACTGGTATTTTGGAAAAACAGTACTCTAAACTTCACAGGCTATTGGCAGCCTTTTTCTTTTTGGCTTAAAATTCAACTAGCTGTTGTATGTTTTTTATAAATAATGATCAAGAACAAAAAAAGCATTTTTTTCAATTCCCCCAAAGCAGCAAACTCACACTAAACAAGTGAAATGACAAGCTAATGCCAGTGCAGGCGACCTTTCTGTCAAGATGTTGGCAAAAGTGCTCCTATTGCACTTGTGGAGGAAGTCTGAGGCCTTCCTTCTGCCTTTACTGGAGGTCCCAGGCTCAGACTTAGGAAGTGTTGATGCGGATGGCTGGAGAAGAGAGGCTCGGCTCCGTGTTCATGACTGGTCTTAGTGTGTGTGTGCCTAGAGAATGTGCTAAAGTACTTGGGGACAGCACCTGACATGTGCAAAGCCTCTTAAAAGTTAAGTTTCTAACACTCTTTTTCAATAGAACTTTTCTAAAATTAAAACTATTAGTTCTTGAGTAAAAACCAACATCATCTAGTATTTGTTTCTGTTTTTTTTTTTTTTTTTTTTTTTGGTGCTGAGGATTGAACCCAGAAACTCATGCAAGCCAGACAAGCACTCTACTACTGAGCCACATCCCCGGCCCTGTTTCTGCTTTCAGTTCATTCTTTGATTATAAAAAATAAACTCATCCAGAAAAAGGCAATTTTCCAAATGAATTACAGTAAAATTTATTTCAATAAAAATAAAAACAGGGGCTTGGGTTGTGGCTCAGTGGTAGAGCACTTGCCTACCATGTGTGAGGACTGGGTTCTATCCTCAGCACCACATAAAATAAATAAAGGTACTATGTCCAACTACAACTAAAAAAATAAAAAAATAAAAACATTTTGTTAATTTGTTTCAAGTGTTTCCAATATACCACATTTTGGGATATTTATTTAGTAATACCATGAAGCACAATGGCAAGCATATAGAATTGGTGACAAAGTAGAAAGTGTCAAGGTCTGTTTATGGAATTCTGTGTTTCTTGTGTTTTATTTGAGATTTAAATTCATTTAAATAAAGGTTGTATTAAAAATCTTTTCGCAGGGAGGACAAGTGGTCCATACCTGTAACCCCAGAGACTCAGAAGGCCAAGGCTAGAGGATCACAAGTTCAAAGCCAGCCTTAGCAACTGGGCAAGGCCCTAAGCAACTTAATGAGACCTTGTCTCAAAATAGAAAATAAAAAGGGCTGGAATGTGGCTCAGTGGTAAGCACCACTGGGTTCTGGTACAGCACCAGTACCCACCAAATTGGTTACGGCTGTGGCTGTGGCTGTGGCTGAGTGGTAGAGCACTTGCCTAGCACATGTGAACCACTGGGTTTGATCCTCAGCATCATATAAAGGTAAATAAATAAAAGATATTATGTCCATGTATAGCTAAAAATATTTTTTAAAATTGGTCAAATTGGGGCTGGAGTTGTGGCTCAGTGGTACAGGACTTGCCTAGCATATGTGAGGCACTGGGTTTGATTCTCAGCACCACATATAATTAATGAATAAAATAAAGGTCCATCAATATCTAAAAAAAATGGCTAAATAACTTGTAAGGATTTAGGATTAACGATGATAAACAAAAAAGGAATATAAAGAAAGTGTCCAAAAATACTACACTAGGGAGTTTAATTTAAAATAAGAAATACCATGTTGACTACTATCAATTGTTTCCCTTTTTGATGTTGAGGATTATTTTAGTCATGTTTTCACTGTCATGACTAAAAGATCTGACAAGAACAGTCAGGAGGAGAAGTTAGTTGGGGATCACAGTTTCAGAGGTCTCAGTCCATAGACGGCCAAATCCATTCCTTGGGGCCCAGGTGAGGCAGGACATCATGGTGGAAGGGGGTGGTGGAGGAAAAGTGGCTCAGGACTTGGCACCAGGAAGCAGAGAGAGACTCCCCTCATCAGGGAGAAAATATGAACCCCAAAGGCACATCCCCAACACCTACCTCCTCTAGCCACACACCACCTGCCTACAGGTACCACTCAGTTAATCCCCATCAGGGGGATTAATGCACTGATTAGGTTAAGGCTCTCAAAACCCAGTCACTTCACCTTGGAACTTTCTTGCCTTGTCTCATACATGAGTTCTTCTGTCCTGCAGAAGCTCATGCCCATCTTACAATACAAAATATATTTAGTCCATTTCCAAGAGTCCCCATAGTCTCAACAGTTCCAAGATCACCCAAAAGTCCAAGTCCAAATTCTCTACTGAGACTCAAGGCAAACTCACAGGGTGAGCACCTTTAAAAATCAAAAACAATTTATATGCATCCAATATATAAAGGTACATAGTAAACATTTCCATTCAGAAAAATAGGAGCATAGAAAAAAGGGATAGGACCAAAGCAAGACTGAAATCCAGGTGGGCAAACAAGTCCCGTAGTTCCATGTTGGGCATCTGGAACACATAGCATGGTGATATTCTGTTGAAAAGGCTTGTGTAGTTCTGCTGCTATGGCCTTGTTGGTTGTAGCCCAAATGACCTTTCTGTTGTCTTGACTCTGCTCAATTCCTGCAGCTTTCTTCAGTAGATGTCCATGTTACTGGCATTTCTTAATCTCAGGGGACTCCAATACAGCTTTGGCCCCCTCCTCACAGCTCCACGAATTGCCCTCTCAGGGGCTGCCTACAGGGATGTTGACCCTTCTGCACTTTGTCTGGCTTCCCAGGCTTTCCTTTGAAATCTGGGTGGAAGCCTCCATGACCCCCCAACTCCAGCATCCTGCATCCCAGCAGAACCAGCACCACTTGGTTGACCCTAAGGCCTGCTACTATTTCAAGCAGTAGCTAAGCCTCCAGGGACCCTGGCTGCAGCAGCCTCTAAGTATCTGTGTAGCTGAGCATGGTAAAACAACTTCCTAGACTCTCCTGTGCAAGTTGGGTGCCACACTGGTCTCAAGAGAATTTTTACTCGTACTCCTTTGAGCCTGAAATGGGTGTGGTCTTGCCAATTCCTGGGATGTCCTCAAGTCATCTTTGCTATTGTCTCTGGTAAAGCTTTTAGTGTTTCTTCAGTGGCTATAAGGTCTTTAGCAACACAACTTCCTTAACTCCAGTTTTACTGTTTTCTGGTCAAACCTCAAGATGTTCAAATCTTTCTGCCTTGCTTTCTGCTCCCAATTATCACAATAAACTTCGTTAAAAGCTGATAGCAGGGACTGAGGATGTGGCTCACGTGATAGTGTGCTCGCCTGGCATGCGCAGGGTGATGGGTTCGATCCTCAGCACCACATAAAATAAAATAAAGATGTTGTGTCCACTGAAAACTAAAAAATAAATATTAAAAAATTCTCTCTCTAAAAAAAAATAAATTAAAAAAAAAGCTGATAGCAATACTCATGCCACAGCCTGAATGCTATGCTGCATAGAAATTTCTTCTGCCAGATTATGAAGTCCATCACTTTTAAATTCAGCCTCATAGAAAGCCTCAGGACATGGGCAAAATGCAGACAACTTCTGAGTCAGAATGTAACACAAATGGCCTCTAGTCCCATTTCCAATAGATCCTTCCCCTCTAAAACCTCTTGAGCCCTGTCTTTACTGTACACAGTCCTCTAGGCATTCTGGCCTTCTGAACTCCCACCAGAATTGCAAGTTATGGTCCACTTACAATATTCTAAAGCTTTTCCAGCTTCCATTGCTAAATTTTCCAAAATTCCGCTCACAAATTACAAAAGCTCCAAAAGCTTCTGAACCCACATGGTCAGGTTGCAATGGCAAAACCAGACCTGGTTGTGAAATGAAATTATAAAAACTTTATGGTAGGGCTGGGGGGTGTAACTTAGTGGGTGGTGCTTGCCTAGCACATGTGAGGCTTGTCTAGCACTGGGTTCAATCCTCAGCATCATATAAAAATAAATAAGTAAAATACAGTTATTGTGTCCATCTACAACAAAATAAAAAAAATTAAAGTTATGGTAAGAAACCAATGCATGGTGAAAGAGTCAGTTCCCCTCCCCTTTCTCAAGAAAGCCTAAAAATTCCTACCTTTTGGGTTGTAAATAACTGCCCCTGGAGTCTGACTACTCCCTCTTGAAATGTAACAGCTGACTGTAAAAAGGTTTCTTTTCACCTGTTTCTGTGAACTGCTTTATGTCAGAGACCCTGCACAAGGCCTTCAGCCTCATACATTAGGATTTTTTTTTTTAAAGAGGAAAAAAAAAAACCCAATGATAGGATGGATCTAAGATGACACCAAATTACCAATATATGTTGTAAGAAACCGTGGATCAGCACTCAGAATTTGGAGTTTTGTTTCCCTCTGGGCCCACCATATAAACTAAAGTTTGGAGCTCTCCTCTTTCTGAGTGCTGCTTGCTTCTGCTCAACTGGTCTGTTTCCTGCTACAGGGTTAGTCACAGCAACAACCCCATTCTCAGTACCAAATTCTGTTTTAGTCAGTTTTTTTGCTGCTGTGACCAAAAGACCTGACAAGAAAAGTTTTTTAAAAATATTTTTTAGTTTTTTAGGTGGACACAATATATTTTATATTCATGTGGTGCTGAGGATCGAACCCAGTGCCTCATGCATGCTAGGCGAGCACTCTACCACTGAGCCACAACCCTATCCCCGTGACAAGAACAGTTTTGAGGAGGAAAAGTTTACTTGGAGGCTGACAGTTTCAGAGATCTCAGTCCATAGGCAGCTGACTCCATTCCTTGGGGCCTGAGGTGAGGCAGAACATCATGGTAGAAGGATGTGGCAGAGGAAAGCAGCTGGGGACAGGTCATCAGGAAGCAGAGAGAAAGATTCCCCTCACCATAGACAAAGGCACACCCTCAATGACCCACCCCCTCCAGCCACTACCTGCTCACAGTTACCACCCAGTTAATCCCCATCAGGGAATTAATGCATTGACTAGGTTAAGGCTCTCCTAAACCAGTCAGCCTACCTCTAGACCTTCTTGTGTTGTCTAACGTGTAGCTTTTGTGGGACATCTCATATCTAAACCACAACAGGGATTAAACCCAAGGGTGCTGTGTACTGAGCTACAGCCCCTTTAAAAAAGTGTTTTAGAGGGAGACCACCTCAGTTACCTTGGCCTCAAACTTGCAACCCTCCTGCTTTAGCCTCCCAAGTAGTTAAGCCACAGTGATAATTGTTTTTAATGTATTCCTCTAGGAATGCATAGATAAGCATTTATTATCTTGTGTACATACTGACATCTAATTTTTATGGCCTTTAATACTTTATAAGTGAGCATAATAAATAATTATTGGGAGCTGGGGTTGTGGCTCAGTGGTAGAGTGTTTGCCTAGCATGCGTGAGGCACTGGGTTTGATCCTCAGCACCACATATAAATAAATAAAGGTCCATTAACAACTAATTAAAAATGTTTAAAAAAAAGATTTATTGGCAGGCTAAATAGGGCTGGAAAAAAGTTCAGTGAGATTTTCATCTTCTTTAGAACTCAACAAGATTAAAAGTTAACAAATATATACTTCTTACTGGGGACTGAATTATGTATTTTGTCTATATCATCTCCTTGGTCCTCAAAACACTCTAGCGAGGTGGATACTGCATTTTAAAACTGGCTCAGAGAGGCACAACAACCTGAGCCAAATAAAAACAGGAATTCAGCTATTACTATAAAGCTCAAAATGTTCTTGCTCCTCAGGGACTGCTCCCAATTAGAAACCTCCTCATCTGAGCAAAAATCAGCAGATGGTGTTTGTTGCCATATTTTAGTAAAAGGGATTCACCTTAGGATGGATAAAATGAGGTAAGGGATGTGGAAATATTTCACAAATGAAAGAGAGAGCAGGGAATGAGACTAAGAAATAGTCAAGCGGCACACAAGAATCTCTGATGCAAATGTTTGTGAGCCTGAGTGGCAACTACGTTGGCAAATTAAAACATTCTGGCACAATCTCACCCTCAACTGACTGTCACACTTTGAATCTTTTGAAGGTCAGGTGCCTAATGCTGCCTGATGTGCCTAGTCCATGCAGCTGTCTAGGCCAAACCCTAGAAGGAGGAAGCAGCAGCTATGCCAGTGACTGCCAGGCAAGGCCTAGGTTCTCTGTGACAGTGACAATTGCCAAGGTCACATGTTAGGTGGCACTTTACAGAGGGCAGCGGGAAGCACATTCTGCAGAACACCAGAGTTCAGATGGAAGTGACTCATGGGCCAGGCTCTGTGAATGTCAGGTTGGACCAGACGAGCCTGCTCAATGTCAGGGCCAGAGCGATCTCAGGCACTATAGACGCGTGGTGGGAGCTGAAGGGGACAAGGCACCGGCTGGACTCAGGAGCCCGAGGGACTTCAGCAGAGACATCCCAGCCATCTTGGAGGGCAGGCAAGATAGGTGGATGAGGAAGGCGATGATTCTAAAGGGAGCAATGTGCACAAGGGCATGGGGTCTTAGAGCTAAAAGGCATGTTTCTGGACCAGCAAAGAGCTCAATAAGGCAGAAAAACAGAGCAGGAGGATGGAGAGGGGTGACAGGAGGACAAAAGGGATGGGTGGTGAGGCTCTGTGCACCAGGACCATCAGCTGGGTTTTTTCCTGAACATGGTGCTATGCTGGAAAGTTTTCAAAAAAGTATAAGCAGCAGCCTGGCAGTGGTGTGGTGGACAGCAGCAGTGATGAAGGCAGGGCTTGTGGTTCCTGGGCTCCCCACTGGTGGCCATGCCCAGCAGCAACAGCTCAAAGGAGGTATTCAACATACACGCACTGGATGGACCCAGAGGTGGCCCAGGGTCAAGATGATGGCAGTAGGGACGAAGGGAAAGAACACATTCAAAAGACATGTCCAAGGTGAAAAGACTGAAACAGGTCCTGGTCAGGGGTGCAGGGCAAATCGGGGAAGAGAAGTCCATTTGCATGTAGACCTCAGGCTGGGAAGCAGTACACCCTGGGCCTCACTCACCTGACCCTCAAACGCTCACTGCACACGTGCTGGCACTGGCTGGGCCCACAGGTGGCTGAAAACCCAGCCTGGTTCCACAAAATGCAGTGTGCTGTTGGGAGGAAACAAACACGATCCCTGTGGGAGAGAGGCCCTGGTCCAGACACAGGTACGAGTGTGGGGATCACGCAGGTGGAACCTGGTTACCTGAGCCAGCACTCGTTAAGTGCAAACCTGAAAGGGGAAGAGCAGTCCCTCAGGGGGACTTCCAGGGAGGAAGGACACTAGGAAAAACCAGAGCCTGTGGAAGCCAGGGGCAAGCAAGTGCTGTGGCTGGGGAAGCACCAGCCAGAGCTGGAGCAGGCTCAAGGGCCTGTCCAGGGTCCTGCATCAAGACAGCACCTGCTGCCCCATCTGCCCCCACCCCAGTGAATCTGACAGAGGTGGAAGAACTTCAAACACAGAGAAGTTGAAGTAAAATAACCTGTGCCCCACCTCTAGAACAATTAACATGCTACCTTTTCTGTTTTGCAGTACTGCTGCATCCCTAGCATGCCACATTTTAAATTTTTCTCTGTATTTCTTCTCCCAGATTGTTGTTTAAAAATATGTGATAACTAGCACATATTAAGTATATAAAATAATGGGCTTCCCATGTGGCATTTTCTTACATGCACATCACCCATGCTGACTATATCCACCCTATTACCCTCTTATCTCTTTGTCTCCTCTCTGTTCTACATTTTTGAAAAAATTTTTACAGAACTATTTGAAAATAATGTAGACATAACACTTCACCTCTAAATACTGCAGTGTGTATCTCCTAAGAACAAAGAAATCCACAATGCTATCTAAGAAAGATAATTCCATAATATCTAGTATCTATTCCCTACTTAAAATGTCCCTAATTGTTCCCTAAATGTCTTTTATGCTTTTCTTGGCAGGGGTGATGGAGGAAAAATGGAAGAAGGATTAGGATACAGTCAAGATTTATATAATAGAGACCTTTATAATAATTAAAAAAAAAAAAAAGAGCCAGGTATGGTGATGCATACCTGTGATCCCAGTGACTCAGGAGGCTGAAGCAGGAGGATCAAGTTTGATGCTAGACTGGGCAGCTTAGTTAGGCCTTGTCTCAAAATAAAATATAACAAGTGTTTGGAGGCCAGGCAGGGTAGCCCATGCCTGTAATCTCAGCAACTCGGGAGGCTGAGGCAGGAGGATTATGAGTTCAAACCCAGCCTCAGCAACTTAGCAAGATCCTAAGCAACTCAGTGAGATCCTGTCTCTAATAAAATATAAAACAGGGCAGGGGATGTAGCACAGTAGTAAAGCACTCCTGGATTTAATTTTCAATGCCCCAAATTGCCCCCCCCCAAAAGAATTCTTTCTTTTCTTTTCCTCCAGGCCTGGGGTTTGAACCCAGGGCCTCCCATGTGCTAGACAAGTGCTCTACCACTGAGCTAGAGCCCAATTTTAAATTTTATTTTGAGACAGGGCTCAGGCTGGCCTTGGACTTTCGATCCTCAGCCTTGGAGCAGCTGGGGGTACAGGTATGCTCCACAGGCCCTGTGTCTTAAAATCCTTTGGTTGTGTTCAAGTACACACTCGTCACAGCAATGCACATGGAGTGTTGCTGACAGTCACGCTGAGAGGGTGGAGGGGATGTAGGAGGGAGAGCCAAGGCACACTCCAGGCAGAACTGACATATGTGAAGGAAGAGCAGGGGGGCTTGGGAATACCACCCAGGAGCAGCAGGCTTTGTTTGTGGAGTAGGAGTTAAGTCCCAGGTACATAAGCCTTTCCAGCACCTGTGGGACACCAGTGCACGTGTGCAGGAAGCAGCTGCGAATGCTGGGCCTGGTGCTGAGCACAGCTAGGGAACATGTGTTGGCTAAGTCTCCCAGGACAACCTCCTCGCTGAAACTGATCTTCAAGGTCACCCACAACACCCCTGTTGGTAAATTCCATTTTCTTCTGTCATCTTACTTAACCTTCTAGCAGTATTTGGCACAGCAGATGGACTCCCTCCTTGAAATGCCTCCCTCTGGCAGCTGTCAGGCAACAACGACCTGCTGGCTGCTCTCTCCCAGTCTCCCTTGCTGCCCCTCTCCTTCATCCAGCCTGAAAATGTTGGCACATACCAGGGTTTATTTCTCAGCCTTTTAACCATCCATATCCACTCTCTTTCAAGTAACCTCATCTATCCCTATGGGTTTTAAATGTACTTTACTATGAAAACTTTTGACCCAATATAAAACAGTATAATGAAACACATGTCAGGCTGGAGTAGAGTGCCTACCTAGAATGCTCTAGGCCCTGGGTTCAATCCCTAGCACTGCAACAACAACAACAGAAAGAAACAAAACCTCATCTATCAATAAGTGGCTTCTTATATGCTGGTAACTCCCACATGTTGCCTGCAGCCTAGACATCTCCTCTGAGGAGTCATACAGCCAGCTGGCTATTGGTTTTTCCATCTGGAAAGCATGCAGTCACCTGAAACTTGACAAGATTCTCAACTGTTCCCCTTTCCTCCTCTCTGCAACACCAGCAAGCTCCCAAAAAGCTGTGTGCTCCTTATGCACTGATGTTCCCAATAGCCATCAGTGCCTGGCACAGGGCAGCACTTACATATTTAAGGAACAAATGACTCTAGGTAAATGGCACCAGTATCCTCTCACTTGGTCATTAACTTTAATTCTGTCCTCTCTCCAAAATAAGACTACTTTTTAAAGAAACATATCATGTCACACTAAAATCTTATATTTACATACCTCTCAGAATAAAGTCCAAGCCTATAAGGCCTGAGGTTACACGGCGGTGTTCCTTGCCGCCTCTTCCCTTTACTGCTGATTGCAGCCTTATGGACTTTCCTTGGGTTTCTGACTCCTTCCCACTCAAGTCTTTCTCACACAGGTCTCAGCTCAATGTCACTTTCTTGGCAAGGCCTCACATGAATTTGCACAAGTCTCCCTGGTCTTCTCTCTCTGAACATGCCCTAGCTGTAGTCTGTAGGTTTACCTCCAACGATCCTTCCCAGGTACAGTGGCCCTGGCTATCATGCCAGTTCCATGGGGCTTCACACATTACACAGTGCAACACACGACTTAGCAAATTAACTGGGTCTAGGTGCAGTCCTGGAAATGCCTTCCGTGAAGGCAGGCCAGAGGCTAGGAACAAGTGGTCACAAAGCATAGGGGAACCTGGGAGGGTCATCAAAGAACCAGCTGGTCATGGCCCAGCACAGCGGTGTGCTGGGCAGACCCAGGTCCAAATCCCCAGTGTGCTACCTCTGTGACCTTGGGCCTGGGGCAAACCTGTGGGGTGCACACCTTCAGTTTCAGCTGCCTCTTTTTCAAATAACAAAATACAAAATCGATGGGCTCATATCACTGGTGCGGGGGAGGGAAAAAAAAAAAAGCAAAAAGCCACAGGTAGATGCAGATGGCGATAAAAATAAGAAGTTGTTATGTGAACCATCCTGGAAACATAAACGTCAGATTTGGACACGGGGCCCACAGGCCGCACACCAGTCCAGGAAGGGCGCTCCCTGGGCCCCGCCGGCAGTGCCTACCCGGTCCGGCCGGCTCCGGGCGCCTCCGCCCGAGGCGCACACCCGCTCCTCCCTGCAGGTCGCTCCCCACACTCGGCCGACCAGCCACGCAACGCCGGGTCCACCGCCGCGGGACCGGCGCCGAGACGGACAGCTCGGGGGTGCGCGCGCTCTCCGGCGCCCTGACGGACAGCCGCGGCGAACGCGCAGCGCGCGGGTCCCGAGCACAGGAGCGGAGCCGGCCTCCCGGGGCCCGGGCGGCGGGGCCACTCCTGCAGGACCGGCCGCGCCCCGGCCGCCCCCGCCCCGCCGCGAGCGCCGCCGTCACCCAGCGGCCCGCAGGCCTCCTCCTGACCTTGGCGCGGCAGCCCCGCCGCCCCGGGCCCGGCCCCGCCACGGGCCCCACCCCGGCCGCTCCCGGAAGGTCGGCGCCGCTCACCGGAGCCCGCAGGGCGCGGCCCGCAGCAGGCCCCCGGCCCCGGCCGCCGCGCGCGCGCACAGCACTCGCGCCGCCATCTTGCTCGGGAGCCGCCGCCGCCGCCGCCGCGACCCCCCCGTCCCCGCGCCGGGCCCCGCGGCCGCCGCAGTGAGCGCCGCCGCCGCCAGGGGGAGCTGCCGCCGGAGGCCTGAGGGAGCCGCGTGAGGCGGCGGCGGCGCCGGGTGTTTGGGCAGCGGCGCGCGCAGCGCGAGCAGAGCCGCAGATGAGGCAGGTGTTTCCCGAAGCTCGGCGCTCCTAGTCCGCTGCGGAGTGCGGCACCGAGAGAACGTTACTGTAGCAATCAGCCACATCCTAATCCAAGCGCCCGGGGACACATGCCTAGCTCCGGTAGTGTAGACCACACTGCCCGTGCATTTTGGCACCAGACGGTGCTGGCCACCGGCAGCCCTGGCGCCCGTCCCAAAGCCGTCCAGTCTGGTGGGAACCAGCGTGAATAACTGGATGGAGTGTCAGGTGTTCACACGACGCGAGGTCTGCACCGAAGGGAGAGCTCCTGGAGGGGCTGGCTGGGCCGCTCCGTCAGTGGAAGAAGGCAGAGCACTACTGGGGGAAGGAACCTAAGCAACAGGCACGGGTCTCTGTGGCACTGTGTAGGGAAAACTTTATTCGTGGGAAGATAAAAAAGGCACAGATGTAACCACGACGAACACTTCAACCAACACAGGCGAGAAGAAAGAGGTGGTCACAAAGCGGAAGAAGCGAGTGACCGGGTAGAGCAGGCCCCAGCTGCCAAAGGGGAGCATTCCAGGGAGGCCAGCCTGGGCCGCTTGGAGATTTCTGCATAGGAACAGTGGAGGCAAAAACTGGGTTTCTTGGCTAAGTTTTCTGAAGCTGCCACTACTGGGGACCAAGGGGCAAAGCTATGTGACTGAGGCAGAATGTAAGCATAATAGGGGAAGCAACCATTTGGGGCAGGGATGGGTCCTGTGGGTGGAGGAGGCATCATAACAATTTGCCTGGGGAGAGGCACTTGTGTTTGGAGGTCAATGGGAATAAGTTGAGTGGCCAAGGGAGTTCTCTGCCTCAACTAGCATCGGTTTAGTGAGCTTATGTAGACCCAAAGGGAGGCTTGTCCCAGTCCTGCAGAGCAGGTGTGGATGAGACATGCCTTCATATACACAATGAGGTTTTTTTTTTTTTTTCCCCCTTCTGTGCTGGGGATCGAATCCCAGCCTCCTGCTCTAGTAGGAGTTACACCCCAACCCATGAAATTTTTGTTTAAATAAAAATACATTCCAGAGTATACATAAACCTTTAAAACAGTTTATAGATGGCTTGGACTCTGTCCCAGAACTGATGGTACAGGTGTCCTGTCATCTATTCGGAGACCACTTGGGGAAGCATGAGATGCTCTTCATGAACCCTTCCCAACTAACCAGTGTCACAAAGCTCTACCTGCAGCCACTTAGATACTGCTTCCTTTGCTCACCTATCCTGACACTACACTAAGAACTCCACTTTGCAACCTCAGCTATCCAGTTTAGGCCTCAAGATATCAGCTTATCTTTCTCCTTCTGGTGCATTTTCGACACTGGTGCTATTTAACTTTTATTGAAATGAAACTACCATTTTTAGAACTTCAAATAATCCACTGTCATTTAGAGTGTAACTCTTATTTCTCTAGTTCCACTTGTGTTTGAAATGTCCCAATAACTTTCTCCTGCTTTTAGAACCCCTGCTTATGCTTTCTCTCACTCAGAGTTTTATATGCCCTTCCTTCTGCCCCAACACCCTTTTCATAACCACTACTACCCCAAAGACTTCAAGATTCAGTTCTAGCCGGGTGTGATGGTACAGGCCTATAATCCTTGAACTTTGGAGGCTGAGGCAGGAGGATCTCAAATTCAAGGCTGGTCAGCAACTTACCAAGACCCTGGGCAACTTGGCAAGACCTTGTCTCAAAATAAAAAGGACTGGGGATGTAGCTCAGTGGTTAAACATCCCTGGGTTCATTGCCAACACTGCCCACCCCCTACCCCAAAAGACTCTTAACACTGTCTCATTTCTCCTGGGAAAATGCTCTAAACGCTCCCCTAGGACTCAGTGGTAAAGTGCTTTCCGAGCATATGCAAGGTCCTGGGTTCAATCCCTAGCACCTCAAAAACAAACAGCAGGGCATGGTGATGTATATCTGTAATCCCAGTGACAAGGGAATCTGAAGGAGGATTGCAAGTTTGAGATCAGCCTTACAACTTAGCGAGGCCCTAAACAACTTAGTGAGAACTTGTCTCAAAAAATAAAAAGGGGGCTAGGGATGTAGCTCAGTGGTAAAGTGACCCTGGGTTCAATCCCTAGTACCAAAACAAAACAACAAAACCACCTCTCCCCTAAAAGATTCTGTTTGCCATGAAGGCACCTATACATACTTCCCTGCCTTGTTGAGGCCCTATGAACAATGCCTGTGGCCATCACTGAAACCCTGTTATTTAACACACATATTAGCTGAGGTTGAAATATATCCCAAGTCTCTTTCTAGGAACCTGAAAACTGAGATACACAGCTCAGTATTTCCTCAGGTCAGAATCTAAGTTATCCCACTTTATTAACACATTGCCACAAAACCCAGAAATCTCCAACTTAAATACATTAAAAGTCCCACAACTTAATGTTTCACATTTTAAGAACTCATGCCCACTTCATCTAGCCTAGGATATAAACAACACAATGTCTAAAATTTTATTTTCTACATGTCAACATTCTTATTAATACAGCTCAAGTCTTTTAAAATTTGACCACAAACATATTGACTGTTTCCCTTGTGAGTTGGTGAAATCAGAGAAAAAAATATTTAATTTTGAATAGATACCATCAGAGAATATGACCATATCAGTTTATATTGAAGGGTTTTCTTCTCTAATAGAGGCTTAGAGAAATTCAAGATTCCTTTGAATGAAAAAATAAATAAGAAAAATTGGACACAGTTTGGAACGAAACTGAAATTTTTTTTCCCCATAAAGCAAACATAGATCTTTCCCTTTGGCTCCTTCTTCCACTCCTTCACGGTGATGAAGAAACATTGAGTTCTTCTGGAGTTTTGGGGTAATTAGTTTCCAAACTGATGGGATTCTCCAGGTAGGTGGTTCCCGCACAGGGTTTTCCTGTCACCGGATCAATGACTTTGCCAACCTTGAAAACAATCTCGGCCAGTTCATGTTTCACATGCTTTGTTCGTGGAACAGGTAAAGCTTTGAGAAGCACAATATCCCCAACAGTGCACTGCTGAAGGGCATCATGAGCAAAGTATGTTTTTCGCTTATTAAAATACTGTTGAGAGAAGGAGAGGAACAAATCAGTGACCAGACAATGCAGTGTAGAATATGAAAAACTAAAACACAGAACAAGCCAGGACTTGGGGACAAGAAGGTAGGATGCAAAGACCACTAGTACAGAGACTAGCTGCCTAATTCCTGGAAAGCCAGCATGGATTTTCCAGAGCTGGTCTTGTCCTTGGGTCTCCAGTCCATTCCCTTGCCCTATCCATTGTCATCTCTCCCTGCATTAAATGTTCTTCCCCTGAAGCCTCCCTTCAGCCTACAAACATTCTACTCTCTCCACTAGCTGCAAGTCACTTAACCACTTCAAACCATAAAAAGAGGCTCTAAGATGGGAGAGGCAAAGCCTGTTTGTATTTTCCCAGCAACTTGGGAAGCTGAAGCAGAAGGATTAAAGTTCAGCCCAACCTCAGCAACTTAGCAGGATCCTGTTTCAAAAAAAAAAAAAAAAAAAAAAAAAAAAAAAAAAAAGGCAAGGGGGAGGCTCTAAAGTTATCAAGAGAATAAATATTACACTGGAATTACCTATTTTTCATAACATCCTAACTGTTGCAAGAATTCCCATTTTATAGAGAGAAAAGCAGGCTGAGAGTCATGAAACATGCACAGCTGATAAGGGTCAGCATTCAAGCCAAGGTCTTCCAAGGCCAATGACCATACCACACACACCACTCTTTGGCTTTCTCCTGTGCTTTTGTTCGCAGATAATGAACAGCATTCCTGACTACCTGTGGGCCCAACTTTGAATGCAAAAACCATCCTTGGTACCTGCCCTCCTCTCTGTGTACATCTAACAAGTCCATGACTCTGTTCATTCTTCCTGAAATCTGCTTGTCCCACTGCATGCCTACTGCTCCAGTTTTAGTTCAGGTCCATTTCCATCCAAAATTTGTGCAATGGCTTCTATATCCCATTCCCTTACCTCCAGTCCTCATCCCCATTCCTATGTCTCCAAGTCTGTCTTTCATTTAATTAACAGATAAAATCCAAACCACAGAACACCCTTTGCAGTTCAGCTCCAACTGTCTTTGCCATTCATTCACAAGAGTGCCTGGGCTCCATCTCGCCAGGCCACTTGCTGTTGAATGTCACACCTATGGTGGCCAAATGAACTTCTGCAAACTTCAGCAGAAGTTTGGTGAATGACTCCCCCCATATGGTCCTTGGTATAAAAATCTCATGTGAAATTCCGTGTAAATGTCTCTTAATTGAGGATGCTCTCTCAGGGTAATCTGGGAAGAGGGTGCCGTTCTCTGCTCCCAAGGTGCTTTACTTATAGACTGACCACAGTAGTTATACTGTTGAAATTAACTCTGCGCTCCTGGATATGAGTGACAACAAAGTCATATCCACAGGACAGGGCAGTACCTGGCTTGCAGTGGAGACTCCACACATTCTTCTTACAGGGAAATGTAGAACCCATAAAATATTGGTGAGCTATGACTGCCACCTAAAACAGATATGCTCCTCACCTTTAACAAGTAGGGATCCAGAACAAGCCTGGTCACCCTCACTTTAGCGGTTTTCTGCATTGCTGTCCCAATCACCTTTCCTACGATCCATTTGGCATGGACCGATGATCGAGCTATTGACATTATGTGGTTCTGATCACCTGAAAGACAAATTTCAAATTTAACATTCTGGTGGTTGTCTTGACGAACGAGCTACCACAAGAACTGCCCCGGTTCAGAAAAGGCTTCTGTTGCCCGAAACAGATACAGTCCCGCCTTTCTTCATGCCCAGAGGCCCACCTACGGGGCGCGCAAACTAGAGTCGGCGCCACCAGGCCCTCACTGCCGGCCGCCCGCGGCCTCTGGGCGGGGCGGGACCCTGACCCGGGGTGCCCGGGACAGGGAGGCCGTCCCCCGACACCCCTAAGGCCGGCTGCCCGCACCCACCCCAGCAGTTCTCCCACGGCGGGGCACATGCGCCGCGCTCACCTCCAATCCCCCGCACTTCCGAGGGCTTTAGCGTCTCACCGCACGCAAGCCCCGCCCCGGACCGCGCACGCAGGCGGGACCTCTCATTGGTCGGTCCTCCTATTGGCAGGTCCTCCCATTGGTCGGTTCTCCCATTGGCCGGTGCTCTTAGCAAGCGATTCAAGGCAGGGATCCACCCCGTCTCCCTTAAAGGGGCCTGGCCGTGATCGCTAGGGCTGGTGGAGTTCCGTTTACAAGTTCCCGGTGAGCGCTGTGATAGGCGCGCGGGAGGTTCCAGCCTTTCCTCTTGTGTTTGGCTTATTCTTCCGGTGGTCGTTGGCGGGGGGGGGGGGGGGGGGGCGGGGGGGGGGCGGGGGGGGGTTGGGGGGTTGGGCAGGGCCTTCCAAATCCAAGGAACTTGATTCTTCCTTTCCCCTTCTCTTTCTAGTACCAGGAATGAACCCAGGCCCTCGTGCGCGCTAGCAACCCCTTGTGGGAACTTGAACTTTGGCAGCCCCTGCCATACTTGTCTGCCTCCTAGCCACATGAGTTAACTGTTTAAGTGCCTATTCTGTTGCCAGAACTGTAGATATAATTAAAGGACACAGGGTTTTTTTTCCCTATGAGGTCAGACTCAGCTTTGACTAGAATGTATGTGTTTCTTCAAAATTCCTGTGTTGGAACCTATAACCCAATGCGATAGTGTTAAGAAGTGGAAGCCAGGTGTGGTAGCATAAGCTATAATCCCAACAAAAGGTTGATTGTAACAGTGACTGCACAGGGTTAGCAAAGGGTGGAGGAAGGGTGGAAGGAAGGCTGGGAGGAGGCTGGTGGAGAGTAAAAACTGGTAGTGCTAGGTAGACCTTAGCAAAGGAACGAGGTTGAGAGGGCCAGTCTATAGACTGCCCTGACAGTGTAGTGAGGACACAAAGACCTTGTGAGGCTTTTAAGGGGATCTGAACCCCACTGGATTTCTTTTAGAAAGCATTTACAGAGACCACTCAGTAAAGCCAATAGGAAATGTTACATTCCTCAGCAAATACCGCTAAGTGCTCGAGAAATGCAGACTGATAAGAAGAACACAAGTCAGCCCTCAGGGAGTCTTGGGTGACCTTTACATAGAGCAGATGCCAGGACTCAGGGAGCCAGGATAGGCAGAAGCAAAGCTCGCCACCATAAAATCTGTAAAAAACCAGTTCCAACTAGAACTGGTGGGCCAGGGACAAGCGTTGCCTTGAACCTTTAGCACATCATTGCAGTAGTAAAATCCATGAAGCAAGAATGGCATAGAGCTGGGCTTTCTGGGAACCTAAGGCTGTGCAAAGACCCTCCTTTAAACCCCGATTGTTACAATCAGGTCTGAAAGATTTCAGATAGGTCGCTCCCACTAACAGACATGAGTTTATTGAAGAGATAGTAAATGGGAAAGGGGACACACTCAAGGGAGAGAATGGGTCCTCTCAGAGGAGAGGGACGCATGCCTCTCCTATAGTCCAGTTTTACTGGAGTCCTTGGAAGTTTCCAGAGACTTTGATCTGTCCCACACTGTATCCTCAAGGTGCTCCAGGAGTCCTGGGGCTTGTGGTGGCATGGATAGTCGGTCCCACACTGCCACCTATCAGTCATCGGTGTCCCTGCATCTGGAGGCCTCTTGGACTCAGCATTGAGCAGCCCAGGCTCAGGCTTTCTGCAAACCCCTGCATTTTCTGCTTCCAGGCATTCCTGGAAATCCCAGGATCTACTGAACTATGTTTTCAGGGTCCTGATGAAAACAATATTCCTGAGATCTCAAATAGCATAGGTGTTCTTGAGAACTTACAATTGTACAAATAATGAGGACACAAAGAACTTGTGAGGTTTTTAAGGGAATCTGAACCCATTTTGGGATAAGGTAAACTTCAATAGAAAATCAATTTACAGCCAGTGCAGTAGCGCAAGCCTGTTATCCCAGTGATTTGGGAGGCTGAGGCAGGAGGATCACGAGTTCAAAGCCAGCCTCAGCAAAAGCAAGGCACTAAACAATTCAGTGAGACCCTGTCTTTAAATAAAATACAAAATAGGGCTGGGGATGAGGCTCAGTGGTCAAGTACCTCTGAGTTCAATCCCAGTATCCCTCCACCTTGTCCCCCCAAAAAGAAAATTTATGGCTGATGTCTTGCTCCAAGACTCAGAGCAGCTGGGCCCTCTGAGTCAGGTGTCAAGTGAACAAGGGAGATGGCTCACAGAGTTGACATGCCAGCTCTGGATTAAGGTAACAGACCTTAGCAAAGACAGACATCACAGAGGCAGAGAGTGCACACCTCATATAGCTAACCCTGAAGCTGCAGTGTCAGAGAAAAGAGAAGAAGGGAATAATTGGAAAGAAAAAGACCAGAGAGCTTCTTCACAGCTCCTTCTGGATCTCAAAGATGGCTTCAACCTGCACCTTATAGCCTCCTGAATCTTCACAGCATGGGGATTTCCCAGCCACCCAAGAAGGGGGCCTACGGTCAACAGGCAGACTGAGTTTATGTTCTTTGGTCTTCGAAAAAAGCTGAGCATGGCAAGATGGCACATACCTGTAGTCCCAGAAACTTGAGAGGCTGAGGCAGGATTGTAAGTTCAAGGCCAGCCTGGGTAACTTAGCAAGGCCCTGTCTCAAAATAAAAGATAAAAAGGGCTTGGGATGTGGCTCAGTGGTAAAGTAGCTCTGGGTTCATTCCCAGCACCTGCCTCTCCCCCACAAAAAAAGTAAAAGAGTGGGGAGAAAAGAGGGGATGGATGGAGGAAAGAAAGAGAGAGAGGGATAAATTGATTGATTGATTAGAAGTATAGGAGTTTAGACTGAGTAAGTCATAGCAAGGCAGAAAGAAAAGCACTTGGGTGAACCTGCCCAGGTTGGTGGCTCAGTGGTCTGCACACTGGGTGTGATGGAAGGGTACCACTGAGGGAGGTCTGGGAGTTCCCACAGGGGACTGCAACTCAGAACAGGTAGGTTCTTGACAAATACTATAGAAATGAACTTAAGGACTCTTCAGCCAGAGGCACAGATTTGTTTGGGAAAGCAGACATATTCAAGGGAGAGTGTGCACCTCACATGAGCAGCTGTGGGGTAAGCAGGGAAGACATGGGTAAGTAGGAATGTGGGCCATCCCAAGAGCAGGAGGCACAGCCTCAGGCAGAGTACCAGCTGATTTTTGGGCTGGTTTTCCTGCGCTTGGGCCCCACGTCAAGGACAGGCGAGGGTGGGCCATGGTGAAGACTGGGCTACTCACATCCACTAGTTTCCATATCATTGGTTCATGATTTCTACCTTCTGATGTCCCCTGGACATTCACCACCTCCAGTGGCTCATGGTCCCTACCTTCTGATGTCCCCTGGACGTTCACCACCTCCAGTGGCTCATGGTCCCTACCTTCTGATGTCTCCTGGACGTTCACCACCTCCAGTGGTTCATGGTCCCTACCTTCTGATGTCCCTTGGATGTTCACCACCTCCAGTGGCTTATAATCCCTACCTTCTGATGTCCCCTGGACGTTCACCACCTCCAGTGGCTCATGGTCCCTACCTTCTAATGTCCCCTGGACATTCACTACCTCCAGTGGTTCATGGTCCCTACATTCTGATGTGCCCTGGACGTTCACCACCTCCAGTGGCTCATGGTCCTTATCTTCTGATGTTCCCTGGAAGTTCACCACCTACAGTGGCTCATAGTCCCTACCTTCTGATGTCCCCTGGACGTTCACTACCTCCAGTGGCTCTGATGTCCCCTGGACGTTCATCACCTCCAGTGGCTTGTGATCCCTACCTTCTGATGTCCCTTGGATGTTCACTACCTCCAGTGGCTCATGGTCCCTACCTTCTGATTCCCCTGGACGTTCACCACCTGCAGTGGCTCATAGTCCCTACCTTCTGATGTCCCCTGGACGTTCACCACCTCCAGTGGCTCATGGTCCTTATCTTCTGATGTTCCCTGGAAGTTCACCACCTCCAGTGGCTCATGGTCCCTACCTTCTGATGTCCCCTGGACGTTCACCACCTCCAGTGGCTTATAATCCCTACCTTCTGATGTCCCCTGGACGTTCACCACCTCCAGTGGCTCATGGTCCTTATCTTCTGATGTTCCCTGGAAGTTCACCACCTCCAGTGGCTCATAGTCCCTATCTTCTGATGTCCCCTGGACTTCACTACCTCCAGTGGCTCATGATCCCTACCTTCTGATGTCCCCTGGACGTTCACCACCTCCAGTGGCTCTGATGTCCCCTGGACGTTCACTACCTCCAGTGGCTTATGATCCCTACCTTCTGATGTTCCCTGGACGTTCACCACTTCCAGTGGTTCATGGCTCTTCTCTTGTGAGTCTCATCATATATTTTTCCTTCTATCTCCCCAAATTTCTATCTCTAATTCTAAATGTGTGTGTGTGTTTCAGTAATGGGTATTCTTCCAGGGGTTCTCTACCATGGATCTACATCCCTGCGCTGTTTTGTTTTTTTTATTTATTTATTTATTTATTTATTTTTTCCTTTTTCTCCAAAGAGAGAGAGAGAGGGACAGAGAGAGAGAGAGAGAGAGAGAGAGCATTTTTAACGTTTTATTTTATTTTTTTCTTAGTTCTCGGCGGACACAACATCTTTGTTGGTATGTGGTGCTGAGGATCGAACCCTGGCCACACGCATGCTAGGCGAGCGCGCTACCGCTTGAGCCACATCCCCAGCCCTGTTTTTTTTTTTTTAATTAGAGACAGTATCTTACTAAGTTGCCTAGGTGGGCCTTGAACTTGTAATTCTCTTGCCTCAGCCTCCAGAGTAGCTGGGATTACAGGTGTGCACCATGAAGCCTAGTGGTAAATATGGCTCGTTTTAAAGGCAAAACCATTGAAGAACTCAACATGGTGAAATAAAGAATTAGAAATGACATGGGAAGATGAAAAGGTAAATTAGAGGAAAATGAGTTAAAGTGAGATCTGAGAACATATTAATATAATTGAAAAGAGGAGCAGTTGAGATTGCTTTAAAAATCTAGTAATCTCTTTGTTTTAAGATGGGGGTTGCCAGTTTCTCAGTCCTTATTTATCAAGAGACAGGCTTTCCCATAAATTTTTTTGGAAGTGCCTTCAGTGTTCTAAGAAGACCAGTGGTTTGGAGCTCACACTATAGCAGCCTTGGAATCCTGAGGAGGGCTTCCTGAAACACACAGAGAGCAGGAGAGAAGGGAGGGCAGTGCTGGGGGAGGACACTGACCAGATCACACTGTTATGTCATATATTGTGTGCAAGTAAGAAGATGCAACAGTGAATCCCACTACTCTGTATTGTTATAATACACCAGTAAAAAGAAAAGAGCCTTCGGCTCAAGTTCTGCTCCCTTTGATTCTGATTCAGCAGTTCTAGGGTAGGGCTGGAGAATGTGATTTTCTTTTATTCCTTTCTTTCCATTGTTGGGGGTTGAACCTAGGGGTGTTTAACTACTGAGTCACATTCCCCAGCCCTTTTTTAATGTTTTATCTTGAGACAGTGTTGGATATGGAAAATGACAAACCCCCAAATAGTGTGGCCCAGGGAGAGGGAATGAGGCAGAAGGCAATACATTAATCCTTTCCCAATATATTCTTCCCCAGTGACAAAACAGGCCCTGGGGAGGAGATATCCATCGAGTCTGAAATGTCAGTCTCTGGGAAGAGGCCAAAACATTGATCCTTCCCTAGACAAATCCTTTCCCAGATACCGACCACTGACCCCAGACCCTCCATCTGGCTCAGTAAAAAATAAATCCCAGATACTGAGTGACCACTGACCCCAGACCCCAGACCCCCCCTCCCATCTCACCCAGTAAAACAGACCCCAAATTCCTGAGTGACCAAACTGACATACTCATTAATCAAGTCACCTCTCAGTGTAACCAATGTAAGCACAGATTCCCCCTTTGGTCAGTGGCTCATTTTCCACCATGAAAGTGACTCTATCAGAGGTGTCAGTCCATTCCTGAATATAACTTCATTCCTGAATAAAAGCTGTGCTGAGCTGATCTGTGAAGTTTGCTTCCAGTCTGGGTCTTTTGTGCTAACAGACAGGGTCTCACTAAGTTACTTTAGGGCCTTGCTGGGTTGTTGAAGCTGGCCTTGAACTTGTGATTCTCCTGCCTTAGCCTCCTGAGTAACTGGGATTACTGGTGGGCACCACTGTGCCCAGCTAAGAATGTGCTTTTCTTATAAACTCCCAAGTGAAGATCACAGAGTGGTGATCCCAGCATCTTAGCCTAAGAGACAAAATCCTTCATTCTACTTCTACTCAGATAGTCATGGATAAATGCTCAAGAGTTTCTCACCTACATAGGGCACAAAGCGACTCTTAGCAAATACAGAAATTGATATAATTCCTTGCATCTGATTATATATCAATGTGACAGAACCCTATACAAAAACTATAAAAACACACGGATATTGAACAATACTCCTTTGAATGATGAATGGGTGACAAAAGAAATCAAAGGAGAAATTTAAAAATTCTTAGACTCAAACAAGAATAGTGATACAACATACTAGAACCTCTGGGACTCTCTGAAATTAGTTTTAAGAGGAAAGTTTATAGCTATGAATGCCTATATAAGAAAATCAGAGGGCTGGGGGTGTAGCTCAGTGGTAATGTGCTTGCCTAGCACATGTGAATCACTGAGTTCGATTCTCAACACTGCATAAAAATAAATAAATAAAGGTATTGTGTCCATCTACAATTAAAAGAAAACAACAACAACAAAAAGAGGAAATCAGAAAGATCCAAAATAAACCTAAGGATGTCTTTCAAAGCCCTTAAAAAAGAACAAATCAATTTCAAAACCAGTGGAAGACAGGAACTAATTAAAATCAGAGCCAAAATTAATGAAACTGAAAATAAAAAAAATACAAAGGTCTGGGGCTGGGGTAGTGGCTCAGTGGTAGAGCACTTGCCTAGCATATGTGAGGCGATGGGTTTGATCCTCAGTATCACATATAAATAAATAAATAAAATAAAGAAATATAGGTATTGTGTCCAACTATAACATACGTCCACACAAAGGATCAATGAAACAGAGTTGGCTCTTTGAAAATATAAACAAGATTGATAAGCCTTTAGCCAAACTCACCAAAAGAAAAAGAGAGGAGACTCAAATTAGTAAAATTAGAGATGAAAAAGGAGAAATCACCACAGACATTATAGCAGACCAGTGGATCCTTATGGGCTATTTTGAAACCTTAAACACCAATAAATTATAAAATTTAGAAGAAATGGACATATTTCTAGAAAATATGGTCTGCCAAAACTGAAACAGAAGGACATAGAAAACCCAAACGACCAAAAAAAACTAGTAATTAGATAGAAGCAATAATAAAACATCTTCCAATAAAGCAAAACCCAGGATCTGATGGATTCTCAGCCAAATTCTACCGGACAGTTAAAAAAGAGCTAATGCTAATGCTTCTCAAATTTTTCCATGAAATAGAAAGGAATGGAGCACTTCCAAATTCATTCTATGAAACCAGTAACACACTCCTACCAAAACCAGATAAGAACACATTGAGGAAAGAAAACTACAGACCAATATTCTTGATGAAACTTACATGTAAAAATATTAATAAAATATTAGCAAATTGGGTTAAACAACATAATAAGAATATTGTAACCCATGACCAAGTTGGTTTAATATATGCAAATTAATACATGTAATTCATAATATAAATAGAATTAAGACAAAAATCACTTAGTCATCTAGATAGATTCAGAGAAAACCTTTGACAAAATTCAACACTCATTCATCATAAAAATACTGAAGAGACTAGGGATAGAAGGAACCCACCTAAAAATCATAAAGCTATGTATGAAAATCCCTAAGCTAACCTCATAGTTAAATGGAGAAAAACTGAAAGCATTTCCTTTAAAATATGAGACAAAACAAGGATGTTCATTCATCACTCCTATTTAATATAGTGCTAGAAAGTCTAGCCAGAGCAATAAGGTAAGAAGAGGAATAAAAGGGATAAAAATAGGAAAGGAAAAAGTCAAATTATCACTGTTTGCAGATGATATGATCCTTTACTTAAAAGATCCAAAATACTCCACCAGAAGACTGCTAGAGCTAATAAACAAATTCAGCAAAGTAGCAGGTTACAAAATCAACATACAAAAATCAACAGCTTTCCTATATACCAACAGTGAATCTGTTCAGAAAGAAATCAGGAAAACAATCCCATTCACAGTAACCTCAAAAAAGAATAAACTATCTAGGAATAAATCATACGTAGGAGGTGAAAGACCTCTATAGTGAAAACTATAGATAACTTTGAAGAAAGAAACTGAAGAAGATACAGGAAGATGGAAAGACCTTCCATGTTCATGGATAGGCATAATCAGTATTGTTAAAATGTCCATAGTTCCCAAAACAATATTCAGACTCAATGGAATTCCCATCAAAATACCAATGACATTCTTCACAGAACTAGACAAAACAGTCCTAAAATTCAAATGGAAGCAAAAAAGATCCCAATATAAAAAGCAACATTAAGTTAAAAAGGACAGAGCTGGAGGCATCACAATACCTGAGCTCAGGACATGCTGCAGAGCCACAGTAACCAAGCAGCATGGGACTGGTGTCTAGAAATGAACTTACACAACTACCACCCACAGACTCCTGCCAAAGGTGCCAGAGAAACATGTGGAGGAGGGGCAGCCTCTTTAAAATGGTGCTGGGAAAACTGGTTATCCACAGGCAGAAGATGGCAACTTGACCCCGATCTCTCACCTGTACAAAGATCAACATGAGATGGATCCAAGATCTTAATGTAAGACCCTTAACTCTGAAACTACTAGAAGAAAATGCAGATACTTCAAGATGTTGTTAGAGGTAAGAATTTATTTGGACAAGACCCCCCCCCAAAAAAAAAAAAACAGAATGACAAATGGGACTATATCACACTCTGAAGCTTCTACACAGCAAAGGAAGCAGCAGAGTGGAGAGAGCACCTATGGAACAGGAGGACATAGCTGCCAACTATTGATCTGGCAAAGGATCAACATCCAGATGTGCTGCAGGCTGCCCGGCCCCGGGCTGAGCGGGCTGGCTGAGCTCCGCTCCTGCCGCTGCTGTGCCGAGCACCGCCTGCCGCACTCCTGCTGGGCTGTCAGTGCACGCCGGCTTGCAATCTTGCAACCCGGTTGGGCACAAAAACACAAGCCAGTCAAACTGAAACAAAGTTTTATTTTGTGAGAGGCCATGTGCGTCCCCTAACAAGTGGGTCCACCCACGTGTGTTCTACCTGAGGGGGGGGCTCCACTTCCCCCGGAACACCCTCCGACCATCCTTTCCCAACCAATGGGAACTCTCCCATTACAAGAGTGACATGAGTAACCTGAGTCCCGAAACGGGCCCAGGTAAACAGCAGGAGTCCAATTACCATATGAATGTAACTTAACATAATCATAATCTGAATGGCTGGCTGGCAGTCACTAAACCCAAAGGTGCCTGTATCAATATTTTTGCTGTGGCTCCTAGCACAGATGTACGAGGAATCAATAAGGAAATCTCTAGATAATTTAATTAAAATATGGGCGGGTGATCTGAATAGAAGCTTCTTGAAAAAATGCAAATGACCAACAAGTGTATGAAAACTGCTCCATCCAAATGAGAACTAAAACTAAGTATCCTCTCACTCCAGTTAGACTTGCCATTATTCAAAAACCAAAAAATAGTAAATGCAGGTGAGGGTGAGAAGAACTAACTCTTCTGTAGGGTTCATGGAAATGTAAATTGGTACAGCCCTTGCTGAGAAGAGTATGGAGATCCCTCAAAGCCAAACCTAGGCCTGCCATGTGATCTAGCCATCCCACTTCTGGGAAGATACCCAAAGGAAATGAACCAACATACTCAGAGACACCTGCACGCCATGCTTACGGCAGCACTGTTCACAACAGCCAAGGTATGGAATCAGTTTAGGTGCCTGTGGTGAGCCGTTTCTGTGAACTGTGGCCGCCATTACAAGATGGCGCTGGTTTCCCCTGTAGTCTGTGACAAACAACTCCTTATCAGAATGAGTTGGCACGCTGTGACTTGGCACCCTATGAGAAAAGTCCACGTGGCAGTTGTGCATTGGGGCTTTATCTGCTTTATTAAGGCTGGGGCACACGGGAGTATTAGTAGTGGCAGTAGTAGTAGCAGTAGTAGTAGTGGCAGTAGTAGTAGCAGTAGTAGTAGTGGCAGTAGGAGTAGCAGTAGAAGTAGTAGTAGGAGTAGCAGTAGAAGCTAAAAGACATGTCAATACAAAGGCCTGAATAAACAGCTGAAAGAAGAAAAAGTATCAAGGACCTGAATAAACTGCTGAAAGAAGATTCCTGAGTTGCGTCTTCCTTGCGGGCAAGGGGTCGCGACAGGTGCCCATCAAGAGATGAGTGGACAGAGAAATTGTGGTGTTTATACACCATGGAATATTCTTCAGCCATTGAGAATGAAATCCAGTCACTTGCAGCAAAATGGGAGGAACTGGAGGACATTCTGCTGAGTGAAATAGGTCAGGCACAGAAAGGCAAGTTCCTTGTCATGTGGAAGCAAAACAGTTGGCCTTATGTGGAATAGTAATTGTTAGAGGGCGGGGAGGTGTGTGCTGGGTGGGGAGGGTGGATACTGTGCAATGCGTTTTTTGGGGCACACTGTGTGCATGCAAGGAAATATCATGCTGAATCCCACCAATGATGCAATCAATACATGTTAGCCAGAAATAAAGCAAAAGGAAATCTGGTTTTCCATGGTGAATTTAAAACTAGTATAACAAGATAGAAAAGCAGGCTTCTCAGTGTCCTCTAAGACTCCTCTCAAAGTGACCCCAGAATTTGTTTGAAGAAGACAATGCAAAGATTCTGTTATTATAAAATAATAGAAAAATAACAGAACATTGCCACATCCTATTTCAATGTTCATTAAACCATCAGACTTTTTGTTGATATTTTTAATTCCAAATATTAGATATTTATTATTATAGAAATTAGAGTGTCATTAGCCTAGCAAACTCATGATTTTCATAAATAATATTTCCTAGGCCAAACTAAACATCCTATACCCTTTTAAAAATATTACTATCAGATATAGCAAAAGCGGTAAAGGAGATACAAAATGACCAAGGCCATCTTGAGGGACATTACTTTCATGTTTATTTGGTTTGATGATGTATACTATAGCATGCCTTGGTTAACAGGTTTTGTAGCATAGAACTTAGAGGTGAATGATGATAGATTATTGCTTATAAGACTTCTGCTTATCTTTTTAAAACATGTTAAATTAGACTTGGAACATGACTCAAGTTTTCTATAAAATAATCCATTTTCCTTCTTTGGAATGTAATAGGCTACCAGTTTAAGGTGCACGTTTTATTTGGTTTTTATGCATTAAAGGTTTATTTATAAGCTTTTTATCCACTGTGAATAATTTGAGTCACTGGATCATTCCCCAGCACAATCACATGCTGCAAAGTGACGCATGGTGGCGGAAGGCCCGCCCACACTTGCACTCCTGCACCTTCCCACGGGTGTGGGTTTTCCTGTGCTGGTTCAGGTGTGCGCTCTGGCTGAAGGCTTTCCCACACTCATGACATTTGTAAGGCCGCTCTCCAGTATGGGTCCTCTCATGCTGGTTGAGATGCGTCCTCTGGCTGAAGGTTTTCCCACAGAAGCTGCACTGATAGGGTTTCTCTCCCGTGTGAAGTCTATGGTGCTCTGTGAGAGATGTGATGCGGCTGAAGGCCTTGCCGCACTGATTGCACTTATAGGGTTTCTCTCCAGTGTGGATCCTCAGATGCTGGGTGAAGGAGGAATGCTGGCGGAAGGCTTTCCCACACTCATGGCACGTAAAAGGCTTTTCCCCCGTGTGAATTCTCTGATGTTGAATGAGGTGTATTCTCTGGCTGAATCTCTTCCCACAGTCATCACACTTGTAGGGCTTCTCTCCTGTCAACACTGGCTGAGGCTGGCCGAGAGGCAAGCTGTGGCTAAAGGCCTTTCCATGTTCCCTGGGGTTCTCCATGGCACATGCATTACTAGGAAGAAGAATATGTTGACCAAAGGTTCTTCCACACTCGTTATATTCACAGGGGTTCTCTCTCACAGGGTTTCCCTGATAGCAGATCAAGTCTGAGCTAAGTCTCAGGCTATTTTCTTGTGCACCATAATAAAGGGGTATTTGAAGAGAAGGATTTCTCTGACCATAATTGTCCTCTGATCTCCTACATTCGCTGTTTCTCTCCTGTGTGAGCTTTTGGTGGATGAGAGATACTGGTCCCAAATATCTCTGCTGGTTTTCTTGGTTCAACTCTAAGTGATAATCAAAATCCCAGAGCCCTCCTAAGATGGAGTACCAGAAACTGTCTCTTGTTAGTCTTTGCATGATCATGTCCTGGGTTTGGTTTTTATCAGAAATACTCTGGTTTAGAGGTGACTTTTTTACTTCAGGTATGTTCTCTGCATCTGAAAGAAATTCAGAACATATAAATTCTTCCCAATATTCTTTATGCTTTGAAAAAGAACTTGTTGTGTGAAGAACTGCCAAATGAAACAAGGCCATGTCACACGGGAAAGGTGATGGAGGGAGGGCAGGGAGCAGCGAGAGGGGATTTGAAATCTGGTGTAGCCATGACAGCAGGTCTCCCAGGAGAGAAAGGAGTGAAAGGAGTCTCTTGCTAGAGACACTAGGGCAGCTCTGTTCAGAGGAGAGAGGGCAGTGGCTTCCCAGAGAAGGCTGGCCCAGGCCAGGCCCTGGCAACTTCGTCTGTGGGTTTTCCTACTGCAAGGCCAGAAGCCCGCTGGGGAAGTATCTTCTCATTTTTCATCTTTTGTTTAAGCTGGTAAAAGTAATGGTTGTCTATAGTGTACCAAGCATACAAAAGTATACTTGCCTCTGTTTGAATAATATGGAAATGCATTAGGAAAGAGTCCCACCTGTAAAATAATCATAGCTGACACTTTGGAGCCTGTTTTGCCTGATTTTTTTCTTGTTGTTCACATAAATATCCACGAAAACCATAGTTTGATCAAGTACGACTTGTGGATTATGATAAAAACAAGATTCCATTCTGTTTTCCCACCACTGCTTTGAACTCTATCCTGCAGGTGTCCTCCCATCTCTCCAGAGGCCTGGGGCTCTCCTGATTTTTAGGTCATAGCTGCTTCTACTGCTACACCAGGTCAGTGTCATTCAGTCATTCCATGTCCTGTGGGGTGAAGTCTCTTCCTGTCCCTCTTGCTGGCCTCCTACTGATCCCCGCTCTGCTCCCTTCCCCTGCCTCCCCATGCCTCTGCTCAAGTCTCCCAGTAACTGCTTCCCTCCTCCCTTATCGACTAACCTGGCTAATTCTTGTCACAGGAGGCAGGAGAGGTGTTTTGAGGACGAGTTTAGGGGGTGAGGTTTTAAAGGGCTGAATAGCTCCAATTTTAAACTTGGCAGATGGTTAAAGCCAACTAAGTTTGGGGAACTTTCACCACTCTCGGGCAGTTCTTAGAGGACTCTCTCCTTCTCTCCTGTCATTTCCATTACCTAGATAGATATAGTTCTGTTTTGGGCAAGAATCCTACTTGACCACAGCCAAGGCTACACTGGCTGACCCATAAGAAACACCCTGTCCAAGAAAGTGTGGTAGCATAAACTCACCCCCACTGCTGGCTAACCACCCATTATAGTCAGCTGCCCAGGGCCCTGGATGTTCTGGGTAAGCATGCTTTGGCTTTCTCAAATGTGTACTTTACTATTGGTCTTATGACCACAGGGAACATGCATCACAGCTGCCTGAATGCGCCCTCCACAAGGGTGGCTGTATCATTATTGTCCCAACTGGGACTCTTGTCATTAAAAGCAATACCACCAACAATGAGAATCCTGGGGGGGGGGTTGTTTCTATAACCATAACTTGACTCTCCCCCTCACTCTCCTCCCTCTATCCCTTCCTTCAAAAGAGCGCTAGGGCCTCCGATAGTATTATATATTGCCTATGTAACTTTGTTTTTCACTGAATAATATTCTGAGTATAGATCAACCTCATTCTTTTTAAAGGTTATACCCTATTTTTAAAAAGCTATTCTCCTTAAGTTTTAGGTTTCCATTTTGTTGTTGTTGTTGTTGTTGTTGTTGTTGCTGGGATTGAACCCAGGGCCTCACAGATGTTAGGCCAATGTCCATAATAAGGAGGCATGGCAAGCAGCATCCAAGGGACAGGCCAGCATTTGGTCACACAGCTATATCCCAGCTTTTTAAATTTTTTTATTTTGAGATAGGGTCTTGCTAAGTTGCTGGCTAGCCTTAATCTTGTGACCCTCCTGCCTCAGCCTCCTGGTAGCTGGGACTACAGGTATGTACCACTGTGTGGTTATTTTCCCCAAGCCAGCTCAGCTTGAGATGGGCAGAGGGGAATGCTGCTCTCTTCTCCTTCCTGGTCTCAGGCCAAGGTTCACGCAGAGGATTCTGCAACAACCATCCAGCTCATGGGCTTTGTGTTAGCGCATCTGAGTACTCCAGCCCTGGCTGCCCCTCAGTCTCAAGCAACTACCTGGCCACATCCTTCCTCTGCTCCAGCTGACAATTCTCTGCATGACTTGCCTTCTGTATCCCTCAGCTTTTCAGGCCCTGCTCCCTCCAGTCTTACTCCATGGCAAAACTCTTTCCTGACCAAGTCTCCTCCTAATCGGCCAGGAGGAGCATCCTCCGCCATTCTGTGGATCTCCCTGCACTGTGTGTGTCCCTTCCCATCACCTCCCGACTGGCATTCACATTCCCAGCAGAGCAGGTGTATTGGGAGTGACTAATGGGAACTAAGAAGAAGAAAGAGGAGTAGAGAGAGGAGAGGAAAGGGTCTGAGAAGACAGGAGGGCTGGGGGAAGGAGAAAAAGAGAGGAGAGAGCCCAGGCTTCTGATTCCTGGGCTAGACTACATATTTCTCTTTATGGAACCACCCATAAAGTTAAGGAAGGGAAAAGAGGACAGGGGAGGGGAGGCCAGGGGAGGAAAGGGAGGCCAAGAGCAGAGACAGGAAGAGAAAACATACAGACCACCTGCAACCCTTTTGGGAGGTATGGGGCATGGAGCCCAGGCCTGTGCATGCTGGGAAAGAGCACCCACATGGAGCTGAAGCTTTCTCCCTGGATTGTAAGCTAGCCTTCTGGAGAGAAGCCTTATTATGAGACAGGATCCAGCTAAATTGCCTTGGCTGACTGAGTTAGTGATCCTGCCTCAGCCTCCCCCGTAAGGAATCTCCTGTTCAGTGCCCCCTTTTCCTATCGGTGGTCTTGGCCTCATCTACCTCTCCCTGCTTCCGACCTCATCTAGACCTCCGTTTCTTTGACTCTTCTGTGTGTCTAGTTTTCAGTCCTCTTTAGACCTCCTTCACTTCCTGGACTTTGACAAATCACTGATTCTTGATCAGTTTTCCTACTTTAGTGTCACTGAATCCTTAGGCCTTCCATCTCCGCACTGCAAACCCTGCCTGGTGTTAATGATGAGAAATAGAACATCTGTCATACCAAAAGCCACAGACAGACGCTTGGGGCAGAATCTCACTGGGCCTTCAGAGCTGCGGAGATTCCTCTTTCCATCTTTGGCCAGCTTCAACTAGCCTTAGTAAGCTCTCCTGAGTTCCCATTTTGTACCTGCTTTTCTAGTTCCTTGATGCTCAGCAGAAGACCTTGCTATCTGATTTGCCAAGAAAACAGAAATCTCCATACAGGAGCTCCCCAAGCCTCCCACCAGCAAACTTACTACACACACACTGCTCACACCTTCCCTCCAGTACACTCTCTTCTGGAACCCTGCCCCAGCTCACATCTATGCTTACCTACCCTTCTGCAGACTCCTCCCATCAGTGATATGGATAAGCTGAAACCATTCCTGCTTCTCCTTATTCTGGGGGAATCTCTGCATTTTCTCCTGTCCTGCCCTCACTTCTCATTACCCACTGTACGAACACCAGCACAGCTGTCTTTTCTAACCATGGACAGACTCCTCCCAATCACCTATCACTTTTCTCACTAATTCAATCACAACATCCTTGTTGCTGAATCCCTGGCTGTTTTCCAGGTTTCCTCTCGGCTAAGAAGAGATTTTGGATAAACTGGTGCTGGCCAATGTCCATATCAAGGAGGCATGGCATGCAGCATCCAGGGGACAGGCCAGCATTTGGTCACACAGCTAGGTCATCTTTTAGTCCCGAGCAACAGAAGGGCTTCACCACACCTTCATGAGGACAGATGGCTGTGTCCCACAGGACAAGGAAGAACTAGCAAGTGGTTTCCCTGGAAGAGACTGCAAGGCTGCCTGCCCCTGGAGGGACATGAAAAGGAACCAGTTGTTTGAGAGGACCTGAGAGCCCTGGGCATCCATGTGTAGTTGCATAATGAAGTTGGGAAGTTGTTCTATGGTTAGCAATTGATTTTTCTAGTTGGAGGCTTATGGGTAGGGACACAAGAGGGGACAGCATGGGTCCTACAGGTATAGCATATGCAATTTGGGGAAGGATCAGCTCTGCTCTCTTCAGTAGATCCTGCCTTGGCAATTCACCTGCAAAGGGAGTTTTTACAATCTCTTCCTTCAGTGTCCTGCTCCCCAGGTTCAGAGATGTGAAGGGCTGTAAAAATATGCCACTGCGAATGTCAGGTTCTTCACCGCACATCCTAATCAGCAGACTGCTCACTTAGGGGCCAAAGTGGGGGTGAGCTTATTACTAACATAACCTAGAGACACGCCAAAGCCAACTCAAGAAAGTAGAAGTGTGAATGGCAGAAAACCATGTGCACACAGTGAAACCAGGTGTCAGGGCACAGAATCAGTGAACTAGACAGGAAGTGGTGGGTGAGCCAGCTCCAGCAACCAGAAAGAACATGCCCACCTCAGCAGGCATTTGCTGAAGCAAGCAGGCAGAACACTGCTGGTGTGTTCCCGAAATAGGAGCTCTTAATATTCCCTGGTCAAGAAAGCCCATATTTAAGAGGCTCAAATAAGAGGGGAGAAAGTGAACAGACCTGGGTTTTGAAATCTTCAATTAAGTGATAACATGACATTAATAAGCAAAAATGCAATCTAAAATCTGGAAGGAGCATGTGTGTGAAACGTGGGCTGGAAATGCAGGAGTGGGAAAATAACATGGCAGGGTGTCTGAAAAGCAGAACACCTGGTGCCTTCACCCAGCAGGAGGAGGAGGAGAAGGTGGGAGAGGAAGGAGGGCAGAGGCACAACAGAGACTAGAAAAGCCAGGCAGTGTCAAGAAGGCAGGCCAACACAATCAGACCAGCAGGACATGGGCGGCTGAATTTGATGGGAAAGAAGTCAGTAATAGTCTCCAGGAAAACCATTTCAGCAGCACAGGTAGAACAGGGTTGTATCACACAGGCGTGCAAGCTGTAGGCTTACCTAAATTTAAAGAGTTTGATAATAAAAGGAAAAAGGAAAAAGAAAATGTAGACAAAAATACAGCATTTTTGATATGGAGAAGAAGGATTTAAAGAATACTGAGAGGACATCTGAATAAAAAATCCAGTGAAAATACTTTGTGGAGATCTGTAGCATTAAAGTACTTATGGGAGTTCAAACTAAGACTTGCAAAATAACTTTTATATTCCATATTTTAAAATTGTAAATATATATTTTGTTGAATTAAAAAACCCAGCCATTTCCACTTTGGAAATAAAATATGAACTGAATTTTTTTCAAAGGCCTCAGTATTCTTTAAATCCTGGGGGAGAGCAGAGCATACTCCAATGAACATTCATTTCAGAAGTGATGATTTCCTCTTAGGGTATAAGATGCCCACTGCTCACTTCTCACCTGGAGGGGTTTCCAGAGGGCCATCTCTTTCTGTTAACCGCAGCTCCTCTTGCTCCAACTGAGTGATCACCTCTGGCTTATAAAGCTGATGCCCTATACATGGAAAAAAGGATGTCTTAGGAGTTCATGCTGGGAGCAAAAACAGGTCCATCTCTAGGGGCTCTGGGCTTGGAGAAGGGAGGCTTCAGGGGCATCAAGATGAACTCCTCCTCTCACACTCATAGAGAGGGACAGAAAATGAAAGCCCCTCAGCCAGGACGGATTGGCACCCTCACTGTGGCCTAGCCTGCCTTTACAGAGGCTCTGCTGACTGTCGCCACTGAGAAAGGAAACTCAGTTTCCAGCGTTTGGGGGATGCCACCTTTACCCAGAGCCACCAGGTTCCTGTAGTTCTCCAGCATCACGTCCCGGTAGAGGTTCTTCTGAGCAGGGTACAGCCACTCCCACTCCTCTCTGGTGAAGTTCACGGCCACGTCCTGGAACGTCAGCGATTCCTGAAACACCAAGTACACCCCCACTCAGGCAGAAGCGCCCTTCAGAGGCCTTCAGAGGAAGGATGAAAACAGCACAGGGAAGAGAAGCATGCCTGAGCAGTCTTCTGAGGGTCTTTGGACTGAGCAATGCAGGATGAACCTTTCCAGACCACAAATGCCTATCTTTCTGTCACCTTTTAAGACCTGAAAATGTGCATGAGTTGGGTGCTGGTTTGCAGGTCTGTGATCCCAGCTACCTGGGAGGCTGAGGCAGGAAGGTTTTGAGTTGGAGGACAGCCCAGGCCACACAGTAAGACCTTATCTCAAAACAAAACAAAACAAAACACAAAAATGCATGACATATTCTTTGCTTTTAAGCATCTGCAATTTGTTGCAGGCTAAAGATTCTCATCTCATCCACACAGTCAAAAGACTATATGAGAAATTGATTTCAGAAATGAAAGAATTGAAGATGTTTTGAAACTGAAATTAGGTATCATGTAGATGGAAATCCTTAATAGACTGTGTAAATACTTCATAGATGTTATGAACTGGACAGGAGAGAGGATACTTGGGTATGTTAAAAAAAAAAAAAAGCAACAAAGGCAGACAAAGGGGGAGTAGAAGTCACGGATCCAAGTTGGGGTGAGTAAAAGAAATTGACTCATTTCAGGCAGGGATTTAAAATACAAAGGGCGACCTCCAAATTCCTCCAGCACCAATGTTTTGTAAGCCATCTTTTGCCAGACACTGGTAACCCCCTCCTAATACAGAAATCTATCCCTCCTTCCACCCACAATGCTCCCCACTTTAGGGTACAAACAAATGCATCTCCCATAAGTTAGCTATATGACTATGATTTAATTTTCATGTCTTGATGATTCATCTTTCTAAAATATATTTCAATTCAATGACTTACTGAGGCTAGAAGTAATCAAACAATTCATCCAAGGACATAAATTGGCAGATTGCAACAGGGGTCCTCCTTAGCACCTGTTCCAGAGCTTGTGCTCCTGTCACACCACACAGATGCCTTCTTTCCTTCTGGGTGCTTCCTTCGCCAGCCTTTCTCTGAGGCAGCACCAGAAGCTGTGTCCACAAGGGACCCAGGTCTACACTCTGTATTTTTATTTTTTGGTCTTGGAGTTTGGGCCCAGGGCCTCTGGTGTGCTGAGCTTCACTGTGGCTGTTGGGGTCAGTACCCTGCTTCTAGCTTTTCCTCCCTTTCACACCTTCTACTGGCCAACCCTACATCTAGTGAGCCAGTTCTTCTTTCTTCCAAATCCTTAATGAATTTTATTTTTGGGTAGGTAATATATTATTATGACACAGTAACAAAAATATAAAAAGTACATAATAAAGCAGGGTCTTTTTCAGATTTCTCCCTTGTTGGTCAGCTTCTACTTCCCAGGAAATCAGAACTGTTCTTAGTTTCCAATGTATCTTTCCAGAATTTTTCTTTAAGCAAATGTGAATATAGATTATTTCCTGTTTTTTTTACTTCTAAAGTAACATTTTATACACTATTTTTAATTTAATAATGGACTCAGAGATCTTTCCCTCTCAGACCTAACAGGACACAGCTTCCTTATTATTTTTTTAAAAGTGTTGTTTCATTTTGATCAACACATAAAAGCTGACTGCACAGAGAACAGTGGTTACTAGAGGCGGAGAGGGGAGGGGCAGATGGGAGGACTGGGTCATGGGTGCTGTCACAGTAAATGTGAGGAAGGAATTCTGGTGTTCCATTGGACCATGGGATGGATACAGTTAACACTGTACATTCAAAACAGAGGTGAAGACTTTATGGTGCTGGGCACTGACTCCGGACATGTGCATGCTAGGCAAGTGCTCTACCACTGCAGCCCAGAAGAGAATGTTCCAGCCACAGAGAAAGGAATGATCAACAAGAACTATAACAGCATTTGAGAGGAGAAGAAATGGGACTTACCTGGGACCTGACTGTCTGTGATCCATAGTTCACTTTCTCATCCCCACACCCCTCCTGGGAAAGCACAGCCTTCAGAGAGGGCATCACTGGGAAAAGAGTAGAACCACCCTGTTAATATATAATACTGGGGCTAAATTTAAACCTTGGGGCCTTTGTGTTGGCTTGGCAGACAGCTCATAGAGAGGACCTCAACAACAGCTGGACCCTGGTATCCCTGCTCCTCCATGACCCTGGGGAACTCGACACAGGACTTCCTTCCTCTGGCACACAGCCACTGGGAAGGAGGGAAAGGATGGAGGCTGGCACTCTTGTGTGGCAGGTGGGGAGCTCAGTGGTTCTTGACCCCAACTACACACTTGGAGACATTTAACAGGATGCCAGTGCCAAGCTCCTGCTCTCACAGATCCAGAAACCCACTGGTCTGCAGGAGGCCTGGGCAGCAGTTTTTAAACATTTTTATTTGTTTTTTGATGCATTATAATTATACAAATTAGTGGGGTTTATTATGTCATATTTGTGCATGTGTATAACATAACTTGATCAATCTCATTCCCTAGTACCTTCCCTTTTCCTCTCCTCTGTAGCCTTTTCCCCACATCCTTGCCAGCAATTATTGTTATTTGCATCCTTGACGATAGGCAACAGCACTCAAAATTCTGATAGTGCCAAGTGATTCTAACTGTGGATGTAAAATAGATGAGGTGATGCAGAAAACACACTTTGAGGACCTGTCTTATCTTGATCTCCCCAAGGGTTAAATTCAGCCCAAACTACAGAGACATGCTCCTCTGCTCTCAGGAGGCCTCTGAGTACACAAGGGAGGTTATATTCTCCTTCCTTCAGGTATCTGTGTTCCATTCTCACCAGAGCTACTACTGCACCTCTTTGCAACTCCTGGATGATGACTCTTCTGGAACAGCCTTTCCAGTCAGGAGATGCACCAGTGCCAGCAGTTTCAGTATCCTAGCCTGTCCTTAAAAGTGACTTTAGGGACATTACGTATGAGTAATGCCACTTCACTGAGGTGGTTGAGAATCAGGAGTCAATCATTTTTGATTCTTAGCAACACCCACCCTTGGGATCTTGCCTTGTTCATGCAGAGCTGAGTTGCAGGGGCTCCTGAAGGTAGTTATTACTCAACCATATGTGGGGACTTTGCTATGATACTCATATCTGTCCCTTGGTAGGATCTTGTGAGATACAGTTGCAGGTCAAGCACCTACAACACCTATCAGAGTTACAGAAGAAACTCAGAAGTCTTAGCTAAGGACGTAAGGAGTCTGAAAAGAGAAGTGCAAACTATTCATTCATAAAGACAGAGCACAGCTAGGTGTGGCAATCTTTAAGAATCAGAAGCACACTCAGAATTTCTGATTTGCACATTACAAAAAGCAGGGAAGTACAGATGATCTGACTCTTAAGATATTCAGCCTCAGTCCTACCTTTGCCTCATCCTTGTCCTGCTCTTTCACAAAGAGCAGTTTCTTCCCCTTAAGAGGGAAAAACAGGCATTACAGCCACAGAGTGAAATGCACTCATTTGCTACTAATCATGAAGAAAAGTTTTTTTTTTTTTTTTTTTTTTTTAAAGAGAGAAAAATGCAATTCTAGTAGAATGGCTCTATTAGATAAGGTAGCCATTCACTGCCTGGGACAGGGGGGTGTTAAGATTAACATTTCACAAAACACTTTAGGGGCTAGATTCAAATTTCACAGCTCTGAAAAAATCCCACTGTCAGAAAAGCCAGAGAGAACTTAATAAAAATACCCTTAAGTTTCAGACCCAGTCACCTCAAAGCCATGCACCTTATACCAAAAAACCCCATTAACTGTTAGGCAGAAGAGGATTTCTCCTTTATATATAAGAAAAGGACTCCAGAGATTACTGAGGTGACGTTTCTAAAGTGTGCTAAATAGTATCTCATTGCCTGTTACTCACAAAAAGAGAGCATATCAAATTTGGAAAATGCTGGCTTCAACAAAGTTAAATAAGCTTTTTTTTTTTGCTACAAATCTTGATAGGAAGATTTAATGTCCATTGTGAATCCCAGATAAAACCTCATATGTTTAGTTTGAAAATATTTTTATGCCATCTACTCATTTTTCAAGTCTCAGATTAAATCAGGAAAGATTCTGATATCATAGATCAGGTGAGATCCCTCAATTACCAGTTTTTCAAGTGTCAGTTTTTATCGCTGTAATTATCCATTCAGCAAGCCATCTTCAAACATCTTCATGAATTCAGGAATCCTGTCTGATTTTTTACCCTTCTATTTTCAATGCCCAGGGCCCAGCAGTTAATAGGGACTAAATAAATATTTAATAAATGAATAAATAAAAGGTTTCTAGTGTTTACTTTTCTATTAAAATATTTAAATTTGCACTAATTTTAGAATTATAGAAAAGTTGCAAAAGAAATACATGCTTAATTCCTGTATACTATTCACCCTGCTTATCGAATGTTAATATTTCATATAACCATGGTACAATTATCAAAACCAGGACATGAACATCGGTTCGATGAACCCAAATTAGTCACATCTTGTGATTTTTCAGTAACATTCTTTCTCTGACATAGGATCCTAAATTGCATTTAGCTATTTTTTCTTAGTCTCTTCCAATCTGTAAGTTTTCCAGGCTTCCTATCTTCCATGGACCTGGCACGCTTTTTTTCTTTTCTAAGATTTAAAAGCACACATAACATATTTAGTGTATAGAGTAAAGGTGGAAAGGTACAAATCATCTAGTGAAACTCGGGGCCTGAGCAGTCATCCCCATTCGGGATCAGCCTTTGGAGTCATCCCTATCAATGCCATTCTGATGGTGGGAGAAGGTGAAAACCTGTCAGTACAGTAGTTACAGAGACAGGGAACTGTGCAGCAAGGCACTTAAGGCCATGGTAACAGAGTGGCAGTGCACGAGCAAGTAGTCTTTAGAGTGACATCATATAGTCTAGTAAATGCTTCAGTTCCACTAGTACATTTACCGACGATTTAAGGAGTGTTTCTGGACATCCAGTTTCATTATGCTTTTATACCAGACTATTCTCAAGCATGCAATATAATACATTCCAGCAAAACAACGTTCGGCGGCATCAGTTTCCCCTTCCTTCTCAGGTACTGACATCAGCTGTCATCTCAGTCCAAGCAGAAAAGCGGCGCGTGGCGTAACCGGTCTGCCCTGCAGACCGCGGGGCTGCGCGGGGAGCATCGCAGACCCGCTGTGTGATAAAGGCCAACCCACCGCGTCGAGAACCTGGGAGCGGCCGGCGGAGAGACGCTGGGGCTCCGGGAGCAGCGCGCGGGCTTCTCGCCCCGGGCGCGGGGCACACAGCGGTGGGTGGCCTTGCCCTGGGACGGCCCAGGGCGCCTCTCCCGGGCGCACTCACCGGCTCCGCGGACTGAGGCCCTCGCGCCGCCCCGACGCCGCAGCCTGCACCGGGAGCGGAAGGGCGCCGCCGGCCAGGGCGGAGCAAGCGCTGGCGATCGGCCCACCGCAACCTGCGCAATGGCGACGCGGGCTCGGGGGGCGCATGCGCGGCGCCCCCTCTGTAGGGAGTGGCGACTGAGACTGCAGCCCACCAAGCTGGCCCGCTTTTCGCAGCCCTCCAGCCTCTGGGCCTCCGATTGTACGCCGCCGGGGGTGCTAGCCCAAGTGCAGGTGGAGGCTCCGCACGCTGCCAACCACCGCACCCGGCCAATCACACGGAGACCGCCTGAGGTGCCGCTGGAGGGCCCGGCACCCTGTCAATCACTTGGGGGCCTTCGGAGGTGCAGACTAAGCCCCCACACCTCGCATCCTGCCAACCACACGGAGGCCGGTCAAAGTGCAGATAGAAGCGCCCCCCCCCCCCCGCACCCTGCCAATCACACCGAGGTTCCAATGTGGCAGAGTCTGGGCACAAATCGCTTTCTGCTCCCCATTTTACTTTGGCGAACCTCAAAATACAGTAATTGAACCGTTACAGGTCTGCTTTTGAGAAGAGTGGGGCTCTTTACAAGGGGATGATATTTTGCTTAACCCGGGTTCAAGTTAGTGTTCTTTATCACCAAAACCGATTACCTATTTATGCTAGTTATAATGAAATTTTACATATTTCATTTTTAAAACTTTATCAGATAGCCAAGTGCTGTCAAACACAGGTATCATCCCAGAGTGTATAATTTAACTTGAGCATATGCATCGCTCCTAGTGCGTTTATAGAATTCCATGATTCTCTCTTAAAAAAAATATTTATTTTTTAGTTGTACACAATACCTTTATTTTATTTACTTATTTTCATGTGGTGCTGAGGATGGAACCCAGGGCCTCACAGGTGCGAGGCAAGCACTCTACCGCTGAACCACAACTCCAGCCTCTCCGTGATTCTCTTGATACTGCCTTTTAGCAATTCACTATGTGGCAGATTAATCAGGTACAGTGGAAGGATAGGTGAAAGCTCCTTGAAGGCAATAGTTAAATGGATTTGAAATATGGAAATTTCCTTTGCAGTGGCACGCAGGTCCGAAAATGCCACCACAACTATAGTTTGAGCTTGGAAAATACAGCCACTGCTAGTTCTGCCTGGAGATGAGGCTCTCACTGTTAGACCAGGACGCAAGAAAAGACCACTGACTCCAATTAAAATCAAATTAAAGCAAGCTTATTATTTCGACCGGCCGGGCTGCCTTTCCCTCCCAAAACGGTGGGAACAAGACAGCCCCGAGGCTTCTTTGTGGCCCAGTTTTATAGCCCAAAAAGTTACACAAAGGGGGGGGGTTACAGATAACAACACTCTGAGGAGCATAACACAAGTTTACATTTTTGCTGGCCCCGGCATCAGAATTTATGGAGATCTTAGAGACTCAGAGAGGGTCATTGTCCGGCCAGGGAAGGCCAGAATTTATGAGGCATCACTAAGGTTTAGGAAAGGGTTGTTATCTGGTCAGGGAAACCGGACCTGGGTGAGTTCAGGACATGGGCAGGCATTCCAAGTAGGTTCAGAATTTGCAGTAATTTATAGTAAAGCCGAAATTATCTTTTCATGGTTTTATGGTGAGATGCCCAATTTTAAGAAAGGTTGGGTCTATCACTCACTTCCTGTTTTTGCTCATGACAGCACTGGGAATGCATAAAGCAGTCTGATACTGTGATTCAGTCAGTGATCCTTGAGGTAACTTTATTGTAGCATAAGCTGTATGTTACAAACTGTCGCTTTTGACCCTGCAGCTTAAGACTAGGGCCTTTCACCCCACGTTGGTCGCCAATTGCCGGTTTCATGTTTGCGACTAAAAGGCTCAGGGGTCACTCCAGGAAAACTGGGCTGACTGGGCTGTGCAAAATAACCACACAAGAGACATAAATACCTTTTTCTTTGGGGGTCGCTGTGAAGGCTCCTCTGACCTTAAGGATCACTCGCTGACCCCTTTTATTGAGGAGAAGCTATTCAAATGAGGTAAAGGGTCAGGTTTCAGGGGGCTGAGTCTATCTTCATGATGTCCACTGTCAACAGGTTGATTGACATCTAGGTAGGCCACACCCAAGGGCACAGTAAGAGAAGGGGACACACACACAAGGCATTTCCATGGAAGATTCTACCCTAAACAGGGCAAGGGGTTATATTACAAAGGAACAGATGAGCATAGCTCCACCCATGAGGCTGTAGGAAGTCACTCCCAGGCAGGAAGACTCAACTCTGGAAGAGCAGGGTAGTCTAGCAGCCTGGGTGCCTGACTGCCACATCGCCCAGCAGGGGAGTTAACTCTGTCAGTGGGAGGATGGTCTCCCACAACAAATGCTGTTTTGTCTTGTAATTTTAAATTGAATTCATTAAGAAATAATATCAACCCCAGCGTAGGGTGGGGAATGGTAGGTGGGGTGGTGGGGTAAGAAAGCAGAAGGAAAGAAACAGTATCATGTCTGGGACAAGTGATTTCCGAAGCCAATCAGATCAAGTCAATCAGACGTTTGTCATTTCTTTGTGGGGAAAATTTTGAAAATCCTTTCTCCTTGATTTCTGAAACACACAGCACATTATTATCTAGTCACTCAGGGTGCAAGAGTTCACCAGAACTTCCTGCTCCCAAGTGCAGCTCCATGGTATGGATCAACTTCCCAACCCCTCCCCAGGCTCTGCTTTCCCTGGCTTCTGGGGACCACCATTCCTTTCCTTTTTCTTTTTTTTTTTTTTTTAATATTTATATTTTAGTATTTGGCGGACACAACATCTTTGTTTGTATGTGGTGCTGAGGATCGAACCCCAGGCGCACCCATGCCAGGCGAGCGCGCTACGGCTTGAGCCACATCCCCAGTCCCACCACCATTCCTTTTCTGGTTCTGGGGATGAACTCTGGGTCTCAGATATGCCAGGCCAGCAACTTAACCACTGAGCCATCACATTTTTAAAAAAATTAAATTATTTATTTATTCTAATTTGTTATACATGATGGCAGAATGCAGCTCATTTCATATTACACAGATAGAGCATAGTTTTTGAGATCACATTTTTTTTAGATTCCATATATGAATGAAATTTTCAGATTTATTTCACTTAATGTAATGTCCTCCAGTTCCCTCCATGTTGTCATCATGAATGACAGAATTAATTTCTTTCTTTTTGTGTGTGTGTGTGGCTGAATAGCATTCCACTGCATATAGGTACCACATTTTCTTTATCCATTCATCAACTGATGGACACTTAGAGTGTACCCCTTTCTTGGCTATTGTGAAAATATTGCTTCAGTGAACACCCGAGAGCAGCTGTCACTTGGATACACTGATTTTGTTTCCTTTGGCTGTGCACCCAGCAGTGAGATTGCTGAGTCATATGGCAGTTCTATTTTTATTTATTTATTTATTTATCTTGGGATTTTTTTTTAAAAACTGGAGCATATTAATTACACAGAATAGTAGGTTCAATTGTGGCATATTCATACATGCATGTAGCATTATAGGATCAGATTCACTCCTCAGTGCCTCTCTGGCCCTCCCCTCCCCATCTGGTCTTCTTCCTCTAACATAGTGATCTCTGTTCTACTTTCCTGGTGTCCTTTTTCTTGAGTGCCTTTGCTCTCAAGATGTGCAGGAGCATGAGAAACTCATTGAGAACTGTCTTCCATGGGCTGTCAGTCTTAGCTGGGACTGTTGGCCTCTGCCTGTGGCTGAGCTTCTTTATGGAATGGCTTTTAGGTTCCCTAAATAGAGAGCCAGGCAGATGCCACATGACCTTTTGGGATACAGCTGCAGACATCAGGCAGTATCATTTTTGCAGCCTCCACAGAAATGGAAATTCTTTGATATAGCCACATAAGTCTGAGTTTAAGGGAAGGAGTAGCTTTCATTGCTTTGATGATAAATTTGCAATGTTCTAGAAGAGCCCCTGGGACTAGAAAGGTGTCTGGCATATTTTTGGAGAACACCATTTGTCACCCCCAAACTACTGGATAACTGAAAACTCTTAAATGTGTCCATCAGGTGCTCAGAAGGAAGAGAAGGCCTTGACACGGCTGCAAGACTCAGCAACCCCAGAATCTGCCATTGGCAGTGATTTGATGGACCTGGATGACATCACATCAGGTCAGATTAGCCAGGGACAGGAAGACAAGTGCTCCATTCTCTCTGATCCATGGTCCAGTTATAGAAGTCCAGTTGAAAATAGGATTGTGAATACCAGGGACTGGAAAGGGTACAAGGGGGAGGGAGGGAAGGGGGTGATTGGGTTTGACCAGTGACTGCTTTGTGCATGTTTTGGAATATTACATTGAACCACACGAACCTATACAATTAGCACATGTTAATGAAAAAGGAAAGAAGCCCTTAACAGCTGCACCAAAAAGTGATTAGAACTGTCACGTTCTTCACTACTTAAAACACTCAGGGTCATCCCAGGGGAACTGGGCTGCACCAAATAACCACACAAGATACAGAGGTACCTTTTTCTTTGGGGGGGGGGGGTCCTGTGACAGCTCCTCTGACCTTAAGGGTCCACAGAAAGAGAGCGAGTGTATGCTGAACCCTATTATTGGGGAGAAGCCATTCAAATGAGGCAAGGGGTCAGGTTTAGGGGGTTGAGTCTAGCTTTGTGATGTCTGCTGTCAGCAGATTGACTGACATCTAGGAAGGCCACACCCAAAGGCACAGCAAGAGAAGGGACACACAAAGTGTTTCCATGGAACATTCTATCCCAAACAGGGCAAAGGGGTAGTATCACAAAGGAACAGATGAGCGTAGCTCAATCCATGGGGCGACACGCCTATATCTGAAGACGTGTCCTCAAACTTCCGTGACCAGGGCAATGTCCAGGTCACTATGAGATGTAGTTACGGTCAAAGTTTCTCCGATCTGGGAAGGAGAATGTGAATCATTCGGACTGGCTCCCCACATAGAACAGTAAATGAATTCAGCAAAGTTGCATTTACACAACATGAAATGCTTAGAAACTTGTTCAATGTGGGAAATGATTCTGTAATGAAAACAATAAACCATTGAAGAAAGGCATTGTAGAGAGCAAATAAATGAAAAGTTCTCACATATTAATGCATTATAAGAATTAACATTGTTAAAATTACGTCCACTTTACCCATGGATAGTTTCAACAGCAGAAGTAAGAATGCATAAACTTTAGGACAGATAATTTGAAATAACACAGTCAGAAAACAACATAAAGCCTTTAAAAAAGACCCAGCATGCACAAGCCCCTGGGATCAATTCTGCACTGAAAAAAGGAAAAAAAAAAAAAAGCCTTTAAAGCACCTGACCCAGTCAACATGATGTGTAACAATAACATGATAGCTCCTTGGGGGCTTTCCTGACAAAACTGAAAAAATCATAGATTGAACCATCTAAATTGAGGAACAATCTGTAATTGGGAAAAGAAATTTTTAAGTAGTCTTCCCACATAATGGTGAATATTCTTTGATACTCCACCAAAACTTGACAAGATTAGTTGCAAAGTGAAATCTAAGATTATATCCCTGTACATTAAAATCTGCTTGCTTAACTCAAACTAACTTGTGATGTCATGCATGAGTCATTGGGAAAACATTTGTTTACTGAATTATCTATTTCAGCTGTTCTTAGCTGGGGCTAATTTGTATTCTAGAAAACGTCTGGAGGTGGATTTGTTTGTCCTCTTGGTGGTTGCTCCTGACACCTTGTGGATAAAGTCCAGGGGTGCAGCTAAACCTCCTGCAAGCCTCAGCCACAAAACAGCAGCACAGATCAAAGTGTCAGTAGTTGGGAAATACTAATCTATTTAATGTTGACACATTTTATTACACATTATAAAAATTTGTATTTGTAAATATAATCACCATTTTTGGAATGTTTTTAACTGTTGGGAAATTGTTGAGGTGATTATGGTGGATACAAATTATCACAAAACTAATTTTAGATTTGACACTTAAATTTTATTATTCACAAAATATGTTCTTAATTATTTTTATTTAAAAAATTATGTCCAATATTACAGGGAGGAAATTTCCTAGAAATTCCAAAATATTTCTATTTCCTCTTTTTTCCTGGAGAACTGCAAGTATGACTAATCCCACTGAAAGTAGCACTGGGGAGGAGGGCTGGATGTGGAGCTTCAGCCAGCTGCCCTACAGAACCTGCCAGATTTATTCTTGTGTGTTACAGGAGTTTCTGATGAAAGGTCAGACCTTCAGAGAGATTTTCTTTGTAATGTTTTTATTAGTGTATTTTGTTAAACATAACAGTGGGGTTCATTGTGGCATATTGTGTATGTACCTTCTTTTTAAAAAATATGTATTTTTTAGTTGTCAATGGACCTTTATTTTATTTATTTATATGTGGTGTCTCACACATGCTGGGCAAGCTCTCTACCACTGAGCTACAGTCCCAACTCTGTATGTACCTTCTTTGTTCCATTTAAGTACCAACTACTTCCTCTTTCCTGCCCCTCTTCCAGCTCCATAATAATCCTCCTCTTCTCTACAGGTCCCCTTCTATTTTCTTGTTGTTTTAATATTGCATTCTAATTCCACACACAGGATTCAAGATGGTGGGCTGGAGGAAGCTGGCATTTCCAGTTGCTTGGGATTCAGGTGCGGTGGGTGCTGCCCTGGATGCAGACATCTTTAAGTACTGATGCACTGGATTCTGACCAATTATTGCCTTCAGTGTCAGTAATTTGGGTGTTATCCCCGCTCAGATAACAAGGTGTAGGTGTCACCCCGCTGGGGCTGGGGTTGAGTTACACTCACCTATTCCTTTGTAATCCTACCCCTTTGCCCTTTTTGGGATAGAATATTCCATGGAACAGCATCCCCCAATAAAACCCAGGTTTGAGGCACGCTCTCCCTCTTTTTCTTATTTGCCTTGCCTGCCTTGCCTCCTTTATGGGAGCTAGGTCAGAGGAGCCATCACAGAACCCCCCTACCCCCCAAAAAAGATATTTCTCTCTGTTTGATTATTTCGTGTCAGCCCAGTGTGCCAGCACAGTTCACTTGGAGTGACCCTTACTGGTTTAGTAGTGGGATTGCACTAAAACTCAGTACTGAACAGTTAGAGTGTCTTAGGGACTCAGAAATTTGGGCACATTGAACAAAGAAGAAAGACTACTTTGGAGCTGACCCAGGTGTAGCAGCGTCTGCGGCTGCAGCACTAGTTCACCACAGAGGGAGACACAATGGACAGATGTGGACAGAAACACCTGGAATCAGGAAGGCAGCCTGGACTTAGCTGATCCAGAGGCTGCACTGAGAAGAGGTGTTTGCAAATGCTGTCTGTTTCTCCACTGGCTGCAGAGAGCTGAGGCAGGAGCATCTGGAGGAGGCCATGCTGCAGCTGCTGTTGTGGAGCTGGGAGGTCATAGAAAACATGGTCACACTGTCCTGGCAAGTGCCTACTGTGTAGCTAAAGAAACGGGAGCAAAAGATGTACAGAGAAAGTTGTATTAGGGGGATTCTGTCAGAAAAGTCCCTTTGGGTCTGGCAGCTCACATGACCATCTGAGGTGGGTGGGAATACTCTCAGCGACTCAGCCTGGGAAGGCTGTGTTGGTGGGCAGCAGAGGGGGTGAGGGATTGGCTCCCCTGCTCCTGGGAGGCTCCAGACTCTCAGCAAAGATCAGCAATGGCCATGCTGTGTGGTGTGTTGATCTAATCTCTCCAGAGCAGACGCTTCCTGGGCCTCAGAAGGCAGTTCCTCCAGCTCTGGTCTGTTAGGGCAGTGCTCTGTATTGTATTGTCTGTGTCATGAACTGGTTCTCTATAGCACAGGACACCCAGTGCTTTGGTCACAGTCCCTTCAGTCCAGCTGGGTGTGTGCGGCGGTCACCTGCCCGGCCAGCACAATGGACTGTGTGTTTCCAGATGGGGTTTTGTGGTGGCTTCTGACCACACATGCAGCCCAGGTCAGGCACTTTCTGTTCAACATGACTTTTGGCTATGGCACTTGGGCTTTTCGTAGGATAGGATGTTGGATATTTTTCCAAAGCAAGGCTACCGTACAACAGATTCAGGTGACTTGCTTCAGTGAGCTGCCACTGTGGAAATCATGTCATTCCCAGAGATGAAGTGAGATCATCAGCATCTGTGCTGGGAAGTTCCCAGGACCCTCTCCTTCATCCTCAACCCTGCCAAGGGGGAACTCCTCTTTCTGATGTGAGCTGGCTGGCAGAGGCGAGGATATTTTGTTTCTCTTTTCATGCTGTTGTTCTAGGTCTCCAGATCTTTCAAGGTTCCAATATCCTCCTTGCTGATTTCCATGTCCTCCCAAGGCCACTAAGCTCAAAATGTGTCTGTGCATTTGTTACTGTGGTTATTTTCTGTGGAGGGGGAGGCGGACCCTGGGTCAGGAATTCCACCATCCTGGGTCCAGCTATTTTCCTTGATGTTACAAATCACAGTGAATCTTCAAGAAACTGTTTTAGGAATACCGAGGCCTGAATAACCAAAGTTTGTCTGTTGTTTGTGTGGTTAGAATGGCCCGTGAGAAGGGTGTCACCATTTCTTACCGTCAGTCACATCACCTATTTTCCTCAAGACACTTAGATCACTGGGTGATCGGCTTCTTCTACTTTTCTTGTGTGAATGACAGGGGGTGGGGACAGCAGGTGACACTGCTTTCACGGGCACCTTGAAAGAATTGTAGGGATTCCTAGGTGCCAGGGACCATATTCAGAGAACTTCTTCCCTAGACTTAGGTGAGAATAAAATTTTATTGGAATATTCTAACTTAGAATATTCTATTTACTAATGCATTGGTAATTACACTTTTAAGCACAAGATAATTTGCATATCTAGTTTTCAAGCCACCTTTAGCAGACATACTGCCAGATCAGCAGTTAGACAGAGATAGAGACTTTCCAATTTGTAGTTACTTCAAACTCTGCAAGAGGATAAACAAAAGAAATTAAGAAGCAACCTCTGACCTCTCTCTCAGTGGTTTAGTTTATTATCAATTCCAGTTAAGGACTGGAGATCATTGCACTGACCAGCAGTAAGTTTCTAGACACTAGATGAGAATAAACTGTACAGCAGAACATAACAGTCTAACTAGAGAACCCTACTTAACAGCAAGGAAAAAGGTAGGACCGATTTCTAAATTGAGGTGGGTGCTCCTTGGGCAGAGCAAAGGAAGAGGTGTGGGTTGCAGCAGTGTTCTTAAGTTTGCTTTTCTTCTTGTTTTACCCATTAGCCTTAAAATGTATCTCATATTGAGTATCTTTGTGATGTACTCAAAAATAGGGTAGCACAGTGTTCTCAGGAAGCCTGGCACAGCCTGTCCTTTGTCCCTCCCCTCCTTGTTCCCAACTGTTGCAAACTCAGGCATATCAATCTGGCCACTTTCGAGGGCAGAAGAAAGAAGAGCAGTTGGGGAGTCAGTGGAGCCTGTGTCTGCTCACATCTGAAGCTCTGGGCAGGTAAGTCATGTAGTGTTTCTGAATGTGGAGTTTTCGCCTGCCCCAGGACCAGGACTAAGGAGAATGTGTCAGCACTAGGGGAGGGGAGGCCACAGCACCCAGCACAGCACTGGTAACATAGGGGCTTCGGTTCAGCTCCCCAGGCCCTTGCTTCCACAAGCTTTGCAAGCTCCACACTCCTGAGTCTCAGCCAGGGGCCCGTCTAACACACAGACGGAGCCAGAAAGCTAAGCAATGCTGAGTGTGCTTCTCATTGCTCCAGCACAGTGTTCAGCAAGGTTCTCCACTTTCCTTTCTCATGGCCAGAGAATCCTCTGAGAAAGAGCAGTCTTGTCCTCTTGATTTCAAAAGGAGATGAGCCTTCCTGGCATGTTTCTGTTTGTGACTGAATGTTTTCTTCTAAGTCCTACCTTGAATGCTGTGTTATTTATTATGGGCAAGCCTGTCTAACAAGACAGCTGCAACTTGAACCAAGTCATCAGTGTACATGGAAAGCTGACACTTGTGGTAGTGTCTGTCTTGGACTCCCTGTGCCCGGTCATGCTAGGAACTTAACCTTGGTGAGTAAATCTGAAAATGTCTTGTCTTTTCATTTCAGTTCTTTCAACCTGGCATGGCAGAAAAAACAAAGCGCATACCCTCACATATACCAAATGATGAAGATATAGTTAAGTATATCTTTCCAATGCAATTCTGCCCTTGTACTTCAATAAAATTGTACAGTTTCTAAGTATTGACTGAGTAATCTGATTTGCTTCCTAGATGAGAAAGGCTTGTTACGTTTGGTGATGAATTGGCTTTTTTTTTTTAATGAAAAGAAAAGTTTTATTTTGGCTCAGAGTTTTGGAGATTTCATTTTAACTGCTTGACCCCATTACTCTTGGGTCTGTGGTGAGGCAGTTCATCATGGCGGAAGCACTGCGTGGAAGAGGCTATTCACTTCCGAATTGGCTTTTTTTAAAAAAAAATATTCATTTTTTAGTTTTAGGTGGACACAATATCTTTATTTTACATTTATGTAGTGTTGAGGATTGAACCCAGTGCCTCATGCATGCTAGGCAAGTGCTCTACCACTGAGTCACAATCTGAATTGTCTTTTATATTGACTAGACATAAACATCAGTGATGGTTTAAATATTTATTACATATTTCTTTTTTTCATTTTTTACTGGTTCTTTTTAGTTATACACAACAGTAGAACCCATTTTGATATAATTATAAAAGCATGGACTATGTCTTATTCTGATTCAGTTCCCAATACTTCTCTTTCTCCTTCTCTCCCCTGCTCCCTTCCCTCTACTCATCTTTCTGTCATTTATCCATAGTTATCTTTTTAAAATTAATTTCTTGTGGAGGTACACAGTGGTGAGATTCACTGTGGTACATTCATATATGTTGTTCTTGTTAGTGAAAAAGACCATTCCTAATTAAAATCAAAGAAAAATTAAAATTCTAGAACCTACCAACAGGTGTGCTAGTCAGCTTTGCATCACTGTGACAAAAACACCCGAGGTGAGCAGCTTACAAGAGGAAAGGGTTACTTTGGCTCACAGTTTCAGAAGTTCAGTCCTTGGTGGCTCCACTATTTATGGCTTGTGGTGAGGACTCTGCTCATCATGATATTTCATCAGATTGAACCTTTCTTTGTTGACCCTCTCTCCCTTGCCATTTTTTTTTAATTTTTTTACTTTTAGTTGTCAATAGACTTCATTTTATTTTTTTATATGCGGTGCTGAGAATTGAACCCAGTGCCTCACACATGCTAGGCAAGCACTCTACCACTGAGCCACAACCCTAGCCCCTCCCTTGCCATTTTCGACCTTTAGGAATCACTATTCCATGTTTAGGTTGATTTTTTCCTTTTCTTTTTTCTTTTTGTAGCTATCATATGTGAGAGAATATGTGCTACTTATCTTTCTGAGTCTGGCTTATTTCGTTTAATATGAGGTCTACCTGTTCCATCCATTTTGCCACATATGATAGGATTTCATGCTCTAGGACCACATAATCTTCCATTGTGTATGTATGCTGTATTTGTATCCACACATATTTGTGGATGAGAACTTGACTGATTCCAGATTTTAGCTCTTGTGAATAGTGATGCCACAACATCTCTTTGGTATGCTGACTTCAATTCCTTTATATGGTAGTTCTATTTTTAGCTTTTTGAGGAGGAGCATTTATGCTGTTCTCCATGGTGTTTAGACCAATTTACATTTCCACCAACAGTGTATGAAGTTTCCTTTTTTCTCCACATCGTCACCAGCATTTGTTATATTTTTGATAATAGCCATTTTTGCTAAGGCAAGATGATATCAAATTTAGGGTTGATTTGCATTGTCCTAATGGCTAATGCTATTGAGTATGTGTCCATATATTTACTGGACATTTGTATTTCTTCTTTTGAGAAGTGTCTGTTCAGAAAATATGCCCATTTTTATTTTTAATTTTTTCTAATCACTTTCACCATTTCTATTTTCTTTACATTTTATTGGTGCATTATGGTCATACATACTGATGGGATTTGTTATTGCATATTTGCACATGCACACAATATACAGTATAACAATATAATTTGTCCAATATCATTTGCCCATTTTTAGATTATATTGTTTGATTTTTTTGTTTTTTTAAATTCTTTGTATACTTTAGATATTAACTCTCTGTTAGGTAAATAGTTGGCAAATATTTTCTCCCATTTTGTAGATTGTCTCTTCCCTCCTCGTTTTCTTTGCTGTGAAGAAGCTTTTTGTTTAACACAACTCTGTCAGTTTTTGCTTTTGTTTCCTGTGCTTTGGGGGGGTCCTGTTCAGAAAAGCAGTGCCTGTACCAATGTTTTGAAAATTTTCGTTCTGTCTTCCTACAGGACTTTCAGCCTTTTGCATCTCATTGTATGTCTGGTTCATTGTGAGTTCTACACAGGGTGAGAAGTGGGGGTCACGTTTCAATCATCCTTATGTGGATATCCAGCTTTCTCAGCACCATTTGTTGAATAGTCTGTTTTCTTCAATGCCTGCCTTTGGCACTTTTGTGAAGAGTCAGCATAGATGCATTGGTTTATTTCTGTGTTCTTTGCTCTGTTCCATTGGTCTGTGGTCTGCTTTTATGCCACTATCCTGTTCTTTTGGTTATTGGGCTTCTGTTGTATGTATTGGGATGCTTCCAGCTTCAGTTATTCAGGGTCTTTTGTGCTTCCAAGTGGTTGTGAGACTGAAGATGTGGTGCAGCTTGATGCACCTGCCCTCAGTCGTGGAGGTGGCGTGAGTCTTCACACGACTGGTTGTGGTTGTCCAAACCTGATGCCCCCTCGGTGGCGGCCACTTTCCATCACAGTGGTAGTATCTAGCCCATGCAGCAAAGGATGACAACAGTGTGACATTGGCATAAAAACAGGCCCAGCACCTGATGAAACAGATAAGGGAACCTAAAAATTAACCCGTGCACCCAGGATAACTGACTCTTAGAAATGCTAGACACTGGGAAAGACACATGTTGCTGGGAAAGGTGCATTTTAAGCTTGGTCCCTATCTGTCACCCTGTAGAAAAATGACTTAAAAAGAATCAAAAGCCTTAAATTAAGAACTGAAACTACTGGAGGAAAACATGGGGGAAACACTTCAAGATGTTCATTCAGGCTGGGAATGTGGCTCAGTGGTTAAGTGCCCCTGGGTTCCATTCCCAGTATCAAAAAAAAAAAAAAAAGTTCCAGATAATCATCCAAAAGATAGTTAATGTCAATAATACAAAAATAGCTCAAAAACTTCACAAAACCCAAGTAATTTAATTTTAAAAAGGCAAATGATCTTAATAGACACTTTATCAAAGGAGAAATACAAATGGCCAATAAATATCTGAAAACTGCTCAATATCATTGGGTGTCAGGGAAATGCAAAGCAATACCTCCAGGAGACACCATCTGACCTGGTTAGAGTGGCCACTTTCAAAAGCTCACAGAACAGCCATGGCTGGACACAAGGTGGAGAAAAGGTAGCTTCCTGCACTTCGGGTGGGAATGGGAACTGGAACGGCCCCTGTGGATGCTCCCAAAGCTGAAAATAGAGCTGCCACGGGACCCAGCTGTCCCTTCCTGACTGTCAAGGGACAGTGAACACTCCCTGTCCTGGGCAGCACCCTCTGCATGGCTAAGGCATGGATCGGCCTAGCTGGCCATTTGAGGCAAAAGTCATTTGATTTGTTTTATTTAAATTTCAAATTGATTTTGGTTACTTTACATATGTAAACATGTGTTAAATATATATATATATATATATATATATATATATATATATATTACATATATATGTTAAATCCTAATATAGCAACACACTGAAAGAAAAAGAATTTTAAAGTTTTCCTTGTTAGTAGAAAAAATTATTGTTTTAGAATAACAGGTTGGGGTTTTGTGGGGCATTTGCTTCTTTCCCTATTTCTTTTTAAATTTAGAAACGTGTCTTTTTTGTGATTGGAGCTAGATTTAGTTAATTTGTGACAATTGTGGCAATATCTGTGTTTCTGCACAGACTTCCTTTTGCACAAGCTTACTGAATACATTTGCATCTTGAGAGTCTGAGGCGTGATAATCTAGTGATAATTCTATTTTCCTTCATGTTATCATTATTGTTCTTTCAAATGGTTTTGTTTCCTCTTCTAATTGAAAACTTAAAAATTTTTCTTTTCTTAAAGCAAAAAGAAAATATCCGTTGCTTGACCACCATTGGGCATTTTGGTTTTGAGTGTCTGCCCTACCAGCTGGTGAACAGATCCATCCATCAAGGGTTCTCTTTCAATATTCTCTGTGTGGGTAAGTGCCAGACACCATAACCGACCTGTTTCCTCTTTTCTCATCTTCATTTCGACTTAAACTTCATCAAATATTTCTGTTAGGAATATTTTGTTATTTTGTATCAGTTTCCCACTCCTTAGCCTATGTCAAATTTTAAAGGTTTCAGAATTTTAAGTGTAGTAGGTTAGTGTGTATTTTCTTTCTCTGCTGTGTCCATGAAGAAAGGAATCATGACTAGCACATCCACTTCCAGAGACATTTGTCTTTCAAGTATTTGGGACCACTTATTAAGATTAATATAATTTTCAATTAACAAATTATATACATTTATAGAGTACAATGTGGAGTTTTGATATATGAATATCAGAATGATTAAATTAAGCTAAGTAACAAAGTCATCATCTCACTTACTTATTAGTTTCCATGGTGAGACATTGAAGTTTTTCTTTGAGTTATTTTGAGACACAATACATTCCTGTTAACTATGGCCTTCCTGCTGGAAGGTTACTCTCACAGATGCTTCTCTTCTCTGAAGTGTGTGCTTCAGTGGTCAGTGGTGCTTCAGCCTCTCCCAGCCTTCTGCCAGGGTTCTCTCCCTAGGACCCCCACACCCCCTCTCCTCTCCCAGCCCCCTCTCCCAGCCCTTTTCCCAGCCCCTCTCCCAGTCCCCCTTCCCAGTCCCCCGCTCCCAGCCCTCTCCCAGCCCCTCTCCCAGCCCTTTTCCCAGCCCCTCTCCCAGTCCCCCTTCCCAGTCCCCCGCTCCCAGCCCTCTCCCAGCCCCTCTCCCAGCCCTTTCCCAGCCGCTGGCCATCATCCACCCTTTGCTCTGAGTTTGACTTTTATAGGCTTGAGGGCCCTTCCAGCCACTATGGTGTTCAGTGTCTCTGCTAACCCGTCTTATGCCACTGCGATAACCTCTCTATGTCGGTTACAGGAGAAACTGGAATTGGAAAATCAACACTGATTAATACGTTGTTTAACACTAATTTGAAAGATAAAAAATCCTCACATTTTTATTCGAATGTTGGACTCAAAATTCAGACATATGAACTTCAGGAAAGCAAGGTTCAACTGAAACTGACAGTTGTGAAGACGGTGGGGTATGGAGATCAGATAAACAAGGAGGCCAGGTGGGTGTCTTCTTGTGTTAATTATAATGGCTTTGGTACTCCCACAGAGTTACCTTAGATTAGGTAGAGGGAAGGGAGGGGAGGGGTGTGGACAGGAAGGACAGTAGAATGAAGCAAACATTATTACTTTGTATATATCTGACAGCATGACCAAAGTGATTCTACAACAGGTACACTCAGAAAAGTGGGAAATTATATCCCATCTATTATGATATATCAAAGTGCATAAATGCAGTCTACTGTCATGTATAACTAATTAAAACAAATAAAAAAATTCAAAAAATTATAATGACTTTTGTACTTGAAGGAACCTGCTTTCTTTGTCCTTGACTAAATTGTAACATTCTTCTAAGGTAACTGACACCTTTCTTAATTCTTTTCTAATTAATGTTTTTATGGAACTGATACTTTTATATATCCATTTGTCTAATTTTATAAAATTTTTGAATGAATTATAGCAAACATTTGTTTATGTAGTTTCTATAAGTTTTACCTCCTTTCAAAAAATAAAGACTTTTTATAGTCCTTTTTCTTTTTTATTGATTTTTTAATACATGACAGTAGAATCCATTTTGATATAATTATTCAAGCATGGAATATATTTATTCTAATTAGGACCCCATTCTTGAGGATGTGCATGATGGTGGGATTCACTGTGGTGTATTCATGTCTGTACATTGGAAAGTTATGTCAGATTCATTCCACTGAGTTTCCTTTTCCTATCCTCCCTCCCTTTTCTTCATTCCCCTCTGTCTAATCTACTGGATTTCTATTTCCCCTACCCCCAACCTTACTGTAGGTTAGCATCCACATATCAGAGAAAGCATTGGACTTTTGGCTTTTTGGAACTGGCTTATTTCACTTAGCATGATAGTCTCCATCCATTTACTGCAAATGTCATAAAGTCATTCTTTTTTAAGGCTGAGTAATATTTCATTTTCTTTATCCGAGTAGTATTTCATTGTGTATAAATACCACATTTTCTTTATCCATTCATCTGTTGAAGGGCACCTAGGTTGGCTCCATAGCTTGGCTATTGTGAATTGACCTGCTATAAACATTGATATGGCTATGTCACTATAGTATGATGATTTTGAGCCCTTTGGGTTTATTCTGAGGAGTAGGATAACTTGGTCAAATGGTGGTTCCATGCCTAGTTTTTTTGAGGAATCTTTATACTGCTTTCCAGAGTGGTTGCATGAATTTACAGTTCCACCAGTAATGTATGAGTGTTCTACTAGATTTTTATATCCATTATAGGAGGAAATAAATTGTGTCATAGCATAGAATTTTATTTCACACTCCTTTCTGAAATGTCTGTTCATTAATGATTACATGTGACGCTCCTACTTGTTTAAAGTTAGTTTTAGAGAAAGGTGGGCTTCCTGGTGGCTAGTTTAGTGTGCCATAGCCGGGGATGTGTGGAGGCTACCACCTGCTGATGGTGAGTACACATTAGACCCCACCCTCTCAGTGGCACAGTGAGTGGCTTGAAATCATGAGGCAGCACTAGTTCTGCTAGTCTGCATCTTTCCCTCCAGAGATGCATGTTCACCAGCACTCCACTGTTGAAGGCTATGAACTGACACTCAAGTTATAACATAAATGTGAAAAAGACTTGGGCGAAATTTAGAGGAGGGGCAGAAGCAGATCGCATGTTGCCTTAAGTAGCAGTTTATATTTGGAAAACTAGTATCACCAAAATAATTGATCTGAAAGCATTTAAAAACACTAGTGTTGGTATGCTGAAGGTAGGGGGCAGGGTTTGCTGCATTATGGAGGAAGACTCACGCCGTCCTGAGGAAGTCGCTTCTGTGCTGCATCCAAATTCTATCCACAAGAGGCTCAAGACACACACCCCATTTCCCACATTTCTACAATCCAGAAGCCAGAATCAGCCCAACTCCACCTGGGCTCAAGACCATTCTTTCTCTGCCTTTTCTGGCTATGGTGTATGACTGCCATCTTTTCCTGTATTCCTCCCATTCCTGCTCTACCTGCACATGGCATTGATGAGATCTAGCTTCAGTGGGCTCAGTTCCCTGGTCTCCAGGCAGAGCGCAGGGATAGCTGGGATCCTGCTCTTGTGGAAATATCTGGACTTCACATCCTAATGATAAGGAACATTGTGGTGGTAGTGACATTGCTTCTGTGGAACATATGGCACCTCATTTTGGTCTTGGAATGCTTGGTGGGACCCAAGGGATTTCTTTATGGAGGTCGAAAAATGTGTCAGTGTAATGCCAGATTTGGAGGACCCTAAAAGATCATCAGAAGCCCAATCTGATGCAAGCACACAGGGTCTTTATTGCAAGATTGAGCCTGGACTCACAACCGTTTCCGATGCAGCGGTTTTGAGGAGTGAGTCCTGGTCCTTTGTTCAGTGAGATTTTATAGTTTTTTTTGGATACTCTAAGCATCACACAGCAAATCAGTCCATACCGTGGGAAAATCAAAAACAACTCTTAGCATTGATTACTACATTCATTGGTGGGAACAAGTTGGGTAGGGGTGATTGATTAGTACAAGAGGTGGATTCGTTTGAACTGATTGGTTTAATCCGTGACAGGTGTACATGCTAAACTACATGGTTTCCTAACATGTTATCAATCGCTGAGGCTACTTGCTGGCGGGGGGGGGGGGGGTGTCACCTGGCATTCCAAGTATTTTCCCTTTCTTCCGCTGATGGTAGTTACTAGGGGGTTGTTATGAGTCTTCAAGGTCAGGCACTAGCGTAACTGAGTCAGGGACACTTGGCGCTGCAGATCTCTCCTGTTAACAGACAAACAACTCAGCAGGGTGGCTAGTGGGTTTTTCCAAGGACAAGGGTCACTTTGGACAGGCCTTGAGGTAGACGCTGGTTTAAATTTTTTTTTTTTTTTTTTATAATGGAGTCACATCAGTTTCTCATCAGCAGCTGAGAATCTAAGGTTCAGCTCTGCTCCTGCAAAGCAATGGTTTTTGTGGTCCTTAGGCTGGTTTTGCACAGCATAGTCCAAATTCTAATTTTTGAGCTCGGGGAGCCCCACATCTGCTTGGTCTCCAAAATGATAGTGCACATCTCAAGACCTGTATTCTGGGGAGTTGGGGTGAGGGACAGGGATTAGCATTGATTGCCATCCTGGGGCATAGAGAAGCTCTTCACAGCTTGGACCCAGGGTGGACAGTGTGGTGGTGACTTGCCTTGGGTATGAGGTGTCACTTGTTAAGAGGAGTCTTCAAGTGGAAGCAAGGGAAAGGGACAGGTGTGGCAGTGGGCCCCAGCATTGACTCTCTTTATGCAGGGATGTGGTGTACAGTAATTCCCACTGTTAGGCTAGGGTACAGTCTTGGCTCCTGTTGCAGGGCGAACACTGCTGGGCTTTGTAGGCTCCAGCCAATCCTTCAATGGGATTTAGCTAATTTATAGCTGTATCACACACATTGGTGATTGATATGTGTGCACATTTGAAATGATCAGTGCAGTCAAGATAATCACCATAGTCATCATCTCACTTAGTTAACATGTGCGTGAGGAGACCTTAGGGTCTGCTGTCCCAGCCAACTGCAGGTACATCCCAGAACATGTTGCCCATGGTCATCATGCTATGTGGCAGATATCCAGACTTGTGTATATGGCAAAGTTAAGACTGAGGTATTTACTTATCCATTTCACTCTATTGATACTGCTGGTTACCAGGAGAGTCCTTGCTTCCCAGAATGCTGTATAACACCAGAGAAGCACCTGAGAAAAGTGTAGAGTGGAAAGTAAAAGGCTTTATTAAAGAATAGGAGAGGGGCTGGGGATGTGGCTCAAGCGGTAACGCGCTCGCCTGGCATGTGTGGGGCCCTGGGGTCGATCCTCAGCACCACATAAAAATAAAAAAATAAAGATGTTGTGTCCACCGAAAACTAAAAAATAAATATTAAAATAATTCTCTCTCTCTCTCTCTCTCTCTCTCTCTCTCTCTCTGGGGGAAAAAAAAAAAGGATAGCAGAGAAGACACCCCCACCCCAAGGGATCTGAGCTCTTATCCCTTTATATCTAAGGTCTTCTTGTCTTCCTACATTTCTGTCCTGTATCTTGCTTATTTCCCTCTATCCTGCCTGGGTTGGGAGTTCGGGTGGGAAGGCCAAAAGGTGGAAAATAAGTGGGCCAATGGGGAGAGACCTGGGCAGAAAGGGCCTAGGGGGATTTGATCAGCAACTCCCTATTTGCTGGGAGCTACTTCATTAATAGTTCTTTAGCATGCGGACATTAATATTTCAATCTCCCAGGTGTAGTTCTGATTTCTCCGGGCTCAGATCCGACTTCATTTTCTTTATTAGACTCGGTATCAGACCCGATTTATCTAGCTACACTAACTACACATCTTTAAATCTGACTTCATTATCGTGTATATAAATTAGTGTTAAAATTATTAGTCCATTTCATATGAAATGTAAAGATACTAAATATGGTATTCATTTATAGTTCTTTTTGTTTTTACCCTGTGTTCAGATAAAGCTGTCTTACATAATTACTTTGCTGTGTTTTCCTTCCCAGTACCTTTCTCTACACTTTAATTATTTATTTGATAAAATAGCTTTATTTTTGTATTTTGTACTCTATTTTATAGTTCTCCTACAATTTTAAAAGAGGATATAACTTTTATTTTATTTTTGTTTTCATGCCAGTTATAAAATTCCTAGTATTTATTTATTTTTCTTTAAAAAATTTTATTTTCATTAGTTATACATGACAGTAGGATGCATTTTGACACATTGTACATAAATGGGGCACAGCTTCTTCCTCTGGCTGAACATTGTTCAGAGTCACTCCAGTAGTGTAATCATACATGTATACACGGTAGTAATGTATGTCTCATTTCACCATCTTTCCCATCCCCACAGCCTGTCGCAATGGGAAAAAGGTGCAACTTAAGCAGTGGAGGGGGAGAAATAAAGAATGTGCACATGCTTTTGCCCTTTTCAATGCTTTATTCATCAAATCACTCAATACAATTTCATCTGTAGGTTCTTAATCAAGAAAACGACAATCCTTAATGCTAAGCACTGCAATAGACATAATCGTTTCACAGCAGACAATTCTAGATTAATTAATTCCCAGCAAACATTTCTAGATGAATTAATTCACAGCAAACAATTCTAGATTAATGAATTCTAAGCATTGCAAACACACTTAATCATGACAGACTTGTGACGGACTTTCCTTCTCCATGCTAAGTTCCTGTGTCAGATCAAAAGTCTCAAGCCTTAGGCTTTAAGACCAGCAGATGCACACTCACTCAGACCGTGGTGATCAGGTCTGGAACCAAGGCAGGCTTCTCTTGGGGTGGAGCTGGTGGCTGCCTGAGGAGGTGGTCCTAGGGAGAAGTTGTGGCTCTCACCAGGGTCAAGATGTGGCTGTAGAGTTTGAGGGCGGTGAGGACCATGCAGAGGATCAGCAAACGATGACAAGTGATGGGATGTCAGTCCAGGTCCTCATCAGGCTCTCCAGCTTGTGTGTATCAGTATTGGCTGGCTGAATATCTGTTCATTTTCTCTATTATTTATATTAAATTTTGGGGCTTTTGACTCCCCTTTCAATCCTTATCAGTTACCACCGGATTTCTCTGTGACATCATTTGCCCTGGGGTTAAAACATCTGGTCTGGTGGTCCCCACCCTGTTCTTTTCTCTTTTCCCTCTTATCAGGTGAGAACAGCCTGCTGGAGGCTTCACTCTGAGTTTATGGGGTGTAGGGGAAATGACTTGTTTGTGTCTGAGGGCCATACTGGAGGGCTCTGTGGGTGTGCCTGGTGAGACTGCAGGTTTCAAACTGGAGTTTTTAAAATGGAGTTGTTAGGCTCAGACCCAAGGCCATCCTCACACAGTTCCTCCCCCTTCTCTCACTCCCTTCTGCATAATCCAAAATTCTTTCATTCTTCCCTATCCCCTCTCCTGACTATGGAAATTCCTGGTATTTTATTTATTTAATAATAGATATTTCATCAAACCTGGATGCCCAAATTCAAAGCTGTAAAAAGTAGCCTGGCATTTACACTCATTTTGGCTGGAGGATGGAAGGCGATTCCTCTGCCTTCTTCTCATTCAGGTTTTCTCATCTTCCCATAAGGAAGTACTGTGGACGCTGGCCTAGTTATTTCCAAACAAAAACCCAAATATTTCTGATATCTGTGTCATTTCCTAAACCTATCCAAACACACCTGATCTATGGGGCCCCCAAATCCTTCCCTCGCTCCCTTCTTATTTGGGTCACCCTGGTTTATTTACTTAGTTTGCCCTCTTAAATTCCCAATACAGCAAGTGTGGCTCTTTCAGTGTATTTCTGCAGGTGTAAAAAGCTATTTCAGTCAGGACATATCCCCTTCTGTCACATCCAAGCTGTTTTTCCTTGGGCCTCTATCTCATCTTCTTTGGTACCAACCACACTGGGTAACATTTTGGCTTCAAAAGACCACCCGATGTCTGGAGACTGTATCGGTTTTCTTCAATGTGTCTTGACATTCTGGCTGTTTTGCATTTCTGTGTACATAAACATATAAGAATTTCGTTTCTGATTGGGATTGCATTGAATAGATCGTTTTTCAATTTAAGCTATGGAAGGCACGGGTCCTGTTTCTGTCATGGAATTGTTTTCTTTTTTCTTTCATCTTCTAAAGCTGGGGATGGAGCTTAGGGACTCCCCCGCCCTGCCCTGTACCACCTAGCCACACCCCTGGGGCTGCCCCAGCCGACTCCTCTTCATGGATGCATAAGGTAGCATAGGATTTAGAGTATAAATCTGTTTATGAACTGGTGAAAGCAGATCGGGTTGGTTCCCTCTGTGATCCTGCATCTAAATGACTGTCTTTTAGCTACCAACCCGTGGTCGACTACATAGATGCTCAGTTCGAGGCCTTCCTTCAGGAGGAGCTGCGGATCAAGCGCTCCTTCTTTGAGTACCACGACACCCGCGTGCACGTGTGCCTGTACTTCATCTCTCCAACGGGGCACTCGCTCAAGTCGCTGGACCTGCTGACCATGAAGAGCATCGACAGCAAGGTGTGGTGCGTGGGCAGCTCCCTCGGACTTCCAGGTTTAAGGTTTATTGTGAGATGATGACATTTGGAAGCATATTGAATGCATGCGAGAGCAGGTTGCCTTTTGTTCTAAGCCTTTTGTTCTAAGGTGTTCGTACTGGTTGGCGGGGGATTCAGGCCCCAACGCTGCAGGCTGGTTTAAGCAGTGTAAGGTCATATCTCCACCTTCCTGGAGGCCACCCCCTCCCTGCGGTCAGGACATCAGCAGCCCTGCTTCCTCTGAAACCCATCTTCTTGGCTGGCAAGCCCACCTCTTGATCATCACGATCTTTCGGCTGGCGTCTGTATGTCCAAGTTTCTTATGAGGACATCTGTCAAATCAGGTTATATGCTACCATAACAGCCTCTTTATTTAATCACCTCTTAAAGCTCTATCT